>NW_006408565.1:18818873-18839690 GCF_000296735.1 Chrysochloris asiatica | reverse complement strand
GTAAAGATTTACAGTCTCGGAAACCCTGTACAGGATCGCTATGAGTCGGAACCGACTCCATGGCACATAAAAACAACAACCACTGATCCTGGAGTCCTGGTGTGGTGCTGTGGGTTAATGCGCCAGACTGCATAGCTGTTTGAACTGAAAGGTCGGCAGTTCAAGCTCACCAGCTGCTCCTCGGAAACCCTATACAGGATGGCTGTGGGTCAGAACCGACTCAACAGCACTTAACAACAACAACAACAACCACTAATCCTCTTCTGGCCCCCTAAGTACTTGCATTCGTTTCTTAGGGTGGTTTGTGAGGACAGAAATGTGTTGTCCCACAGTTCTGAAGGCTTGAAGTCTGAATTCAAGTTGTCAGCAGGACCACGCTCTCTAGTGGTTCTAGGGGAAGGTCCTTTCTTAACTCTCCCAACTTCTGGTCATGGTAGGTGTTCCTTCTTGACTTGCAGCTGCAGCCTAACTCCATGGTCTTGTGTCTCTAACTCTGTGTCTCTTCTCTTTTATGGGACACCACTCATACTGAGTTAAGGAGCTCTGGTAGCGTAATGGTTACGAATCGGGCTGCAAACCTCAGGGTCAGCAGTTCGAAACTACCAGCTGTTCCTCGGGAGAAAGATGAGGCTTTCTGCTCCCATAAAGATTTATAGCCTCGGAAAACCTGTACAGGGTCGCTATGAGTCGGAACCAACTCCACAGCACATAACAACAACTCATATTGAGTTAAGTCCTGATGTGGCATTGTAGGATAAACACTGAACTGCTAACTGGAAGGACAACAGTTCAAATCCACCAGCTGCTCCTCGGAAACCCTAAATAAATAGGGCTGTTAATGAGTCAGAACCAACTCTACAGCATTTAACAACAACTCAGGTTAGATTAGCACCCACCCCACTCTAATATGACCTCAAATCATCCTCAAAGACCTTATTAACAAACAGGTCACATTTACAAGTTCCAGAAATTAAGACTCCAATATTTCTTTAGGGGAGGGGGGGACAAAATTAAATCCAATTACATCCTTCTTCCCACACAAAGCCCACTTACCATCTTCCTAAGGAGATGGTACAGCGGGTTAAGCTTTGGGCTGTTAACTGCAAGATCAGCAGTTCAAACCCATCAACTGCTCCACAGGGGAAAACTGAGGCTGTCTGCTCCTGTGAACATTTACAGTCTCAGAAACCCTACGGAGCAGGTTTACTCTGTTCTGTAAGGTTGCTATGATCTTCCTAACAGATGCAAACCTCTAGAGCAGAGTCTTGGGGTGCACAGTCGTCTTCTTCAGGTCCATACTGGGCCCCTGCTGGTCTAATGGTCTGTAAACTGAAAAACAAAATCTCTCTGCATTTCAACCTCCCTCCTGCAATATACAACGTAAAGCTGGAATCACACTCAGCAACAAGACCTCCCTTTAGGCAAAAGGAGGAAGGTGGAAGCAAACCGTAGTGCCGTCCTGGCCATTATCAGACCTGCTGAGCAAGAACCATGACAATTGCTGCTTTATCTTGGACTCCCCTCCTCTTCTACTCTTGGTAACCCCTGCCAAAAAAGAAACAAACAAATGTGGCACCAAACCATCCTTCCTACAGCCCTCTCTTACTCAACTGGGTTCCATAATTCATTGCAATGGTCACACAGAACTCAGAGACACTACTCACAGTTACAGGTTTATTAAGGAAGTTGTTGTTGTTGTTGTTGTTAGGTGCTATCGAGTCAGTACCAACTCATAGCGACCTTCTGTACAACAGAATGAAACACTGCCTGATCCTGGGCCAGCCTCACATTTGTTGCCATACTGGAGCCCATTGATGCTGCTACTTTGCCAATCCATTTTGCTGGGGGGTCTTCCTCTTTTTCTCTGACCCTCTACCTTACCAAACATGATATCTTTCTCCAGTGACTGGTCCCTCCTGACAATATGTCTGAAGTATGAGAGATGAAGTTTGGCCATCCTGGCTTCCAAGAAGCACTCTGGCTGTACTTCTTCCAACACAGATCTATTGGTTCTTTTGACAGTCCATAGCACGTTCAACATGCTCCTGCAACACTATAACTCAAAAGCATCAATTCTTCTACGGTCTTCCTTATTCACTGTCCAGCTTTCACATGCATATGAGATTATTGAAAATACCATGGTTTGGGTCAGGTGCACCTTAGTCCTCAAGCTAACATCTTTGCTCTTCAACACTTTTAAAAGTTCTTGTGCATCAGATTTGCCTAATGCAATATGTCGTTTGATTTCTTGACTGCTATGCTCAGGGCACAGGTATTCAGTCAGGACAGTCTCTCCTCAGCTGTGCCCACAGACCAGGCCTCTCTCTGCCTTTTAAGGGTGCTGATAAATGCCCACAAGACATATCACCCCACCATAAGCCTCAGCCTGAGGGTATTGGGCTGTGTCTCCGTGGGTCAGCAAACCCAGCTCCCCTACCCCAGTTAAGTGCCTGGAGCCACTCCACCCTGCAAGCTGTGGCAGTCTGCCCCCATACAGATGATAGGCTTTGAAAGCCTAGGAAACAGTTCTCCTCTGTCCTGCAGGGTCTCTTAGGAGTCAGAATCGATTCAACAACAACAACAGGTAATGTTACTGATTTGTACATGTGGAGAATGTTGGAAAGGCAAACTATCGGTTACACAGATGTTTAGCTCATTAAAAAGTAACAAACCTAAGCACCTCCCAAATCTATTTGCTTCCAATCACTTCTGTACAAGAGCAGCACATCCAAGGTCCCTTCTGGACATAATTCATGAGCCTGCCAACTCTCCTTTTATATTAACTGGCTTCTATGTTTGGCCCATCCCCGCTGTAACAGTTTCACAGGGACTACTTCAAGGCACCTCAAATAGCAGGCTGCAGGGATATGGCATCTTTAATTAGATCTTTGCCACAGGGCTGATCCTCATTGCCAGGCAGGGAATCTTGTTATTGTTCATTGTCCTCGGTTGACTCACCTTCACAATGACTGTATGTGTAACAGAACAACACGTTGCCCAGGACTGCACTGTCAATATGAGCGTTGGTATGTTTGAGTCCATTCTTGTAGCTACTGTGTACTTTAACTACCTTCCAACCTAGGGGGCTCATTTTCTAGCACTGTATGCTATTTTGATCCATGGGGTTTTCACTGGTTAATTTACAGAAGTAAACCACCAGGCATTTTTTTTGGGTCTGACCTTGGTCTGGAAGTGCCACTGAAATCTGCCCACCATGAGCAACCCTGCTAATATTTGAAATCCTGGTGGCACAGTTTCCAACATCACAGCAACAGGCAAGCCATCACAGTGTAGTAAACTGACAGGGTGGTAGAGACAATCTCAATGTTAGGTGAATGGTCTCATTTCAGGTTATTGGAGACTCTGCTTTACCAATTAACTAGCTGCAGTGTAACAGGGGAGTCCTGGTGGGGTGCTGCAGGTTAATGTGCTGGACTGCAAAGTCAGTTTGAACCCACCAGGTCGATGGTTCAAGCTCACCAGCTGCTCCTTGGAAACCCTATACAGGGTTGCTATAGGTCAGAATTAACTCAACGGCACTTAACAACAACAGGCGAAACCGGACTCACCAGCAATCCATCTTGCAATGCCTGTGTTTTCTCAGCCACACAGCCCAGCCACAGAGCCAAAGTCCAGATTTTAAGTTTTTTTCAGTAAGGTAGCATCTCACTTTCAGTACCAATTTCTGTATTAGTTCCCAGCGAAACTACTGTAACAAAAAAAAAAAAATAGACCAAAATACAATAACTCAAACATAAGAAGTATTTGTTTTTCTCTCTCATCACAGTTCAGAGTAAACAGTTGGTCTAAGGCAAGTAGGCAGCTTTGCTCCATGAGTTGACCAAGGTTCCAAATTTCTTTCCAAATTGTTTCTCCATTTCAGACCAAAAGCCACAGGATCAAAGCTAGCTCACCCCATCACCTCTGCCTTCCAGTCAGTGGAAGAAGAAAAGGAAGGAAGAAAAGAACAAGCAATCTCCTTATGAAAAAAAAATGGGATCTAGAGTTGTCCATATTCCTTTGGGTCACATTCAGTTGGTGAAAATGTAGGCACATGTTTCCAGAGAGTCTGGAAAGTAGAGTCTCAAGTTGATTGGTTATGTGACCAGCCATATTGGGCTAGGGGTCACTTGTGTGAGTTTAAGGAACGGGGAAATGCATACTGAGGAACAATTGCGATCTCTGCTTCAGGCTAAGCTACACAGTGATCGAGACGGTATTCTACATTCTACTGGTCAGGGAGAGCCCGGCTCCCATGGCCATGTGTCATGGCCTTACCTTCCTGAATAATCTGTCAGTCAGTCTGGCTAGGTTGATGTTCTGCCTCCTGGGAGCAGCCCTCAGAGGGTCACTGGAGAAGACACTCTGAGGGCTATGTCACCTTAGCCATTCACCTCCCACTGGTGGATGGGGATGGTGCAATCACGGGCCCCTTTTTTACAAAGCTCGGGAGTTGTTTTTGCTTGTTTGTTTACTGGTTTGGTAACACAACTCACATAGAACCGTAGATGAACCCTAACAGCTAGTAACCAGCCATTTTTCCAAGGTTCAATCTTTGAACCAGAATGCTCAGAATGTAGCATCTGTCTCTTGGCTCTTGTCCTTGGGACTCTGTTCACCTTCCACGCCTCTGTATTGGTCATGGCCTTGACCTCTGCTAGAGTGGTAAGACTAAATGAATCTGCCTTGTTAGGTTAATCTTGCCCCCAGACTGTGCTTCAAGATGGAGGTGTTGGGTAAGTGATGAGAGTGGGAGATTGGTAGGCAGGACCACACCATCAATGAGCCGAAGAATGTGCCCATGCTCCCAGTGAAATTGCCTTCTTTTCCCCCCAAATTGAACAGAGCAGTGGGGGCCCTCCCCAAACACTGGAATGGGGGCAAGTGACTTTACCCAACAGAAGTGGTAAGAAATTGTTCCACTGGACTTAGCACTGGGCTCTCCTCTCTTCTCAGGGTGCAATGTCGAAAATGCCTGCTACCCACTGGGCATCTGTGCCGAACGGACTGCCATCCAGAAAGCCATTTCTGAAGGGTACAAGGACTTCAAGGCAATTGCTATTGCTAGGTGAGTGGGGAAGCAGGTCGCTGCAAGATTCATTTACTCAGCTGCTAAGAGTTTCTCATTCATTCATTCATTCATCTAACATAGCTTTGGGCACTTTCTATGTGCCAGGCACTGTGTAGGTCCCTTGGGCTTAGTGCTAAGGATAAGAAGGTAAATAGGAAATGGACTCTACCCTTGGTGAGCCTACACAGCAAGAAGCAACTAAGGCAAACGAATAACGAATACAAAGGCTTGGTATTGCTGTGTGCCATCTAGTTGTTTCTTACTCAGAGCGACACACCGTGGGACAGAGTAGATCTGCCCCATAAAGTTTCCAAGGCTGTCATCTTTACGGAGGAGCCCTGGTGTAGCACTGTAGGATAAAGCACTGGCTCGCAAGGTCGGTTTGAACCACAAGGCTCCTTGGAAACCCTATACAAGGTCACTCACTAGGAGTCAGAACTGACTCAACAGCACTTAACAACAAAATCTTATGGAAGCTGACTGCCATATCTTTCTCCCACAAAGTGGCTGGTAGATTTGAATCACTGTGTGCTTAAACCATTGTGCCACCAGGCTTAGTACCAGGGCAGGTGTGTTCATGTACTGATAACAACACAAAAGTATTACAGAGTCTCTACAAAATACAACCAAAAGGCAGCACTGAAAATAAAGCTGTAGGGACCTGCTGTAGATTTATATACTCCCTCTCCTTCACCCCCATTTTACAGCTGCAGAAACTGAGGCCCAATATAGACTATGACGTGAGTGAATCTTGAAAATGTTATGCTACGAGAAGTCAATCACAAAAGGACAAATATATGATCTCACTTATCTGAGATCTCAAGAACAGGCACAGGAACCCTGATGACTTAGTGGGCTACGAGTTGAGATTCTAACCATTAGGTCAGAAGTTTGAATCCACCAGCGCTCCTCTGAAGAAAGATGAGGCTTTCTGTTTCTCCAAAGATATACAGCCTTGGAAACCCTATACAGGGTTGCTGTGAGTTGGAACCAACTTCACAGCACACAACCACCACCACCAGAATAGGCAAATATATAAAAACCAAAGTTTATTACTGGTAACCAGGGGCAGGAGGGAGGGAAGAGGAGGGAAGTACTGATGAGGACACAGTAGGTTACTGTTCATGATGATGGAAAATTTGGCAACAGTTATGGATGAGGGTGGCACAATGTAACTAATGTAATTGATATCACTAATAATGTCGGTGGTTCAAACTCACCAGCTGCTCCTTGGAAACCCTATACAGGGTCACTATGAGTCAGAACTGACTTGATGGCACCTAACAACAACAACAAATTGTACACATGAAGAATGTTGACTTGGCAAATTTGTTTTACATATATATTTACACACAGCTCTGGTATAGCGTAATGGTTACAAATTGGGCTCCTAACATCAAAGTCAGCAGTTCGAAACTACCAGCTGTTCCATGGGAGAAAGATGAGACTTCCTACTCCTGTAAAGATTTGCAGCCTCGGAAACCCTATGCAGGGTCACTATGAATCTGAATCAACCCCACAGTACATAACCAACAGACATATATTTATAACAGTTTTTTTGTTTTGTTTTTTAAAATATAAAGCCTTAAAAATAAACAAATAAAAGACGCTGGGGCTGAGAGAGATTGGAGAACTTTCCCAGGAGTGAGTGGTAGAGCCGGGACAAGCACCAAGTCTCTAAATTTCCGCTTCAGAACTCTTTCCACTACACCTCTGGTAGCGTAGTGGTTACGAATTGGGCTGAGAACCACAAGGTCAGCAGTTTGAAACTACCAGCTGCTCCATGGGAGAAAGAGGAGGCTTTCTACTCCCATAAGGTTTACAGCCTCGGAAACCCTGTTCAGGGTCGCTATGGGTCAGTACCGACTCGACAGCACTTAGCAACAACATGCTATGCCAGGAAGAAAATGCTTTTCCATGTTCTCAAGAAGTTGGTAGTGCTGAGCTGAAGTTGGAATCATATCCAAGCAGCTCAGCACCAGTGATTTCATCCACGATGCTCACCAAAGCCCCTGTGTGTCAGGGGCAGTAGACAGAGACAGGTTTCGGGAGGTGGCAGCCAGGACAACACTAGTTCTGGTTCAGACAACTCAGATTCCAGCCAAGCTGCTAGCTGAACAAGAGCACCAATCAGCTCATTCTACATGCCCCCTAAACATCCTACTTCCCTTGTGGCTGTTGTTAGGTGCCACTGAGTCAGTTCTGACCCATAGTGACTATATGTACAGCAGAACCAAGCACTGCCCAGTCCTATGCCATCCTCATAACTTGCGTTTAAGCCCATTGCTGTTGCCACTGTGGCAATCCTTCTTTTTGGAGGTTTTCCTCTTTTTCACTGACCCTCCACTTTACTAAGCATGTCCTTCTCCAGGGACTGGTCCCTCCTGATAACATGTGCGAAGTATATGAGACCAAGTTTCCCCATCCTAGCTTCTAAGGAACATTCTGGCTATACTTCTTCCAACACAGATTTGTTTGTTCTTCTGACACCCCATAGTATTTTTTAATATTCTTTCTATGTGTTTGTTTACCATCAAAGGTAGCACATGGAGTGCTTATTGGCCCTAGACCCACACTCATTGACTTCCGCAGCCAAGCTTGAGAATGAACTATTGCTAATTTGGACCCATTGCATGACTGAGTTCATGATCATTTACTCTCGTGTACACATTCACATTGTCTATGAAAAGGATGTTTGTAGCAAGTTCATGATGCAAAACATGACATGAGACTACATAAAAATTTGACAATTATGGATGAGGGTGGCACAATGTAACTAATGTAATTGATATCCCTAATAAGGTCAGTGGTTGATCTTGAGTGTTGATGGAGCTGGCATGTGGATCCTGTGCCATTCGTGAATTCTCTTCCTGCTGTGAAGCAAAAGAAATTCAGGGGCTGTTGTAGGGCAAGGCAGATGGCGGCGTGAACAGAAACAAGCCCACTTCTTTTTTTTCTTTTTTTTTTTTTTAATAAGATGCTAAGCTTGGCCTTGGTTTGGCCCTGAGTTGATCCAGGTTATTTTCTTTCAGAGTAAAATGAGCCAAGAGTGCACTTATGGGAAAGGACCCTGGCGTCGAGTGCCCTCCCTGGAACCCAGGTCTGTCCTGGCTTCCCTTCCACTTCAGGAAGAGTAAATGAGGCCGAGCTGGGAACATTGTGTGCGCCTGAGCAGAGACCAGAATGTGAATTGCGCTTTATATAAAAAGGGGGGAAATGGCTCCATTTCAAAGCAGATCCAAGGAAATAATGACATTCTGGGGGAAATGAGGCCAAAGTCAACAAAAGGATAAAGGCGTGGTAGCCTTGCTCTGCTCAGATTTTTCCAAATGATGAACTTTTTCCGTTGGCCATAATCTGCCTTTAAACAGGACTGGGTGTTGCTAGCAATGATGAGCTGTGTTTTTCTAGCTTCCAACAGCTCTACTCTGGGTATTCAGCCTACGATGGTCTCTCCAAGCCAGAAAAGGAGTCATGACTGTATTACGATTGTTAAATTGAGAGTGTGGATTTACAGGAGGGGTGGGAAATGTCAACTCCCTTGTTTAGCAAGGAACAATGTGAACAGGCTAAGAGCCCGTCAGCAAAGCATAAGGATGGAGACGTCCACTCAGGGAAGCCCATGGATCTGCAGAAGCCAGGATGGGATTTCACTAACACAGAGATAAACTGGGGTACCGGCTGTGGCCATCAAAGACAACTCATTTCCAGCCTGTCCAATCTGATAAGCATGGCTTCAATATGTGACCAAGGTCAGTAAAACCACAGCAAACTATAAATACCCACCAAGGGCACAAGCAGGTGAAGGGCAGGGGAGCCGGAGAACAGGAGAAGCATGGAGGGAATGTCCTGATGCAATTTCTGGGATGCTTCCAGGAATATTGAGGAATGGTTAGAAGTGCAGGCTTCAGGATTAGTGAGACCTAGTTTCAAATTCTGCTCTACTGTTAACTTACCATGTGACCTCAGGTATGTTGTGTTGCTGCTTTTAGTCTAGTTTTTCATCTGTGAAACAAAGATGAGTAAGCACCGGACTGTGGCCCACAAGGTCCATGTTTCGAGCCCACCAGCTGCTCCACAGAAGATACGGCTTTCTGCTCCCGTGAAGATTTAAAAGCCTCAGAAACCCTATACAGGGTCTTCTTGAACTGGCTTTTACTTCATATCTTCCATTTGCTTTAGCTACTCTACATTCAAGAGCAAGTTTCAGGGTCTCTTTTAACATCCATTTTGGTCTTTTCTTTCTATCTTATCTTTTTAATGACCTTTTGATTTCTTCATGTATGATATTCTTGATATCATCCCACAACTCCTCTGGTCTTTGGTCATAGTATTTAACATATCAAATCTGTTCTTGAGAGTCTCTAAATTCAGGAGGGATATACTCAAGATCATAATTTAGCTCTTATGGATTTGTTTTAATAATGTTTTGCCTCCAAATCATAGAAACCTCTATTAAACAAAAATATCAAAATGTAAAGCTATTGTTTCTTGACATATCCTCCATCTAAGTCTATTCGATGCATTTGAATTAGGGTGTTGGTGAAAAATATTCAAAGCACCATGGACTACCAGAAGAGCAAACAGATCTGTCTTGGAAGAAGTACAGCCAGAATGTCCTTAGAAGCCAGGATAGTGAGACTTTGTCTCTCACACTTTGGACACAATATCAGAATGGACCAGTTCCTGAAGAAGGTCATCATGTTCGGACAAGTGGAGGAGAATCAGGGATAAAGGGGAATCTCCTCAATGAGATGGATTGGCCCAGTGGCAGCAACATTGGGCTCCAACATAGCATCAATTGTGAGGATGACTCAGGTCTAGACAGTGTTTCGTTCTGTTGTGCGTAGGGTCACTATGAGTTTGAAACGACTCTATGGCACCTAACAAGTCTTACACTTCTGAAGGTAGTGGTTTCGTTTCTTTAAACCATCCTTGGAGAATTTTGCATATAATTTATACTATGTCACAGTGGAAGTTTGGGCACCCTCAAGGCACTCAAATCATGTTTCTTTGAAATGTTTTCTGAGTCTGGGGAGTGAAAAGTCTGAAGGGCAAGATAGGGCTGTAGGTTAGTTGGGTGGGACAAGGTTTCCTACTCTCAAAGAATGACTAGTTGCATTGTGATGGAAAAAAAATTCCTGGATGCAACTTTCCCAGGAAACTGCATTTTCTCACCATTTTCTTAAAAGTTCTTCCTAATAAGCCCCCGTGATTATCTTGTGTCCCTTGAGAAAAATCTATCAAGATGATCTCTTTGAGTCCCTAAAAACAGCTATAACCTGCTGGGCTCTGGTAGCGTAGTGGTTACGAATCGGGTTGCTAACCTCAGGGTCAGCAGTTCGACGCTACCAGCTGTTCTGCAGGAGCAGGGTCACTATGAGTTGGAACCGACTCCACGGCACATCCCAACAACAACATAACCTGCTGGGCTGATATCTCTGCCTTGAATTTAACTGGCCCAGTATATCCCCTAAGAAGCTTTTTTCAATTTTTTTGAAGGTACTCTAATGAGACTAACACTAGTGCATTACTGAGAGAACTTGTCTGCAGCCATCCACTGCAGAGACAGGCTTAAACATGATTTGTTTGGAATGAACCTGAGCATGTATGAACTAGAACCCCAGTAACAATACTTTTTTACTTACCCTTGGATAAATACTTCACTATGATAACTCTTCTAGTTTTCAATGTTGTGCATATGGCTACTCGATCTTTTGAGGGCCAGATACAAAATCTCCTTAACTGGATATCTCTGGATGTGATGGTAGGTAAGTGTTCACTAAAGGTTTTCTTGAATGCACAGCATCCCTGCAAACGGCCTTGCCTCCTGGAAGTGTGGAAAGGCACTCAGCCATTAGGACATGGTAGGACTGATGGGGAGCAGGGCCGGGACTCAGGGTCTGAGCCATAGCAATTGTCCTCATGCCTCAGGAGTAACTAACCTGACTTTGCTTCTCTGCCTCCCCAGTGACTTGCAGGACGATTTTATCTCACCGTGTGGGGCCTGCAGACAAGTCATGAGAGAGGTAAGCGGCTTCTCTTTTTCTGGAAGATGAGCTGGACGTTTCCCTCTTTTCCCAGCAATGCCAGGACATCAGGGAGAAGACACAGCTGCTGACCTGCTTGCTTGGTCAGCAGGCCTCTGAGACCTTCTTCCTCAGTTTGCACGGATCACTGACAATGAATGAGTTTTTCACTCAATGAATAATTACAGGATGCATGTCTTCTCTATGCCAGACACTAAGCTGACTTCGAGATAAACCACCAAATCCACTTCCTTCAAGTCAATTCCAAGTCATAGTGACCCAAAGTAGGGTTTCTGAGGCCATAAATCTTTAGGGAACGGACTATCATCTCTTTCTTCCCAAGAGTGGCTTGTAGAGTCAAACAGTCGACCTTGTGGTTAGCAGCCTACAAGTAACCTACTATGCCACTGGGGATAAAGCGGTGAAAAAGCTCATTAAGGCCCTTCCCTCCCAGAGCTTATATAGTCTAATGCAGGAGACAGATACTAAGCAAGGAGAACAATAAATAAACAGTGAAGTTTCTGAGAGGGTTGGAGAGAAGGGAGGGACAAAAGGAGCAGCAGATGACACTTTAGATCCAGTTGAACCACCTTGTCATCAGATTGACTCCAACTCTTAGAAACCCCCATATGTCAGAGTAGAACTGTGCTCCCTAGGGTGTCAGTGCTGATTTGTTTTGTAGTAAACTGTCATGCTTATCTTCCAGGGCGCCTCCAGGTAGACCCCAACCTCTAACCTTTCAATTCACAGCTGAGCACATCAATGGATTGTACTATCCAAGGACTGGAGTCAACAAACAATGGCATGTGAGCCAAATTCAACTTGTTGCCTGTTTTTGTAAACAAAGGCTTATTGGAACACTGCCACACCCACTCTTTAGTCCTGGTGTGGCGCTGTGGGTTAATGCGCCAGACTGCAAAGCCATTTGAACTGCAAGGTTGATGGTTCAAGTTCACCAGCTGCTCCTCAGAAACCCTATCCAGGGTCGCTATGGGTCAGAACCGACTCAATGGCACTTAACAACAACAACAACAACAATGACTGCTCTGGCTCTGTCAAAAGATTGCCAGAGAGTTGATTTTGATTCATAATGACCCCATAGATCAGACTAGAACTCACAGACTATATTTCCAAGACTATATATTTTCACAGAAGCAGGCTGCCACATTTTTCTTCTACAGGGCAGCTGACCTTTAGGTTAGCAGCCAAGTGTTTTAACCAGGGCTCCCTGCTCTAGTCCTTCAGTGGCAGAATTGACCAGTGGCATCAAAGGCCAGATGGCTCACAGTTTGTTTATAGTGTGCCTGGACGTCTATTCTGACTCATGATGACCCTCTATAAGAGTAGAACTGCTCCCATAGTGTACTAGGCTGTAATCTGGGGTCGGCATAATTATTTTTTTTTTTTAATTGTGAATTGAGTCAAAGTTTACAGGGCAGATCATCAGTTTTACATTCAACAAATCATACACCTTGTTTCATTACAATGATTACAACTCCCTTCATGTGCCATCAGTTAACAGTATTTCTCTCTATTCATTTTAACTCTTTTTTTTAAACCCTCTCACATATATAATAATTTACACCACCAAAGGGCACATTCTCCAAGTCTGCCTCCTGGCTGCCAGCTCTCAGTCCCTCTCTTTCCATGGGTCTAGAGTCCTCAGCTGCTCCCTCTCTCCATGTCCCCACCTCTGCCTCCATCTCTGGTGTCGCTGCTTCTCTGGATAAGGTCCTGCATTCTGCTTGTGCTCTTCTCCCTTGATGGTCCTAGGGTCCTCTGTTTCTGGACTGTAAGATTAACCACTTCCTTATTTTTGTTACAAAATTTCTACCTTTACAATTGTGACAGTTGCCATTAGTCATGATAACAATTACTCACTATTGAATCGTAAGAATCTTATCCCCATCTCTTTTTACCAGACCCATTTAGAAAAGATGAAACCTATTCCATGGGGACTCTATCTTCCCTCACACACTCTTAAACTAAACTTCCTCTTGAATCCTTGTAAGTCAGTCACTTTGTGCCTTTATTGCCCTCTCATTTTAGGTAGCCAATGTCTAAGTTACCCGTCCCTATCTACCCTGTGTACAGAGGGAATAGCATTGATATTTAATGTGAAGACTCCTTCCCTCTCTGCTGATATTTAGAATTACTGCCTCTATGAGTATAAGTCAAGTTCATCAAATTGTAGCAATTAACCCTTGTAAAACAATCAGAAATTGTTTTCGGCATAAATTTTTATGTGTGTGCATGTACATTTTTTAGCGGACAGGGATGTCAGTGGTTTTCCTAGGTTCTCAAAGAGGTCTACATCTTCCAGAGATGAAAAAGATGAAAGCAGTGAACTCAGAGGACTCCACATGCCCTTAGGTTCTGATATGGCATCATCAGCTTTGTAAATCAAACCAGTTGCATCTGAGTTCACTCCAACTCACAGCAAGCCCATGTGTGTCCGAGCTGCTTCTGTCTTGGGCAATGAAACAAAACCAGAAGAGACCAAACTTTTTAATTTGGGTGAGCAGGTATGATAACCAGAATGGGAAAAAATTATGAGTCGAAGCTCTAGAATGAGACTTAGAGGAGGTGCAACTCTATCAGGAGCCCAATGTAGGAGACTAGATTTTACCGGGACTATGAAGAGCAACACATGTTCCACGCTGAGTCATTGAGCCGGACACAGTTGTTTTCTATTCTGTGAACAAGAGATTTGGTTGCTGTGCAACACACACACAGCCTTAAGAGGGAAATTAAGTTTCTAGCATAACTGCAACCTGTCATTTTTTTTTTTTTCCTTTTGCTTATCACTCCATTTCACTCCGATTTTTACAATTCCAGTCTGTTCTGGTGCCTTACTTCCTTAGCCATGACTGAACTGGTTGAAACACTTCAAAGTCCTGGCAGAGTAGAGCTGTGTTCCACTGGGTTTTCAATGGCTGGTGTTTCAGAGGTACCTGTGACCAAACATGAACTTCCAACCTTTTGGTTAGCAGCTGAGTGCATTAACTTTTTGCACCCCCAGGGACTCCCCTCCTTACACAGCATCTCATTTCATCTTACCCCAACCCAATCAGGGAACTGCATGTGTGTGTGTTATTATCCTCATCCCTGGTACCCTGAGGCTCAGAGATACGAAATAACATGCACATCGAGTGACAAAATGGCATGCACACCCAGTTCAGGCTGACTCTGGAGACCACTCTCCCCCACCTAGCTCTTAGCCCTTTACTGGTTCTATAAATCAGGCAAACTTCTTTTGTGCCATGGAGAAAGCTTAATGGTACTGAGTGTATGGGAGTTGCTTGGTCCATGGGCATTTCTGTTTTTTTTTTTGGGGGGGGGGGTTGTTTAAGATTTGTGTATATGCCTTGGGACGTCCAAGCACCTGTCAAACATCCTAACATCTCTATCTTCCCCAGCTTCCTGTCAGAACTGCAAAACCAGGTGCAGTTCACAGAACTCATTTCCCAGCTCCACAAGAAACAGGCTACCATTTTATGACACTGGATTCACAGCATGGGATTTGTCTCACCTTGTTGTTGTTGTTGTTGTTGTTGTTGTTGTACTGCCCAGCACAGTGACATACAGACCTACAGTCATATGAGGAAGCCACATCAGGACACCAAGTCCCTGGCTTTCCAGGTCATGAGTGACTTGGTCCAAATGCTCACTGCTGTTCTCTCCAAATAGATTGAATATTGGCAAACGAGAGAAGGCAAATGAAAAAGACTGAAGGAAAAAAAATACTGAAACCAAAATGCAAATCATAAGAGTTGAGGTGAAGGGGTCCAGGACCCGGCACTTAAACTTGGCTCTGCTCAATTTCCATCCAAACTGTCCGGCAGAGCCTGCCAAGTAGGAAAAAAATCTCCTTCTTTGAAACATTAATTTTTTAAAAGCCAGAAGATGAATTATATCTGATAATAACTGGGGGATACAGACAGAAACTTGAAAGAACTGCAGGCTGCCAGTCTGAGCAGCCCCTAGCAATCAGCATAACCAGTAAAAAGGGCTTCCTTGAATTCATGAGCCAGGCAGTGCACACAGGTACTTTATGCCTTGTGTTTCTAATGCTCACACCTGGCCAGGCTGAGCCTGGGTCTGTTGATTGTAACTCCAGGATTCTTCCCATTATGCCACAGCTGATTTAACTGGGTGAACTGATTGAATGGGTGGGGAATAGCCAACTCACAGGCCATTTAATGCCTGAAAAATTGTTTGGTCTGGGCCATCACAGTTGTCCAGATGGCAGCTCCAGCCATCACATTGTTGTTGTTGTTGTGTGCCGTGGAGTCGGTTCCGACTCATAGAGACCCTGTACAGGGTTTCCAAGGCTGTAAATCTTTACGGGAGCAGAAAGCCTCATTTTTATCCCGCGGAACAGCTAGCTGGTAGTTTCAAACTGCTTGACCTTAAGGTTCACAGCCCGATTCATAACCACTATGCTACGAGAGCTCCTTAGCCATCACATTAGGGATGAGTTAATTAAATGTTTGACCAAATACAGCAGGCTAAATTTCTAAGTTGATAATTCTGTATGGTCTGTAAATGATGTTATAAATATCCAAATGACCCTTGGCAGAAAAAGGGTCCCCCCCTCCTCCCGATCGAGGCCATTCTTACCTGGTATAGTCTCCCCTCTCTAGAATGATATCTCAGGCCAAGACATGAGGTAGAGTTTAATCACTGGCCCAAGATCCCATGGCCAGCAAGTAGAAGCGTCTGGCGGTATACCTAGAAAGATAGGAAGACAGATGTGGACTAAAAGTTCTACTTCTCTGACTTCACCCTGCTACGCGTCAATGTCCTCCTCAGTAAAATGGGACTAATGCTACTACCCCTCTCCAAGAGTGGATCATGAAGTAACACCTGTGCAATCCTAGTGTGTAACGTAGGAGGAGATCTGCTGGCACAATGGTACGCTCTCAGCTTTTAACCAGAAGGTCAGTGACTTGAACCCACCAGTCTCTCCACGGAAGAAAAGGCCAGGCAATCTGCTCCTATCACAATCACTGCCTAGGAAACCCTATACTAGTAGTAGTTGTAGTTAAGTGCTGTTGAATCAGTTCCAACTCATAGCGACCCTGTATAGGGTTACCGAGGAGCAGCTGGTGGGTTTGGACTGCTGACCTTGAAGTTCGAACTGACCTTGCAGCCCAGTGCTTATCATACAGTGTCACACCAGAACTGCATTGTTAAGTGCTACCAAGTTGGTTCTGACTTATAGCCACCCTATCTATATAGGGTTGTCAAGGAGTAGCTGGTGAGTTTGAACTGCCAACCTGTGGTTCAAGTTGACCTTGCGGTCCAGTTTTTCCCACAGCACCATACCAGGACTCCCTATGGGGTAATTCATATGTGGCCTATAGGATCAAAATGGACTTAACAGCATACAACAACCACAATGTAGCAGTCGTCTTCTCCTAGTTGTGATAGCAAGCAAGATGCTGCAAAGGAAGCAGACATTAATTTTGCATTGCAGGAGGAAGTGATTCCACAGATTAGATATTGTTCTTATAAAGTCGTGGGTGAGTTCCTGAGAATGTGCCAAACACAGGGAGAACTGCTTAGCATGTATTCTTTCATTAGATCTTCCTGAGGCCCATGAGCCAGGTATGATTACTGTCATACTCATTTTTAAGTTGGGAAAACTGAAGTGCCTAGAGGGATTTTTGATAACAAGTAGGGTTGGACTCCTAACCCCTGAATCACACTGCTTTGCATCTCTTCCAGTTTGGGACCGACTGGGCCGTCTACATGACCAAGCCCGATGGCACGTACGTCGTCAATACTGTTGAAGAGCTGCTGCCCGCCTCCTTTGGGCCTAAGGACCTCCAGAAGTTCCAGTGATTGCTGAAGAACACCTACTGCTTGGGAGAGCCTGGGTTCCCATGAATTCGAAGGGACAGCTATCACAGAGATATTCTTACAGACCTGAGGACACCTGCACATTGGGGCTAGACAGTGATGGCTTTGCCAGGTTCTCTAGAGAAACAAAACCAGTGAAGCATATATATATATATAAAGAGAGACAGATTTATTTTAAGGAAATGGTTCATGCAGTTGTGGAGGCTAGTAAGTCCTAAATCCATGGGTTTTGGCATCAGATTAGAGGCTTCTCCTGACTCAGGTGGTTGTAGGGGCTGATAAACCCAAAATCCACACAGGTAAAACAGCAGGCTGCTGGCTCACATCCCAAGAACTGGAGGTCAGAGGATGACAAGTTAGATGCAGGATTGAGAAAGAGAGAGAGTGAGATTTGCCCGAACACCCATGTATGTTAGATGCAGGCCACACTCCAAAGAAACTGACTTTACACTGATGGATTCTCAACAGGTTGGCTTTCAGTTGATTGGCTGTTCACATCAGGTCACAAAATAGAGGATGATTACATTACATGACATTATGGAATAGTCATCAGTCCAATGCCTGTCAAAGCAAGCTGACATATAACCAAATTGATCCATTGCCTAGCCAAGTTGACACATAACATTAACCATCACAGCCAGAATACATTCAAGCATCATGTCTCTTAGGGAATAAATAAAGGGTCTCACCCCAGCCCAGTCCAAAGTTCCTTCCTGCCCACCCCACCATCCCCACCCCACACACCTTGTCCACCTTGGGCTCAGATGATCCCATCCCTTCCTTCTCTTCTTGTGGACCTGTTTAAAATTCCAGCCAAGTCTGGGCTGCTTCCCATTTGCCTTCCCCAGATTCCACCCTGTTCTGAGTGACTTTTCTAATTATAAACTTCTCAGAACATCCTGACTCAGAAGAGCACATTTTGCTCGTGTCCCTGTCATTGCTTACAGCTCTTAGGAGAGAAAGGGTAATTTGTCGTTACAGAAAGACCTGGGCACTTTCCACTGGGAAAGGAAATGGGCTTTTGGAACTGTGAGTCTTTTGGTGTACAGTGCTGTGTCCTGAGGCCCCTCACCACTGTATTCTGCAGGCGGAAACCCCCAATGCTAGGCTTCACTGACCATCACCATTTGTTGAATCTGCTCTTGACCCACACACTGGTCCAGTCTGAGAGATTCCAAAGTATACAGGGTAGGCATGGATTTGTATAGACAGCATAAAAAAAGATGCTTCTTTGAGGCCCTACTGTATGTCAATGACTTTTACGTGCATTTTTATTATAGTGTTCAACAACTCTGTGAGGTGGTGTTACGGCTCAAATTATCT
Organism: Chrysochloris asiatica; assembly: GCF_000296735.1. Classification (NCBI taxonomy): domain Eukaryota; kingdom Metazoa; phylum Chordata; class Mammalia; order Afrosoricida; family Chrysochloridae; genus Chrysochloris; species Chrysochloris asiatica. The sequence goes on along the minus strand of NW_006408565.1, from coordinate 18,821,399 downwards.
CCCCAAAATATGTGTTGAAATCCTAATCCTAAACCCTAATACCTGTGGATGTAATGCTGTTTGGGAATATGTTCTTTTTATGTTAATGAATCCTATCAATGTATCAATGGGTCCTAAACCTAATTACTTCTGAGTTATAAAAAGAGCAGATTCGATACAAAAGCCAGCACAAACCAGGGGGGGTGTGGATCCAGATCACCAAGGAATGCCCAGCTATGAAAGCTGATAGATACCAAGAGGGTCCTTTTCCTAAAGCCACACCCTAACCACGGACTTGCAGCCTCCTGAACTGTGAGAAAATAAATGTAAATTCATTAAAACCCTGACCTTTGGTGTTTCTGTTACAGCCGCTTTTACTAACTGTAACACAATGGGAATCTCCTCATTCTCACATATAAAAGCACGGGACTTCATAGAGGTGGCTTGCTCTAGAACTTGGGCAAAACTCAGACTAGAATACAGGAGCCTTAACTCTTGCTAGCATGTGGTTATGTGTAGGGCTGCGAATCTCAAGGTCAACAGTTCAAAACTGCCAGCTGTTCCATGGGAGAAAGATGAAGCTTTCTGCTCCCGTAAAGATTTACAGCCTTGGAAACCCTATGCAAGGTCGCTATGAGTCAGAACGGACTTCACGGCACATTACCACCACCACCACCATTGTCTGCAGGCAGGACCCATTTTAAAGGGAAACAGTCCTTTGGTTGTTAGATGCTGTCATGTGGAGCCGATTCTGACCCATGGTAACTCCACGTGTGCTCCACAACATTTTCAAACCTGTGCTCTTTTGGAATCAGATCACCATGCTTGTCTTCTGAATCACCTCTGAGTGGGTTTAAATTATCAACCTTTTGGCTTGTGGCCAAGTACTTAACCATATATGTGTACCACGCAGGAATTCCTTATGAAATAATCATAGCTGCATCCTGGAATGGCACTATGGGTTAAATACACTGGACTAAAAAGTTACTTTGAAACACAAGATCAGCGGTTCAAGCTCATCAGTCGCTCCTCGGAAACCCTATACTGGGTCACTATGGGTCGGAACCTACTCAGAGGCACTTAACAACAGCAACTACTACTTACTATAAGGAGCCCTGGTAGTTTAGTGGCGAACAAGCTGGGCTGCTAACTGCAAGGTCAGCAGTTTGAAACTACCAGCCGTTCTGCAGGAGAGATATAAAGCTTTCTGAGGCTTTCTGCTCCTGTAAAGATTTACAGCCTTGGAAACCCTGTATAGGGTCGCTATGAGTCAGAACCAACTCCACGGCACACAGCCACCACCAACCACTACTTATTATAAGGGGCCCCAGTGGAGCTGTGAGTTAGGTGCTGGGAGAAAAATGAGGTTGTCTGTTCTTGCAGAGTTGTAGCCTCAGAAACCCTCTATAGGATCACTGAGTCAGAACTGACTAGATGGCCGTGGGTTTGGTTTTTTGATATAGTTCTTACTATTGGTTATAAACCAAAGATCAAACCCACAGCCACCTGGTCAAGTCTGACGTATTATTGGCTCTTTAATGATAATACCATGCTAAGGTGTTTGACATATGTGAGCCCCTTTAGGGCTTAGCCAAGCAGCAAGGTATTATTGTCCCCACTTTACAGGAAACGGAAATTGAAACTCAGAAAGGTTAAGCGACTTACCCAAGTCACATTGCTAATATGTGGCAGAACTGGAATTTGAACCAGGTGTGTCTGAGCTTTTTTGAGTCCCTTTCTCCTACAGCTGAAGGCTGGCTGTTTCTATTTACCGAACCTACTGCGATGAGTCGATTCTGATTTATAGCGACCCGATAGGGCAGAGCAGAACTGCCCCATAGGGTTTCCCAGGCAGACATTTTTATGGAAGCAGACTGCCAGCAACATCTTCCTCCTATAGAGCAACTGAACAGAACCTGGGAACACTGAATGGTTTAAAATTTAGAAAAGTGTACGACAAGGTTGTATTCTTTCACCATACTTATTCAACCTGTATGCTGAGCAAATCATCCAAGAAGCTGGGTTCTATGAAGAAAAAAGTGGCATCAGAATTGGAGGAAGACTCATTAACAACTCACAATATGCAGATGATACAACCTTGCTTGCTGAAAGTGAAGAGGACTTAAAACATTTACTGATGAAAATCAAAGAGCACAGCCTTCTGTATGGATTACATCTCAATGTAAAGGCTGCTGGCTGAGCCTCACTTTCTCATTTGTCAAAAGGAACTAACATGTCCTTTGTAGAATCTCAGGCATAGATGCATAAAGGATCTGACACAAATACTGGAAGAACCAGTAGCAATTACTCACAGTGACCCCCATGTCTAGTGCTGTCTTCAAGAATTAGCACAAGGATAGACTTTAGCAAAGAATCCAAATTCACAAGGCTGCATTCTGTCGCATCGCGTTCAGTTCAAAGTAGATCCCTGCTCTCCTCTGTCAGCCTCCCTCTATCAGCTGAGGCCCCATTCAATCCTCCTGGAGCTAGAGCTTCTCCAATGGGATGATGGGAGCTGCCACAGGTGATGGCTGAAATACACATGGG
>NW_006408565.1:18807884-18817133 GCF_000296735.1 Chrysochloris asiatica | reverse complement strand
GGCTCCTTGATGGGAAGCCTAGCTATTTGCAACCTAGGAAATCTATAGGGCAGTTCTGCTCCATCCCATGGGCTTCCCATGAGTCAGAATCAACTCAGTGACACCTACCAACAGCATCTTTTATATGCCAAGTACTGCAGAGTAAAAGATGCATGGAAACAGCCTCTGCCCTTGAGGGACTCACAGTCTGATGGGAGTGCATAGTGGAAGCAGGGCTGATCCAGGCAGCTACCAAGTACAGGACAGGCTCAGTAGGGGAGGTGCCTCTCTCTGGGGCATGGCCCAATGCAATATGCTGTTTGATTTCTTAACTGCTGCTTCCATGAACTTTGATTGTGGATCCAAGTAAAATGAAATCTTTGACAACTTCAATCTTTTCTTCATTAAAAAAAAAAAAAAAAAGACTGAATAAAGGAAGAAGACAAGGCTGGTCCCCTGGAGAGAGAAGACAGCTTTGGGTGCCCTTCTTTCCTTGGTCTTGTGGATAGCCAGAATAAGTGGGGTAAAAATTGTTGTTGTTAGCTGCCCTTGGGTCACCTTGACTCATGACAATCCCATCCACAATGGGACAAAATACTTAATCATCTCCATTCCCAGGATTGGCTGCACATTAGGCAGCAGTCCATTGACTAATAGAAGATCACCAGGTCATTCTTCCTAGTCCATATTTGTCTGGCAGCTCTGCTAGAACCTGCTCAGCATCACGGCAGCCCATATTTTCCCAAGAACTTTTGAAGCACCCTCGTTTGTGGGGCCAGGGGTAAACAAGGGATGCACTGGTTTAATTGTGCTTGCTTACTAATCGGACATTGTTTCGTTCTGCTGTGCATGGGGTCGCTATGAGTCAGTTCTGACTCGATGGCACCTGACAACAACAACAACAATTAATCTGTAAGGAGCCCTGGTAGCATGGTGGGTTATGAGTTGGGCTCATCTCAGCAGTTCAAATCTACCAGTTGCTCGCTCTGAGGGGGAAAGGTAGGCTTTTTACTTCCATAAAGATTTACAGCCTCAGAAACCCTGTACAGGGTTGCTATGAGTCAGAATTGACTCCACAGCACGTAAGCACCACCATCGTCATTAATCTGTAGTGAACAATTTCACCTAGGTTTCACATGCCAAAGGCATGATGAATCTCAGCTGGAACTATTCAATTCCAGTTAGTAATTAAGCACAGGAACACCTTGCTTATTCAGTACTCTGCCCCAAGTGGAAGTACAGGAAGTGGAGAGGTAATCCAAGACTTTCCTGGGAGTCCTTCCCACCCAAATCCTGCACATTGGGAGGTGATACTGCCAGGTAACACCGGTTTGGCACAACACAACCAGACCTAGCTGCTGCTGCCTTGGGAGACAACAGAATAATTCCAAAACTGCTGTATGAAGCAAAACTTCACTCTGCCCTTTTTCAGAAATGCCTTTTGGGACACTCTTCTGAAAAGTCTTAGCGTAAGGCATGGAGAAAGAATAAAGAATAAAAGAAACATGGAAAGAAAGCACACTAAGATATTGACCTTAGTTATAATTCTGGTTGATGAAGCTATGGATGATTGATTTTTTTTTTTAATACAGATCTGCATTTTTCTAATTGCCAAGGCATTTAAAAATTAACAAAAATTAAAGGAAAATGCTCTAGCATAGTGGTTAAAAGTTTGTATTTGGGAATTAGATGGCCTCTAAACTATTTGGCATTTGGAAAGTGATTTCTTTTTTTTTTAAGATTTCATTTTAATGATTTCATTTTTCTCCTCAGAAGCTGTTAATCTTATTGATAGATGCTCTGTTTTCGTGTGGAAAACAATTTTCTGCAGCTACCCCTGCTATCACAAATTAGTTGTAGAAGTCAGTTTCAGCCAGGTTAGATTCATAAATGTATGACTGAGACTTTAAAGGTAACTAGTTTCTTTTCTCAATTTCCATGGTTGTTATAAGTCGCAATCGTATCAACAGCAGTGGAATTGGTTTGTTCGTATGTGTGCGTGTGTTGTTTGTGTCCAGCAAAAGCTGGACAGTGAATAAAGAAGACCAAAGAAGAATTGATATCTTTGAATTACAGAGTTGGTGAATATTGTTGAATACACCCTGAACTGCCAGAAGAAAAATCAAGTCTGACTTGGAAGAAGTACAGCCAAATTGTTCCTTAGATGCAAGATGGGAGGGACCAGTTCCTGGAGAAGTCCTAGTTTACTATGTTTTGTAAAGTAGACGGTCATCCAAAAAAGAGGAAGACCCTTAATGAAATGGATTGACACACAGCCTCAACAGTGGTCTCAAACATAGGAGGATTGTGAGGCTGGCACCGGATTAGGCAGTGTTTCATTCCAGTGTACATGGGGTCGCTATGAGTTGGAACTGACTTGTAACACTTAACAACAACTTAACAACACTTAACAACAACTACAGTATGCTTGTCATTGAAGACACAGCAATGAACAAAACAGACAATGTCACTGCTGCCATGGAGCTTTTAGCCTATCTGGGGAAAACAGGAGTCCCTACGTGGTGCACATGATTAACGCATTTAGATGATCAGAAGATCATCTAAAGGTTGGAGGTTCAAGTCCACTCAGAGGTACCTCAGAAGAACGATCTGGCAATCTACTTCCAAAATATCAACCGCTGAAAACTCTAAGAATTTTCTACTCTGACACACATGGGATGCCCATGAGTAGGCGTTGAATGGGCAATTGGTGGAGGGAGGGCAGGATGAGATCTAAATGATAATAGTGCTTCACTTGGAATGTCACCAAAGGGAAAGACAGCACCCTGGGAGTGTGAGAAATTCTCAAGATGCCGTTTTCAGTAATAAAGGACCCACAAGATTGCTAGACCAGACATAGGTAGTTGATTCACACCCAGGGGAAAGCAGGATGAATTGGAGGAGGGAGAAAGAAATCTATTCTAGGACTGTCGGTTTTGTTGATGTTGTTAAGTGCTGTCCAGTCAGTTCCGATCCATAGAGACCCTATATAGGGTTTCTAAGGAGCAGCTGGTGAGCTTGAACCACCTACCTTATGGTTCAAACGGCTTTGCAGTCTGGTGCATTAACCCACAGTGCCACACCAGGACTCCTTTCTAGGTGGTGGTCGTGTGCCATGGAGTCAGTTCCGACTCATAACGACCCTGTACAGGGTTTCTGAGGCTGTAAATCTTTCCAGGAGCGGAAAACCTCCTCTTTCTCCCAGTTTTGAACTGCTGATCTTGAAGTTAGCAGCCCAATTTGTAACCTGGGCTAGGAATTTTGAATTATAGTACAGCCATTAAGGCCATAGGCACCTTCCAGACTAGATTGTGAACCCCAAAGTACTCAGTCAAGAGGAACTGGGGGAGGGACTCTCGAGACAGGGGAATAAAACTCTTTGTGAGCCAGCCATGCCTGGCATCTGCCCATGACTAGTGGGTCGGGCACCCAATTTAGCAAAATGGAATAAAGGAAACTTCACTCTCACGAAAATGAGTACAGATTGGATTTCTTGAGCGTTCGTCGGTAAGCACTCATGAGAACTCATGGGTGACCAAAAAGAACCAAGGCAATATCAGGGTATCAGTGTTTCTCACAGGAGCAAGTAAAAGGGGAGTGAGCTTGCCTAAGTATCAGCAAAGCTGTCCTTGCTGGAGAAGAGCATGATTTGGCCAGAGTATATTGTTGTTGTTGTGTTCTGCTGTCGAGTCGGTTCCGACCCATAGTGACCTGTATAGGGTTTCCAAGTAGCAGCTGGTGAGCTTGAACTGCCAACCTTGTAGTTCAAACGGCTTTGTTGTCTGGCGCATTAACCCAGAGCGCCATACCAGGACTTCGGCCAGAGGATAGGAAGGGTCATTCTGTCCAGTTAGGAAAACAGGGTTTGCGGGGGAGTTAAAAAATTAGGGCTAAAAAACTAGGTGGTGCTCAGCTACCACTGCCTAAGAAATTCTGGTGTGGCGCTGTGGCCTAATGCGCCAGAGTGTAAAGTCATCTGAACTGCAAGGCCAGTGGTTCAAGCTCACGAGCTATTCCTTGGAAACCCTATATCAGGTCGCTGTGGATCGGAATCAACTTGACACACTTCACAACAACAACAACAACCACTACCTATGGCTCTGATCGGAATCACAATAGAAAGACCTAGACAGAGTGGGAGGAAAAAAATATGTATACCAAAATATAAAATCATAAAAAGGACCATGTTTATTGGTCTGATAGAAACTTGTGAACCTCCTGAGACTGTAGTCCTTAGCCACCCTTCAAATCTGGAATTAAAACTACCCCTGGAGATCACCTTTCAGACAAACAATGTTTGTTGCTGTTGTTGTTAAGTGCCATCAAGCCAGTTCTAACCCATAGCGACCCTGTACAGGGTTTCCAAGAAGCAGCTGGTGAGCTTGAACCGCCGACTTTGTGGTTCAACCTGACTTTGCAGTCCACAGCGCCACACCAGGCCTGTAAAGCAAATAATAACACTAGGGAGGAGCAGTCTCCTCAGAACAATTAACCATCTGATGCACAAAGGGCAGCATTTGCATTAAAAAGCTCAGAAGGCCAGAAGGGCAAGAAAGAAGGATGAACGGAAATGAGGCGCCCAGGGAGGAAGTACAGTGTATAGTTACCTTGAAGGGATTGCCACTAACGACACAAAACAAAATGTGTATAAATTGTTGACTGGAAAATGAATTTCCTCTGTTAAATTTCACCCAAACCACAATGGAAAAAAACATATATATATATATATATAAAATTGTTGACTGGAAAATGAATTTCCTCTGTTAAATTTCACCCAAACCACAATGGAAAAAAACATATATATATATATATATATATTTTTTTTTTTTTGAAGTCTAAGGACTAAGCCCTATGTTCTTAAACTTTATGAAAACAGGCTGGGGAAAGCACTTCTCAAAGAAGTCCAGCAATTATTTATTTGAACAATGTCCACTATGAAGAGCAACATCCATCACTATAGAGAATCAGAGGTGTTCGTTTCACATAAAAGTACTTTCATTTCATAGTTTCACTGCTCTGAGGATCTGTGGTGTCAGAACATCACAGGCTTTTTTTGTTCAGAGCTGTCTGGATGTCTGGTTCCCCAAAGCAGAGGCGGCGATTTCCAGGGAAATAAACTGAAGCATACATATTTCCACTGCTCTTGCCAGATGCTGCTGCTAATTGCCCACATTAACGACATGACTTTTTAGGATTTCCTTTTGGCAGGGAGGAGGGTGCAAATATAACTAACAGAGTGCTGGGGTGCATGTGTCAGAAATGAAGCCAGAATTCATACTGCTGAAGAATAAAACAAACGGAATGACCTAAGTCCCATACATGTTAACATTCTGCATGTGATTATATTCGCGTAAAAACAGACGTAGAGGGTGCATCCAGTCTGTTAATACTGGTTTTGATAGGTATGAAATGGGGGCATTAACAGAGAAAATTGTGTGTGGGGGGGTGACAATAAATAATTATCATCTTCCAATTTCTGTGGGTCAGGAATTTAGGCTAAATGAGGTCCTTGGCTCACGGTCTCCCACAAGACTGCAGTCAAGGTAGCCTCATCTGAAGGTTCAACTGACCACTCTTGTGGTCAGCAGGATGCAGGTCCTCATGGTCTGTTGTCATTGCTATTCCATTCCTTGTTATGTGAGCTTCTATTCAAGGAAGCTTACCTAGCAGCTTGCTTCCTTGGAACAAACAAGCAAGAGAGAAGCTAGAGTCTTGATGTAACTGAACATGAAAGGGACATCCCAGCTTGCCCAATTCTGATCATTACAAGCAAATCACCAGGTCCAAGCCACTTCAAGGGCAGCAAATTACACAGGGCTTGGTACCAGCAGAAGATATAAAAACTGAAGATACACTTGAACAAGAAAAAGGAAACAAAAACATAGGTATGGAAGGTAGAGGTTCAGAGAGAAAGCATGCCTGGTTAGTCTTGTCCAAGAGTTTGACCTTATTCCAGAAAGTTGTTGTTATTGTTAAGTGCCGCCAAGTCAATTCTGACCCATAGAGACCTTGTATAGGATTTCCAAAGAGCCTATGGTGAATTTGAACTGCTGACCTTGCAGTTCAAACCAACATTGTGGTCCAGCGCTTATCCTACAGGGCCACAACAGGACTCCATTCCAAAATATACTGGGTAGTTATCCGTTTCATGCATGGAATGACAGAGTCAGCTTATCTATTAAATTAGAGATATTAGAGACAGGAATAAAACGATCTAAAGAAATGGCTTTAAAAGTGAAATATAGTTGCCTTTGGGCTAGGGACTGAATTTAGGACAAGTTGGAGTAGAAAATTATTACCTCATTATAAGCTTACCTATCCATATTACTAGAGTCCTGGTGAGACACTGTAGGATAAGCACTAGACCGCAAAGTCATTAGAGTCACAAGGTCAGCAGTTCAAACTCACCAGCCACTGCTCAGAAACCCTATATGGGGTCGCTATGAGTCAGAACCAACTCTATGGCACTTAACAACAACAACATCCATTCTACTATGGAAGCATGGTGGCTCCATACGATAAGCACTGGACTGTGAATCACCAGTTCTGTAGTTTGAGCCTGCCAGCCACTCCGCGGGAGAAAGATGAAGCTTTCTGCTCCCAAAAGATTTGAAGCTTCGGAAACCCTATACAGGGTCACTATGAATTGGAATCAACTCGACAGCACTTAACAACAACAATCCATACTATTAAGGAGCCATGGGTTACTTGTTGGGCTCCTAACCATGAGGTTAGAAGTTCAAATCCACCAGCTACTTTCTACTCTCTATAGAAGCATTTACAGCCTCTGTGAAGATTTGCAGCCTAGGACAAGCTATATAGGGTTGCTATGAGTCAAAATCGACTAGACAACACCTCATCTCCACCACCACCATACATACTACTGAGAAGTTCTGGTGTCATGCTGTAGGATAAGCACTGGACTGCTAACTACAAGTTTGGCAGTTCAAACCCAACCACCACAATTTCGAAGCCACGATTCGCAACTCATACTGCTCCTCAAAGACCCTAGAGTGAGTTGCTATGAGTTGAGACTGATTAAATGGCACAGTGGCAGCATTGATGGGCTCAAGCATAGCAATGATTGTGAGGTTGGCCCGGGATCAGATAGTGTTTCGTTCCGTGTATATAGAGTGGCTATGAGTTGATACCGTCAATGACCTCTAACAACAACAACAAATGGCACTTATCATCATCAACAATAACATATACTGTACTGAAGAAGACCTAGAAGTATTGTAGGAATTAATAGGGTCAGTCAAGACAGAGGATCAGCAAGATGCTTGGGGCCAGTCACCAGTTGTTGAGTCAATCCTAACACATGGCAACCCCCTGTGTGTCAGAGTAGAACTCATATCAATGGTTGCATTTTTGGAAGTAGATCACCTGGTCTTTCTCCTAGGGCACCTCTGGGTGGACTTGAACATCCAATCTTTCAATTAGCAGTCAAGCACATTTACCATTTGTACCACCCAGGGACTCCATGCTTGGGACAACTGCAAAAAGTTCAGTATTGTTGGACCATGAAAGGTACAACAGGGCACCTCAAGAAAATCTGCTGAGACCAAAGTTAAGAACCAGTTGTGTGTTAGGACAAGAGGTCTGGGCTGTATCTCAAGGGCAAAGAGGCTTTGAGAGAGTTTAGGCAGCAGGTGGAATGCCCTACACAAACCACAAATTGCCTGAATGTCTCCACAGGCCACATCTTCCTATTCCCCCTCCACCAGGTTTCCATCCACATTCTCCAGGTAAAATAGGGGCTCTTCTTCCCAATGAGATCTCCCTCTGCCCACCGTTGTTTGAGTCTGACCTCCAAAAGACAATAGCCCAGAAATTTCAAGAAGTAGCATTTTGATCTGGCAGCAGCTTTGCTCTGTCAACAGTTTCAGCAGAAAAAAAGAAAAAAAAACTCCTTCCACCTCTGCTGACAATTTGGAGATAGCATTTCTGAAACGGTCTGTGGCTAAAGAATGTTGCTGCTCTGGGAACTTTGTCTGACTCCTGCCAGCAGAGACAAAGACCATAGAAACCATGCCAGAGGACGCTGTCAGAAAGGGAAGGTCAGACAGCCCTGAATGCTATTCTTTTCTGAAGCCTCACTCTTCTCCATTTTTACATTAGCATTAGCTTTTTTCATTTTCTCCCCGTGTCCTTTGGGAGAAGAAGGTTAAATGATGCTTCTTGGGAGTATGATGTACTTTACCAAAACTACACAGCGCTCCTGCTCAGAAAGGAAATGGTACAGTGAATGGAATACCAGGACACTCATGAGCAGGGTTTCTTCCAGGAGAGAATCCTGCGAACCCCCCACCCCCACCCAACACCCCCTGCGTATACTATTCTCCTCTAATTTCTGTGGCTGCAGACCTCCAAACCTGATGTATTTGTTACTTTTGTTAGGTGCTATCAAGTGGATCTCCAACTCATGCAACTCCACTCGCAATGCAATAAAATGCTGCCTAGTCCTACACCGTCCCCCTGATTGGTTGCAGATCTGACCACAGGATTTTCAGTGGCTGCTTTTTTGAAGGTAGATGACCAGACCATTCTTCCTAGTCTGTCTTAGTCTGGAGGCTCCACTGAAACCAGTCCAGCATCATAGCAACATCCAAGCCTCCAAATTTGTTGGTTAGGGTAGTGGCTCCACATGAAATGCACCTGCCAGGAATCAAATGTGGGTGTCCCACACAGAAGGTGAGAATTCTACCTCATGACTGGCACACAGTTGGTGTTCAGTAAAAGTACTATGAATGAGTGATACTGCCATTGAATATTAATCTGGGTATGCACAGATATCTTGGCATATGTCTAATTTCACTATCTTGGGGTATCACTCACTGACAGTGGGGTGCAGTAAGGCATCACTGAAGAGATAGAAGCTGTAAGGGAGAACCTCACAATGACCCCTTGAGATCTGAGACTCTTTGGTGCCACCATGGAATGACTTTCCTTCCCATGAGAACAGAGGAGGACAAGTAGACCTAGAAGCATTGTCCCTAAGAAAGACACTTACTGTACCCCTGTCATAGTCCTGTATGAGGCCGTGTCTCTGTATGAGGCCACGTCTCTGTATGAGGCTGTGTCTCTGTATCAGGCGTGTCTCTGTATGAGGCTGTGTCTCTGCATGAGTCTGTCTCTGCATGAGGCCGTGTCTCTGTATCAGGCCGCGTCTCTGTATGAGGCCGTGTCTCTGTATACGATTGTATCTCTGAATGAGTCTGTGTCTCTGCATGAGGCCATGTCTCTGTATGAGGCTGTGTCTCTGTATGA
>NW_006408565.1:18805436-18807174 GCF_000296735.1 Chrysochloris asiatica | reverse complement strand
GTGAGGCCGTGTCTCTGTATGAGGCCGTGTCTCTATATCAGGCTGTGTCTCTGTATGAGACCGTGTCTCTGTGTGAGGCTGTGTCTCTGTATGAGGCCGTGTCTCTGTGTGAGGCCGTGTCTCTGTATGAGTCAGTGTCTCTGTATGAGGCCGTGTCTCTGTATCAGGCTGTGTCTCTGTATGAGGCCGTGTCTCTATATCAGGCTGTGTCTCTGTATGAGGCCGTGTCTCTATATCAGGCTGTGTCTCTGTATGAGGCCGTGTCTTTGTATCAGGCCGTGTCTCTATATGTGGCTGTGTCTCTGTATCAGGCCGTGTCTCTGTATGAGTCAGTGTCTCTGTATGAGGCCGTGTCTCTGTATCAGGCCGTATCTCTGTATCAGGCTGTGTCTCTGTATAAGGTTGTATCTGTGTATAAGGTTGTTTCTCTGTCCTGAGAAAGGACAACAAAGTTCAAGTCAATGTTTATGAGGCAACAAAGTTAATCATTAAAATTCATTTGTTATTTAAAACCACTGAGTTCAAATATAATTAAGCAAGTTTTGTGTACCATAATATACTATGCAGATGTAAGTTCATTAAAAAAAAAAAAGGAGACACCATGATTGAGTGTCTACTAAACTTTAAAAAAGAAAAAGGTTTTATTATGTTAAAAACCTCTTTTATGTTAAATGTTTATTAAAATACAACATACATAGAATATTGCACAAATCAAAGTACACAGCCAGATGAATTTTCATCATGCAAACTGATCCGGATAGAGAAACAGAACATCACCATGATCAAATGTGAATCTGACCATTGTCATTAATTCAAATAATCTGACTGGATATCACAAAGGCTTTATAACTTCTGCCTCAGGAAGGCCATGAGAGAGACCAGAACACATACACATACTTTGCTGAAACAGTTGTCCACCGGTCCCTGGTCAGTGGTTCACCCCATACCCAAGGAAACCTGGGGATCAGAATTCTTCAGATGATTGAAGAATACCACTTCAGCAACATCTACCATCTACGTATCCCTGGACTGAGTATCTGAAGAGAAGAAAAGGACGTGAAGCCTTTGCCAGCTCTCTCTCTCCCTCTTCAGTGTGAAAAAGACCCAGAGAGAGGATGCCCCTAGCGCTGACTGGCCCTAAACAGTGGAAAGTACCATCTTCAATACTTCAGAAATCAGTTGATTGAGATGTGCACTTCTTCAGAGCAAAGTTCAAGTCTCAATTTATATTGCAACAAAGTTAATCATTAAAATGCATTTGTTGTTGAAAACCACTAAGTTCAAAGACAATCGAGCAAAGTTTGTGAACTTTAATGTACTATTCAAATGTAAGTTCATCAAAAAGTTGAATGAGTTAAACTATACTTTTAAAAAAAAAAGCTTTGTGTTAAAAAGCTTTTCTGTGTGAAGTTTATTAAACTATAACATTCACAAATATTGTACAAATCAAAGTACACAGCTAGATGGATTTTCATCATACAAACTGATCTGGATCAAGAAACAGAATGTCACCAGCATTCCAGAAGATTCTTTACCCGCTTCTAGTAACTTACCCTCCCAAAGACAACCACTATTCAGACCTGCAACACTTTAGATTCATGATAAATTAGTTTTGTCTGTCTTTTGACTTCCTATAAATGAAATTATATAGTATTTACTCATTGTGTTTGCCTACTGTAACTCATTGGTATATTTATAAAATATATCCATGTAGTTGCATATAGTTATAGATTGTTCA
>NW_006408565.1:18801718-18804421 GCF_000296735.1 Chrysochloris asiatica | reverse complement strand
GTCAGCAGTTCGAAACTACCAGCTGTTCCACAAGAGTAAGATGAGACTTTCTGCTCCCATAAACATTTGCAGCCTCGGAAATCCTGTGCAGGGTCACTATGAGTCGGAACTGACTCCACGGTACTTAACAACAACAACATACCTAGGAATGAAATTACCAGGACCACTGTCTGTTAGTTTGTTTTACTGTGGTGGATTGTATGTTGCTATGAAGTCAGAAGCTATACCACCAGTATTTCAAATACCAGTAGAGTCCCTCTTGGTAGACACATTTCAGCAGAACTTCCAGACTAAGACAGACTAGGAAGAAAGACCTGGAGAAATACTTCAAAATAAGTCAATGAAAAGCCTATGGATCATAACAGAGTACTAACCGATATAATCTTAGAAGATGAGGCCCCTTGGAAATTCAACCAGAATATTCCTTAGAAGGAAAGGTGGTGACACATAGACTCTCTTACTTTGATCATCAGGGAAGACCAAACACTACAAAAAGACATCATGTTGAAAGGAAATGGGGATAGGACTCGTGTGGTACAATAGTGAATAATTGTTATCAGGACTGACTGTGAGGGTTGGAAATGGAAAGGTAGATGTTTTGTAACAAAAGGATGGGAGTGGTTGACTTTGCAGATCAGGAGTAGAGGCCCCTGGGACCTTCAAGGGAGAAGAGCCGAGTGCGGGACCTTACCCAGAGAAACAGTGACGCCAGAGATGGAGGCAGAGACGATGATGTGGAGAGATGGAGCAGCTGGGGACTCTAGACCCAGAGAGGGAAAGGGGCTGTGTGCTGACAGCCGAGGGGCAGGCTTGTGGGGTATACCCTTTGGTTGGTTGATGATGTATGGAGGGGACTGTAACCATGGTAATAAAATGATATAAGATAGGATGAATGTAAAGCTAATGTTCTCCTGTGTAAACTATCGCATAATTCACAATAAAAACTTAAACAAAAAAAAAAAAAAAAACACATCATGTTTAGTGGAGTGGGTGGTCAACAAAAATGAGGATAATCCTCAAAGAAACAGATTGACACAATAGCCACAAGAAGGAACTCAAACATTCAAACAAGAAAAGTTTAGCATCATTAACATGAGAACAGAACGTAAAAACACCTGTAACTGATAAGTATACACTGGCATTTAGGAGACTGGTAATCTCTGCTAGATTGTCATCTCCCTGCACCCACCAAGGTATTCATGTCACAGCTCATAGTGTCCCTCTAAACTCATTATGTAGATGCAGTCACCCAGTGTGCAAAAAGTTCAAACTGGACCCATAAGTTCGGTTTCAACCACAAGGTCGGCTGTTCAAGATCACCAGTTGCCCCTCAGAAACTCTTTTAAGGGTCACTATGAGTCAGAACCGACTTGACGGCACTTAACAGCAACAACGTGGAAAAGGAATACTTGCTGCTGGGCATTACTGGCACCTTTGACATTTTACTAATAGTTGGGTAATCATCAACTCTAGAATTACCTTGTATTGCCTTACTCATGTGTTGTTATATAAGATACCTGGCAGGTCTGTTTTAATGTAATTGAATAAAGATACAAATACTTTTTTTTGGGGGGGCTGGCATATACTAAATTATTATGTGGGGGGAAAAAGAATAAACTCAAACATACCAACAGTCATGAAGATGCTGGGGAGCCAGGTAACATTTCATTCTGATGTATAGAAAGTTGCAATGAGTTGGAGCCAACTGGACAGCAACCAACAGGTATGTGTGTGTGTGTGTCTACAGCAGCGTATTCATAGACTGGATTGTTGTTGTTATTAGGTGCCGTCGACTCATAGTGACCCTGTGAAAAACAGAACACTGCCCGGTCCTGCACCATCCTCACCATTGTTAGTATCCTTGAGCCCATTGCTGCTGTCACTGTGCCAATCCATCTCACTGGGAGTCTTCCTCTTTTTTTGCTGACCCTCCACTTTACAAGCATGATGTCGTTCTACAGGAACTGGTCCCTCCTGATAACACGTCCGACCTATGAGAGATAAAGTCTCACCACATTATTGTGGTTCTTCTTCCAACACAAACACAGATTGGTTTGTTCTTCTGGCAGTCCATGGTACTTTTAATATTCTTCACCAACATCATAAATCAAAGGGATCAATTCTTCTATGGTCTTTATTCAATGTTCAGTGTTCACATGCATATTGTTGTTGTTGCTGTTAGGTGCCATTGAGTCAGTACCGACTCATAGCAACCCTAAGTACAACAGAATGAAACACTGCCCGATCCTGGGCCAACCTCACAATCATTGCCACACTTGAGCCCACTGATGCTGACACTTGGCCAATCCATCTCACTGGGGGTCTTCCTCTGTTTCTCTGACCCTCCACCTTACCAAACATGATATCCTTCTCCAGCGACTGGTCCCTCCTGGTAGCATGTCCGAAGCATGCGAGACAAAGTTTGGCCATGCTGGCCTCCAAGGAGCACTCTGGCTGCACTTCTTCCAACACAGATCTGTTGGTTCTATAGGCAGCCCATGGCACTTTCAATGTTCTCCTCCAACACCATAACTCAAAAGCATCAATTCTTCTACGGTCTTCCTTATTCACTGTCCAGCTTTTGCATGCATATGACGTTATTGAAAATACCATGGCTTGAGTCTGGCGCACCTTAGTCCTCAAGCTGACATCTTTGCTCTTCAACACTTTAAAAAGGTCTTGTGCAGCAGATTTGCCTAAGGC
>NW_006408565.1:18766375-18801363 GCF_000296735.1 Chrysochloris asiatica | reverse complement strand
CTTTGACAACTTCAATCTTTTCTCCATTTACATGGATGTTGTTTATTGGTCCAGTGGTGAGGGTATTTGTTTTCTTCACATTAAGGTGCAACTCATACTGAAGGCTATGTTCCTTGATCTTCATCAGTTAAGTGTTTGAAGTCCTCTTTGCTTTTATCAAACAATATTGTATCATCTGCAGGTTGTTAACGAGTCTTGCTCTAATCCTGATGCCACATTCCTCTATAATCCAGTTCCTCAGATTATTTGCTCAGCACACAGATTCAAGCTCACCAGCTGCTCCTTGGAAACCCTACACAGGGTCACTATGGGTCGGAATTGACTCAACGGCACTTAACAACAACAATAACAACACAAATTAAATAAGTATGGTGCACACCTTTACTGATATTAAAACATTCAAAGTCCCCTTGTTCTGTTCAAACTGCCTTTTGGTCTCTGTACAGGTTCCTCATGAGCACAATGAAGTGTTCTGGAATACTCATTCTTCACAATGTTATGCAGAGTTTGTCATGGTCCACACAGTTGAAAGCCTTTGCACAGTAAATAAAGCACAGGCAACAATTCTTCTGGTATTCTTTGCCTTCAGTCAAGATGCACCTAACACCAGCAATGATACCCCTCATTCCACATATTCATCTGAATACAGCTTGAATCTGGCAGTTCCCTGTCAATGTTCTGTTGCAGTGGTTTTTAAATTATCTTTAGCAAAATTTTACTTGCATGAGATATCAATTATATTGTCTGATGATTTCCACGTTCCTTTGATCACCTCTCTTTGGAATGGGCACAAACATGGATCTCTTCCACTCAGTTGGCCAGGTAGCTGTCTTCCAAATTTCTTGGTATAGATGAGTGAGTGCCTCCAATGCTGTGTCAGTTTTTTGAAAGATTTCATCTTGTATTCAATCCGTTCCTGAAGCCTCATTCTTTGCCAATGTCTGCAGTACACCTGGACTTCTTCCTTCAGTACTATTGGCTCTTGATCATATGCAACCTCTTGAAATGGTTTAACATCTATCATTTCTTTTTGGTACAGTGACTCTGTGTTTTCCTTCCATCTTCTTTTGATGCTTTCTAAATCAGTCAATATTTGCTCATAGAATGCTTTAATACTTCAAGTCAAGGTTTCTCTTCAGTTCTTTCAGCTTGATGACTATGAAGCATGTTCTTTCTTTTTGATTTTCTAACTCCAGGTTTTTGCACATTTCATTATAATACTCTGCCTTGTCTTCTCAAGATGCCCTTTGAAAATTTCCGCTCAGCTATTTTACTTCATTTCTTCCATTTACTTTAGCGTCTCTATGCTGGAGAGAAAGTTTCAGAGTCTCTTCTGATATCCAATTGGTTCTTTTCCTTCTTTCTTGTCTTCTTAATGACCTTTTGGTTTCTTCCTGTAGGATGTTCTTGATGTCATCCCACAACTTTTCTTGTCTTCAATCATTAGTGTCTAATGCATGAAATCTGTTCTTCAGATAATCTTTAAATTCAGATGGGGTGTGTTCAAGGTCATATTTTCGCTTTTCTGGACATGTTTTAATTTTTTTTTCAGCTTGAGTCTTAAATTGCATATGAGCAATTGATGGTCTTTTTCACAGACTGCCACTGGCCTTGTTTGGGCTGATAATATGGAGCTTTTCTCTCTTTCCACAGATGTAGTCACTTTGATACCTGTGTATTCCATCTGATGAGGTTCAAGAGTATAGTTGTCTTTTATGTTGTTTTAAAACTGTATTTGCAATGAAGAAGTCACTGATCTTGTAAAATTTTATCATGTGGTCTTCAGCAACACTTGTATCACCAAGACCATATTTTCCAACTATGAATCCTTCCTCTTTGTTTCCAACCTTTGCATTCCAATAATCAGTAGTTATCAGTATGTCTTGTTTGCATGTTTGATCAATTTAAGTCTGAAGAAGTTGGTAGAATTCTTCAATTTCATTATCACTGGCTTTAGTGGTTGATGGGTGTATTTGAATAATAGTGGTATTAGCTGGTCTTCCTTATAGTTGTATAGATACTATCCTTTCACAGACAGAATTATACTTCAAGATAGATCTTTAAACGTTCTTTTTGATGATGAATGTGATGCCATCTTCTTCCATTTTTCATTCCCTGCATAGTAAACCATGTGATTGTCAGATTCAAAATGGCCAACACCAGTTCATTTGAGCTCACTAGTAGCTAGGATATTGATCCTTATGCACTCCATTTCATTTTGACAACTTCCAGTGTTCCTAGATTCATACTTCATACATTCCATGCTCCAGTTATTAACGAATGTTTACAACCCTTTCTCCTTATTTTAAGCTGCGCACATGAAGGTCCCGGTAGCTTTACTCCATTTGCATTATCACAGTCAACTCTACTTTGAGGAGGCAGCTCTTCCCCAGTTGTATTTTGAGTGACTTCCAACCTGAGGGGCTCATCTCCTGGCACTAGTATCTAAAAATATTCTGGTGCTCTTCATCATGTTTCAATATTCAATATTCTAATGCTATCTCACAGTGTTCTACTGCTATTAATGTTTTCAGTGGCTAAACATTCAGAACTAATCCACCTATCCTTTTTCCTAGTCGGTCTTAATCTGGAAGCTCAGCTGTAATCTGCCCATCATGGGTGACCTTGCTGGTATTTAAAATACTGGGGGCATAGCTTCCAGCATCACAGCAACACGGGAGCCACCACAGTATGACAATTGACAGATGAGTGGTGGTAAGAAATAACAGGGCCCCAAATAATCCCCTCAGCCCAGGAAAATGAATGATTTAGTCACTTGTTTAAAAGCAACCCACTGACCAAATAAATAGTGTAGACCTTGTTAGGGTCTCAGTTTATACAACTGTGGCCATTTATGAATAATCAAGGAAATCTGAAGAGCAACTGGATATTTAATAATATTATGGAGTTAATGTTGAGTTTTTTAAGGGTGGTAATAATAGTTGCATTTTAAAAAGTTATTTCCTAGAGATACTGAAGTCTTTACAAATAACGTTGGGGATTTGCTTGAAAATAATGGTCATTTGTTCGTTGTGGGAGTTTATTATACCATTCTAATTATGTGCATGTTTCAAAAGCACCATAAGAAAAACTAAAAGGAAGGGAAGGAGGGAATGAAAGGAGAGAGGAAGGATGGAGAAAAGAAAGAAAACAATATGCATCCACACTCATTATCTGCCATTCTTAAAAGAAGTTTTGGGTATCAGGACCTTGCCATAAGCAGTAGCGGAACAAGTCTCTCCTTGTTTCTGTACATCAGTTCATTCATCTGCAACTCAGTGAGCTATCTCTCACCTTGATTTTAGGGCACTAAGAAATGAATAGACTTTGTAGCCATCCTTGCTGAGGTCAAAGGTTCCCAATCAAAAGGGGCTAATGGTATTATTTTGGCGGGAGGATTTAAAAAGGAACAGATTTAAAGGTTCTGGCATGGGGGCTGGCTAATTGTTGTTGTTGTTGTTAAGTACCGTGCAGTCAATTCTGACTCATAGTGACCCTGCACAGGGTTTCCAAGGCTATAAATCTTTATGGGAGCAGAATGCCTCATCTTTCTCACGCAGAGTGGCTGGTAATTTCGAACTGCTGACCTTGAGGTTCACAGCCCGATTCGTAACCACTACGCTACCAGAGCTCCTTAGGGGGCTAATAGTCACTTAATTGTTTCCCCTCCTAATCTCTCGATTTTGACCAGGACTAAGCATGTTCACCAAGGAGCTCTGGTAGCGTAGTGGTTACGAATCGGGATGCTAACCTCAGGGTCATCAGTTTGAAACTACCAGCTGTTTCGTGGGAGAAAGATGAGGCTTTCTGCTCCCATAAAGATTTACAACCTCGGAAACCCTGTGCAGGGTCACTATGAGACAGAACTGACTCCACTGCACATAACCAAACAAGAATGTTCACATCTAAAGACAAACGAGCCACAACATGGGAAGATATATGCACACCAATGTTCATAGCTGCACTATTTACAATAGCAAAAAGATGGAGACAGCCAAAATGCCCATCAACTGAAGAATGGATAAACAAGCTGTGGTACATACACACAATGGAGTACTATGAATAACAAGGAAGCTGCATGCCACTTCCCAACATGGATGAACCTTAAGGACGTTATGTTGAATGAAATCAGTCAATCACAAAAGGAAAAATACTGCATAGGACCATTACTGTGCTCCTTTTTAGTATGTTCTTTAACGCCAGATCACAGACAATACATTTTCACAGTTCTTTGGTATTCAAATCATTACATAGCCGCAGCATCATTTTTAAAAATGGCACCTTTTTATTCATTTATTTTGGGCTAGGGAGTTTGTTCCTATCAGATATTTTTTTCAAGGAGATGCCAATATAATTTTTAAGAAAGCAAGTAAACTTTGATCATAGTGACAGTTAAAAGATTTTTACTCAATTTTTTTTTTTTTGCATTTAACATAAGCAGTAACACTTTGCCAGCAGTACATGGTAGCCACAATTGCACAATATATTTTCTTAAAAAATACCAGCAGTTACTCATGCAATATATTCTGCATTTATAAAACAAGTTTTTAAGAAGAAATTTTTTTTTGGCTTATGAAATTGTTAAACCTGGAACATGTCATTGTTAATCATACAATAATAATTCTTAAATGCTGTATGGTTTGTTATTTAAATGGGTAAAGCCATTTACATGATATAGAAAGATATACGTATATCTGGAAGGTATGTGGCATTTATTTGGATAAAATTCTCAATTCAGAGAAATGCTCTGTTATTAAAGTCACTTTGCCGGCTCAAAAAAACAATATCCTATCTGCAGTTGTTAAAGCTTATGCTAATATTGTGTAATTGATATTAAACCGAGATGTTCTGCCCACCCTGTTGGTATAAAGACATTCTGAGCAGATTGTACACAAGGAAAAACAAAATCATGAGGTTAGCAAAATTGCTTAGTATGTTAATTTGCTCAAAATTTGATGTTTGATTTTATGCACTTTGTCGGTATTAACTTTTTTGTTTTCATGTAGATTTTAATAATTGAGTAATTGTAGAAGCATTATTTTAGGAATATGTAGTTTTAACAGTAAATACCTTGTTTTTTCTATGTGCATTGTACAAATTTTTCATTTCTTTTGCTCTTTGTGGTTGGACCTAACACAAACTGTATTGTTTTGCTATATCAAATAAACATCTTCTGTGGAAAAAAAAAAAAAAAAAAAAGAATGT
This sequence comes from Chrysochloris asiatica, assembly GCF_000296735.1. Lineage (NCBI taxonomy): Eukaryota > Metazoa > Chordata > Mammalia > Afrosoricida > Chrysochloridae > Chrysochloris > Chrysochloris asiatica. The sequence goes on along the minus strand of NW_006408565.1, from coordinate 18,796,158 downwards.
TCACATCTAGGACCTGGCCACACAGACAGCAAGCGAAGTGGGAAACACTTCCCGCAGAGCATTGCGACACAGCGCCTCCGCCCGCCGAAGTTGAGGAATCGCAGGCCCCGCCCACCGACGCCCGCACCTGCGCAGAAGCGTCGCCCAGGAGTTTGTTTTTGTGACTGTGGTGCCAGAGGGCAGCCGCAGCGGCTGCGGGTCCGAGGCTCGGCGTCACCATGTCGGTGCGACAGGCGCTGGGTCGGGGCCTGCAGCTGGGCCGAGCACTACTGCTACGCTTCACGGCCAAGCCCGGCCCAATCTGCGGCTGGGGGAGAGCCGAGCGACCGGGCCCGGCGGCAGGTTGGAGCCGAGGAGAGCGGCCGAGACCGGCCGCTGGGCCTGGTGGGGAGCCGCGCGGGCTCGGGCTCCCCGAACGCTACCGCTTCTTCCGCCAGTCGGTGGCCGGGCTGGCGGCGCGGCTCCAGCGGCAGTTCGTGCTGCGGGCCCGGGGCGGAGTGGGCCCTTGCGGCCGGGCGGTCTTTCTGGCCTTTGGGCTGGGGTTGGGCCTCGTCGAGGAGAAGCAGGCAGAGGGCCGGAGGGCAGCCTCGGCCTGTCAAGAAATCCAGGTAAGCGCTGAAGGGGCGGGTGGGGCGGGGCCGAGAACCGGAGGCGGGGCTAGAACACAATTCTGCCACCGACCCTTTTGTCAGACTCTGACAAACATCTACCTTTGTCAGAGTTAGAAAAGCCTTGGAAGTCACCGATTGAGCTTCATTTCACCCTTACTGGTCGTCGCAGAGGAGGCCCGCGCCTCGAAGTTAAACTAGTGTCCTGTCCTTAAATAGCATGGTCTGGAAAATATTCTACTAAATACAGCTGCAGTTACACCAGGCGCCGGGCTACTAACTTTGTGTGCATTTTGTGGTCTGGTGCTGTGGGTTAATACGCCAGACTGCAAAGTGGGCAGTTCAAGCTCACCAGCTGCTCCTCGGCAACCCTATACAGGATCGCTCGCTATGGGTCGGAATCTACTCGACAGCATTTAACAACAACCACAAATTATAACACCCTTTTACTATTATGTGGTTATCGCCATACTCAGAGAAATGACCTAAGCTGCTGAAAGTCACACAGCTAATAAGGTCATTGAGGGCCAGTCTGATTCCAGAGTTTGTGTCCCTAACCACTGAGCCAAGGAGCTCTGGTAGCGTAGTGGTTACGAATCAGGCTGTGAACCGCAAGGTCAGCAGTTCGAAACTACCAGCTGTTCTGCGGGAGAAAGATGAGGCTTTCTGCTCCTGTAAAGATTTACAGCCTCGGAAACCCTGCACAGGGTTGCTATGAGTCGGAACCAGCTCCACAGCACATAGCAACAACAACCACTGAGCTAGGTTGCCTCCACGGTTTCGCCAAGCCATCAGTGACATTGAAGCTGAAGTGAAAACTGAGGACTACAGGAGCAAGCATTGGGCCCAGTGTTTTAATTCCCCTGGGAGGCATTATGAAGGATGTCTAGGAACACCGAGGTTCTCCTTCCAAAACTGAAAGTCAAACCCGTGGCCATCGAGCCAAGTCTGTCTCATAGTGACCCTGTAGGGCGGAGTGGAACTAACTGCTCCTTAGGGTTTCTGAGGTGACCTCTTTATGGGAGCAGCTGGTGGGTTTGAACTGCCTTCCTTGTGGTTCATAGCCCAGTGCTTAACCCACGGTACCTTATACTCTATATAAATGCTTGAAACTGCTCAGAGATCACCATTTCTACTCATCCTCTGGGATTAGGAACCACTCACTGCTCAGCCTTTTACAGGTTAGGGCTGAGGTGGCAGCAGCTGAAGGGATATGCCCAAGGACACAGAGTTGGTTTAGGACCAAAGGATGCCTCCCATGCTTCCTGGTTTCCAGCCAAGTTACCGTTTCTCATCACAAGACTGTCTCATGTTTGATGTCTGGCAAGTTCTGAAGGCCAGATGACATTGGCTCATCCCCAGTTACTCTCACTTTGCCAGTGCTTAACTGGCAGCAGCCATGAGTGAGAAGCTTGCCAAATCATGCTGAAAACTCAGGCGACTTTTTTATATACATACGCATGAGACTGCCCCTCCTAGACTGACCCTCCACATGTCCTTTTCTCACATGGCACCCTATGTGTCTTAACGTTTTTAATGAGTTGTCAAATAACTTCCAGTTTAAAAAAAAAAAAAAAAAATCACAAAATCTGACAAGCGTAGTGTTTAAAATCCCATGCAGTGTAGTATAGTGGCTATTCTCTTTAGATGAAGGCATGTTTTTTTTAAAAAAAATCCAATTCTAAAACAGACAAAAGACAAGAACAAGTATTTTTGGAATGACAAGCACGTAAAAGATTTTCTGCATCGCTACCCGTTGTTGTTGTAGATGTTTGTTGTTAAGTGCCATTGACTCGGTTCCAATTCAGAGCGACCCTATAGGGTTTGTAAGGAACAGCGGGTGAGTCTGAACCTCTGACCTTTCAGTTCAAACTGACCTTGTGGTCCAGTGCTTATCCTACAGCGCCACACCAGGACTCTCTTATTAGGTGCCATCAGTTTGGCTCTGACTTATAGTGACCCTATCCACAATAGAATAAAACATTGTCTGGTCCTGTACCATCCTAACATTTGTTTTTTTTTGTTTGAGCCCACTGTTAGAGCCACTCTGTCAATCTGTCTTCCTCTTTTTCACTGACTCCTAGTATGGCATTGTAGGGTCAGCATTGGACTTCAAACCACAAGGTCGGCAGTTCAGACCCCCGATGTCCTTTTCAGGGACTGGACCCTCCTGATAACATGGCTACCCTCATTTCTAAGGAGCATTCTGGCGATACTTCTTTCAAGAAAGATTTGTTCTGGTGTTTTCAGAGTTCTTTACCAACACCATAATTTGAATGCATCAGTTCTTGAGTTCTGCTGTGGTGCTGTAGGATATGCCCAGGGATGCTAACCCTAAGGTCAGCTGTTCAAACCCACCAGCCATTCCTTAGAAACCATGTTGTTGTTGTCAAATGCCATCGAGTTGGAACTGACTCATAGCGACCCCATGCACAGCAGAATGAAACAATGTCCGATCCTGGGCCAGCCTCACTACCGCTGCCACACTTGATGACATCAGTGATGCCACCTGGCTGATCCATCTCTCTGGGGGTCTTCCTCTCTTTCTCTGACCCTCTGTCTTACCCAGCATGACATCCTTCTCTAGCAACTGTTCCCTCCTGACAATATGTCCAAATTAGAAACCATATACAGGGTCATTATGAGCCAGAACCGACTTGAAGACACTTAACAACCTTGTTTCATTATCCAACTTTGAGATGCAAATGAGGCAGTTGAAAATACCAGGGCTTGGGTCAGGTGTACCTTTGTCCTCTTTGCTTCAGCAAACAAGGTTTTGTTATCTGCATATCAGGGTCTCTTACAAACCTAAACATGCATCTAGCATTGTTGTTAGTGACCTCAAGTCAGTTCCGACTCAGCCATCCTGTGTAGGGTTGCTGAGGAGCCACTAGTGGGTTTGAACCAATAACCTTGGCAGCACCCCACCAGAAGCATACAACCCAACAATTATATTCTTGGGTATTTATCAAGAGAAATTAAAATTTGTGGCCTGTCTGGTGAAGCAGTTTTCTTATGGGACAATAGTGGACAGTTGGGTAGAATTTAAACGGAGATGTGACATGTGAAAGTGGGATGGTTTAATTGGGTTTAACAGGTGACGTGAGGGGGAAGAGTCTGGATTTGGGTGCCTATAGGTAGTTGCTGTAGGTGACTGAACTGGTTATAAAAGTAGACAAGGAGGCATCCGTGGACCAGGTCAATTGGAGGAACAAGGTGAAGGAGAAATGATGCCACAGCTAGTTTTCTGACAAATTGATAGATGTGCTTTCCTAGTGTCCCCAACCCTCTAGGCCTTCACTTCCGTTTCTGTCAGGGTTTCCGTTCCTAACAGAGCAGGCTGCCCATGTGATTCCTAGCAGCCAGGCAGGACTTAAGAACTCGGCTCCAGGAATGCTTCACGCCCCTGTCCAACCACAGGTCCTGGTAACCATCAGGTAGCTCCTGTACAAAGAGCTGTCTTGTACTTGGAGCTCCCACAATGTGCCAGCAGGGTGCCAGCTGCAGAACTTACCAGAAGTTCTGGCCTCGCTGATTGCCATCGTGTCGTGCCAGGTCATCTCTGTGACTGCCACGAAGTGGCATAGTTTGAGAAACATTAATCAGAGAGGCAGAACAAGTTTGGCTGTATTTTCAGTGGCTCTTGGTGTCACCAGTGAAGATCTTGCCTACTTCCCTGGTTTTCCCCTTTCCCTTGACTTGGGCCTGACTAGCCCTAGGCTCACTCTGCCATTTTCTTCCTCACAGGCAATTTTCACCCAGAAAAACAAGCTGCTGCCTGACCCGCTGGACACTGGACACTGGCAGGGCTTCCGGCTGGAGGAGTATCTTATAGGGCGATCCCTTGGCAAGGGCTGCAGTGCTGCTGTGTATGAAGCCACAGTGCCCACTGTGCCCCAGAACCTGAAGGGGGCAGAGCACCATGGGCTGCTGACCAGGAGAGGCCCAGATGTCATTCCACAGGAGGAAACTGAGGAAAACATGACCCAGCCCCCTGCCTTTCCCTTAGCCATCAAGATGATGTGGAACATCTCGGTAAGGACGTGACCTCTATCCTTTAATGGAGGCCTTTCTCTGGGACCTGATGGATTTCTCTTCAGGTAGCAAATAGGAAACAACCCCAATTCTCAGTCAGGTGCCTACATAGGGAGGCTTCTTCCCCTCTAAGGCAGGCGTGGTGTGGCGCTGCAAGTTAATGCGCTGGACTGCAAGGTTGGTTTGAACTGTAAGGTCGGCAGTTCAAACTCACTAACCACTCCTTAGAAGCCCTATACAGGGTCAGTATGAGTCCTAACAGACTCAAGGGCACTTAACAACAACAAAGGCAGGTCTCCAGATCACCTGGAGAATAGGGAAAGGCAGATTCTTAGTCAGCAAGTGGGGGTTGGGTCTGAAATTTGCATTTTTAACCAGCATCCCCACAGGGGCTGATCCAGCTGGTGGCTGGTGTGTGAACCAGACTCTTGAGGAGCCAGGGCCTAACCATTGGTCTCTAACCTACCAATCATGGCTGTTCAGCAGATTTCAGATTTGCAGTTACCACCACCCTCTCCCTCCCGTGACCAGGACCCACTCCCAGATCAAAGGCTTCCTATCCACCTCCCTGTTCTCATGGAAGGTCTCAGGCTTTGGAAATTTGAAGAGTATTTCTCTCTCCCACAAAAACAACTATCTGTCTCTAGTTTCTTTGCCTTATCATGGCATAGGTGGGTTCAGGGAACTGACAGGACCTGAGTGATAGTCCTTCTCCTGAGCAGAGCACCCAGCCAAGCCTATGGTAGAAGGCGGCCACAGCAGCCAGGCCGGACACGAGAGTTCAGGTTTTGGTTCTGTGAAAAGAAGGTCTAGCCTGTTGAACTACCACACTGGGCTACTAGCTACCAAGTAGCCAGATGCTTTTTGCCTGTGGAACTTTTCACCTGTCATGGCAATGAAGTAGTGACCACAGTTGCATTCGCAAAAGCTAAAAGACTGGATTCTTCTAGGAGCTCTTTGATACCCATCAAGACGTCCTGAGACCTGAGAGCCGTTCGTAGTGAAATAAGGAAAAGGAGGGATTTTCTCTCCCACTTTGGTTTTTATTTACTTATTTGGAGTGGGGCCAAGGGCATATCACTTTACTCAGGCTGGGGTTTAGAGCCTGTGGGGACCAGAGACATCTTCATCTTGACAGCTGCCAAGAGTTTGTGTGTGGGGATGGCATCTCTACCTTCTGTGTCTTCTAAGTGTCCCTGGTCTGATCTTGTCACGTCAGAGAATAGCTTTTGAATGTCCAAATCATGTCTAGACAGGTTACGGAGAGGGCTTGGAACCGCTTGGGTTTATCTAACTCTGGGTTCCATATGGCTCTGTTCCAGGCGGGCTCCTCCAGCGAAGCCATCTTGAGCACAATGAGCCAGGAGCTAGTCCCAGCTAGCCGGGTAGCCTTAGCCGGGGAGTATGGCGCAGTCACTTTCAGGTAAGCACCTTTGGTCCACCATCCTCAGCTGACCCTTATCTGAGGACACTCAGCTCAGTGTCTGAGCCCAGAAAGGCTTATTGCATGCTGTAGGTAATGTGGATTTTCAGTTAAAGATAATTATTATTTCAGGAAAAATGGCCAATCATCCAACTCCAAATGATGGTTGATTCACATTGGAGCAGGGGCAAAAGCCATCCAAACATACCTGATTCAGGGGGTTGGAGAACTGACCGGATTTCTGACTCCCTAGGAGTCCTGGTTGGCATTCAAGCTCGCCAGCCGCTCTTCGGAAACCCTATACTGGGTCGCTATGGATCGGAGCTTACTCAGTGGCACTTAGCAACAACAGGAGTGCTGATGTGGCACTGTCAGATAAGCACTGGACCACAAGGTCAGTTTGGAACTGCAAGGTTGGCTGTTCAAACTCACCAGCTGTTCCTCAGAAACCCTATATGGGGTTTCAGTACGCCACCAACTCTACAGCACTTAGTGGACTGGGTTATACACAGCAGGGCACCACCTAGTGGTCCAAGCTGAAATTTCCTCTGTTCCTCACAGGAAAGAAACCCTCTTTCCACTAATAGTTAATACCTGAGAGTGCCAAGCACTGTTCTAAGTATTAGCAGAGAGATTTATTCTAAAAGAAAAAAAAAAAGTGTTCAAGCATTCTCAGTGTGCAAAGGAGCTGCACCAGTCCAGAGCCATGTCGTTTGGTCACTGTTAGGCTGCTGAATGCCATGTTATAGTTTCTTACCTGCTGTGTATCTAAGACTGTCTCATGCTTCCCCACTTGGCTGAAACAGAAGATCCAAGAGAGGCCCCAAGCAACTAGCCCCCCACCCCAACATCATCCGGGTCTTTCGCGCCTTCACCTCGTCTGTGCCGCTGCTGCCAGGTGCCTTGGTTGACTACCCTGATGTGCTGCCCCCTTGTCTGCACCCCGATGGCCTGGGACATGGACGGACACTTTTCCTTGTTATGAAGAAGTAAGTGGCATGGCCTTACCTTCAGGAGTGGAGGCTGGGCCCTGCCTTTCCTTGTGCACACTGAGCACGGGCTTTCAAGGAAGAAGAAAGTTACGCAGCAGGGCTGTGTTTGCCCCAGAGAGCAGTTTCACTTGAGGACAATGTCTCATGACAATAAACTCATCTTTGGCCAAAGCATCCTATCCAGCACTTTCCTCCTAGTGCTTTTGGCACACTTGACTATCACTCCTTAACCTGTTTCCAACCTAAAAACAGCCCTCCTCACAGCCTCCAGGTCCTCTAACAATACTGTCACAGTGAGTTAAGGAATGAGAATTTGTACTGTTTCAGTGTGTCATGTCAGGGTGATGGCTGGGTCGGGACAGAAAGGGTAGTTGCAGGGGAAAGTGACAAGTCCCAGGAAGCAGAGGAGGACACAGTAAGAAAGGTGTTAGGGACCACTGACATGCTCTTGATAGCCCAAGGCCCTGTCCCCTCCACCAGCTATCCCTGCACCCTGCGCCAGTACCTTTGCACAGCTGCTCCGAACCCCCGCCTCGCCACCATGATGATCTTGCAACTACTGGAAGGGGTGGATCACCTGGTCCAGCAGGGCATCGCACACAGAGACTTGAAGTCTGACAACATCCTTGTGGAGTTGGATGCAGGTAGCTCTGAGCTCCCCCTAAGTAATCCAGGGTATGTCTGGGAACATCAGGCCTTTGGGGGTTTTTGTTATCATAAGTTGTGTGTCCTCATTTAGCTCCTTACAGAGATGAGTGTCATTTCCTTACAAGCACAGACTTTTGTTCTCTTGAGTGGCTTTGTGGAGTGGTATTAACAGGACTCGGGTTCCTACCGGCTACCCACTTACAGAATAAAATCCTCAGTGTGGAAGTGTTCTTTAACAAGTAAAAGGGCAGTACACTTACGCTCAGTTTAAGGAAAGCATCTTTAGTGTAAGCTCTCCAAAGGGAAGCCCAGCTACCTCTGTAAATAATGAGTTGCCCATCACTAGAAGCATTCAAGTAGAGGTGAATAACCGTTTGGGGGTATAGTAAAAGATATTCACACATCTGATAAAATTTGAACTAGATTTTAGTTGTATATGCAATAAAGTACTAGCTTTTCAAAGAAACTCTGGCTCGTTTTATAGGTAACCAATTCTTAAACTTGGAATTGAAGGCTTCAAGTTCAAATCAAAGGTTCGGGGGTCTAAGTGCCCTTAAAATCATATGAGCCAAGCACCATCTAATGAGTCAATTGTGAACAGCCCCTTGATCTTAGGACAGACTCCAGCTACTAGAGAATTATGTAGATTGACGCAGACTTTTATCCAGCAGTTACTTGCTTGGGGTCTTTAATTTCCTGGGGCATGTTCATACTCCTGAACTCACCCTCCCATGCAGGCCAAGAGAGTCCTGTTAGCCCCTCTCATGTGTCTTGATGGTGGCCTCAGTGGGGATACAGAGCCTCTGGAGGTTAGGAAAGGGAGGAGAATCAGCTGTTTACCTCTGCAGATGGCTGCCCCTGGCTGGTGATCACTGATTTTGGTTGCTGCCTGGCGGATGAGCGCATTGGCCTGCAGCTGCCCTTCACCAGCTGGTACGTGGATCGGGGTGGAAACGGCTGCCTGATGGCTCCTGAGGTAAGTCCTGCGGTGGGTGTCATCTGGTGTCAACAGATGCTTCCACGACTCCCATGAAACTATAAGATGAGACTTGGCACTTTATTGTTTACTCAATGCCTCTGTCTTTTCTGACCTCAAATCTAGCACCAGTTCCTTCCCTGCTGCTTTGCTTTACCCTGGTTCTCCCTTAGGGTTCCGGGAGGTGGGAGTTTTGTGAGCATGAACCAGGCAGCCTCAGCAGATTCTCTGGGGTCTGAGCCACACTGAATCACTGGGTGGGCTCCCAGGACAGAGCTTCTAGGCAGAGCCAGCAGCCCGAGTGCTCACCCAGTGCTTTCTGAGCAGGTGTCCACAGCCCAGCCTGGACCCAGGGCAGTCATCAACTACAGCAAGGCAGACGCCTGGGCCGTGGGAGCCATCGCCTATGAACTGTGTGGGCTTGCCAATCCCTTTTACGGCCAGGGCCCAGCCCACCTGGAAAGCCGCACTTACCAAGAGGCTCAGCTGCCGCCACTGCCCGGGTCAGTGCCTCTAGAGACCAGGTGCCTGGTGAGCTCACTGCTCCAGCGAGAGGCCAGCAAGGTGAGGCTGCTCCCAGAGTTTCCAGGTGCCACAGGGGTTCCCTTTCCAGGGTGAAGGGCAGGTTTGGCCAATCCCGACTAGAGACAGCGAGCCTCAATCTTAGAAAGGTGAAGGTCAGGTATGCTAATGCTATACGGTCATAACTGTGTATTCATGTAAATAGGTGTAGGGGTGGTGGTGGTGGTTATGTGCCCTGGAGTCGGTTCCGACTCATAGCGACCCTGTACACGGTTTCCGAGGCTGTAAATCTTTATGGGAGCAGAAAGCCTCATCTTTCTTCTACAGAACAGCTGGTAATTTCTAACTGCTGACCTTGAGGTTCGCAGTCCGATTCGTAACCTTAGGTGTAGGGGTGCTGGCTGCCAAATCAAGAGTTAGAATCCTAGCAGTTCAACTGCTTTTGGCTTTGTAGCTGTTTAGTTACTCAGAAGGAGCCCTGGTGGTGCAGTCGTAACGCACTCAGCTGATGAAAGGTTCGAACCCACCCAGCAACTCCATAGGAGAAAGACCTGGTGATCTCCTCTTACAAAGATCACAGTTTAGAAAACCCTATGGGGAAGTTGTGCCCTGTCACATAGAGTCACTGTGAGTCAAAGTCAACTTGAAGTCACCTAACAACGTTAACTCAGAGGGAAAAGGATGTGTTTTTGATAAATGTTTAATGAGTATGTAGCTTACTGGAAACAACTGAGACCTATAACAGATGGGAAAACATCTCCCAAGAACAAATCTGGATATTTCGAAATTACTAAAAAGGAGTTAAAAGGCAGCTGTATATGAAGACATCATTGGGAGTGGCAGGCCCAGTTCCCACAGCAGGCTTTGTGGAAAGAACCTACAGACAGAGCTGGGTTCTGATGACTGTCACCACTTAACACTCTACATAGCATGCTGTCTTGGTCACAGAGTCTGCTCAGTGAAGGTTTGTTAAAGCAGCAACAGCTCCCATGGAAAGGAAAGAGACAACTTAGCTAACTCCAGCATAAGGGACAAGACAGGGCAGCACTCAAAAGCTTGGGAACCTACCACAATGAGAAGTGCTATTCTAAGCAAGGCAAACAGCCCCGTGCAAAGTGTACACATGGAAAGGCCTGGAGCATGGGTAGAAAGCAGTCAGTGTGTGTCTGGGGAGTGAAGAGGGGATGGGGAGGAGACTGGGTAGAGGGAAATTCTGGTGGGGCCATAATGGTAGAGAATGAAAATCCAGAAATGAACAAAGTAGCCTGTAGGCTCTTGAAGATGCTCTTAAGTTTCTGCTTCCCTTAATGTTTCAGAGACCATCTGCCCGAGTTGCTGCAAACGTGCTTCATTTAAGTCTCTGGGGTGATCACATCTTAGCCCTGAAGAATCTGAAATTAGACAAGATGGTTGGCTGGCTCCTCCAACAATCGGCAGCTACTTTGTTGGCCAACAGGCTCACAGAGAAGAGTTGTGTGGAAACAAAAATGAAGATGTTATTCCTGGCCAACTTAGAGTGTGAAGCCCTCTGCCAGGCAGCCCTCCTTCTCCACTCGTGGAGGGCAGCCCCATGATGGCACTGCATGTCGCTGAATTACTAAAAGAACTTTCCAGCATCTGTGTCACGAAGGTCTGTGAATACCGAGAGGGAGCTATAAGCTGTGGGAGGGTGGGAGGCAGGAGGAAAGATGGCCAGAGAGGGCTGGTTGACTCCAGAGAAGGCCTCAGGCTTGGCAAGTGTGAAAGGAACCGCTTGAGTCATAGTCCCTGGTCTGTAGCGTATACCTCTAGCTGTGCAATTTGCATGAATCCTAGAACCTGTGTGGACTAAGGTTCTCTTACCTGTAAAAGGAGAAAACTGGTCAATCAGGAACCGGCAAGCAGGTTGTCACAGCTAGTCAGCTGTGTCTTTGTAGCACAAAAGCAGCTTTAAGTATGTAAACAAACAAATGTAGCTGTGTTCAAGAAAACTGTATAGACCCTGACATTTGAATTTCATATTATTGAATTTCAAAGTCAGTTTTGAAGGCAGTGCACTTCACGGGGCAAGTCCACATGGTGACTAAGGTCAGCTGCACAAGAGTAATTGACAAGTATGGTAAATGCTGTAATGCTCATAGGATCCGGCACCAGCAGTAGTAACTAACAGTCATTTGTGAGTAGAGATATACAGTCGTATGCTCAACAGGTGAAGGAGGTCATATGGCAGTACACCAACATACAAATAGAGGTATGTTGTTAAGTGCCGACGAGTTGGTTCTTACTCATAGTAACCCTGTATAGGATTTCCAAGGTTGTAAATCTCTGTGGGAGCAGAAAGCCTTGTCTTTCTACCACAGAACTGGTAGGCTCAATCCACCAACCTTGTAGTTCCGAGTCTAGTGCTTAACCTCCTACAGAACCACTGCACCACGTACAGTGCTGGGTATTTCTGTATACTTATCTGTAAATGCTGCAGGTACACTCAGATACAAGAAAATAGGTAGGATGCACGATAATAGAAAACTACTTCATCAGGACTACTGTATTTGAAAGCCAAGGATCCGAATCTTAAGGAACAATTGACAAAACACAGTTCATAATTTGTGATATCCTAGTCTGGTGATAGCATGCCAGTGGCCATCCAAGAAGCAGCTGTCAGTCTCTCCCACCTGGAGCAAAGGAAAACAAAGAAAAAGACTCATGTAATCAGTCCACAGGACTAAAGGCTCACATGAACCACAACCATCTGAGTCCAGAACTAGATGGTGCCCAGTTACCACTATCAATCACTCTGACCAAGACCACATTAGGAGGTCTACTTAAAATGGGTAAAAAAATGTAAACTACTATTCAAATTCAAAGAAAAAAAAAAAATGGATTAGTGTGGTGCTGTTGGATAAGCATTGGACTGCTAACCACAAGGTTGGCAGTTCAAACCCTCTAGAGCATCAAGTCAGAATTGACTCGGTGGCACTTAATAACAAAGATGAGAAGGCAGGGCAGGCCAGGGAGACTGGATGAATGGAAACCCAGAGCCCAGACAAAAAATGGAGTGCTGACATTGCAGGGATTAATTACAACCAGTCACAGAACCATTTGAGTATGAACTATTCATTGGAAAACGAATTTGTTATATGTTTAGAAAAAAAAACTTAGTATCTTCAACCATTTAAAAACGTGAAAAAAATTAAAAATAAAAACGTACCTTGTAGGCCATACCCAAGCAGGCAGCAGTCTGGATTGGCCTCGAGGCCAGTTTCCTGGTCACTGATTCAAATGAAGTCAGAGAAAATAGAAAACATTACCAACTCCTCACTAGTCCCTTTTATCAGTGATGAGGAGCATCCTTGACTAGGAAGCCAAAGGAATACGAGTTCTCAGTACCAAGTACACAGATCCACCAAACGCCCCATCCTAAACATGTGGTGTCTGCACAGACCTCTGGAAATTAACGACCAAAGTGGCGTTGAGGTTATACCTTGAATGTTCCACAAACAGACCAAGGTGGTGACTATTAGGCAGTTCTGTGACATTTAACCTTAGATCTGGGAATGACTATTGCTTATGTGAAAGCCAGCCGGGTCACTAGTCAACACATACCTGAGCTAAAGTAGACATCTGCACAAGGCAGTGTAATCGGGTCCCAGTACGAGAGAACAGTGAAGTGACCCCAGAAGAGATGCCTGTGCACTGAAGTTAGGCACTCTAGAATAGCATGTGGGATATTTTGGCGGAAGCATTGCCACAGAGCCCCTCCAGCTAATGAACTGATGAAATGGAAACTAACCGTGTGGTCTTTAACTTGCGTTCCTTATAAGAATTATGAATTAAATACAAGTTTACAACTACAGAATGCGTATGTGCCTTAAATTGACTTTAAGAATGATTCTTGCTATACCCTGAAAACCAGAAAGTTTTGTGGGTAGTTAACAAAAATGAGGAAAATATTTCACAAAAATTATACATGTGTTTTTTGGAACACAGCTAAAGCAAGCAAGGTGAACAGGTATTTAAGGTTCTTTTCAACAAGAAACCCTATTACAAAGCAGAGCTGTCATCCCAGGTTTCTCACATTAGTGCCCCTTCCCTCCCCCCCCCCCCCCCCCAGACCCCACTTAAAGTCACTGTGGAACAGCATCTCCACTGCTCGCAAAACACAACGGGCCAGATGAAGTTTGAGGGCAACATTCTCTTTATTTCAGAAATAGTAACTGCACATATGAAAAATGCCACTTAATTCAAGGTGGGAAAACCACATCAAAAGTGTTTCCTAACCCCCACCTACTGGTACTCAATGCTGCATCTCCCACTGAGGTAAGGCTGTGCCATTGTCCCACGGCTTAAAAAACAAAAAGTTGCTAAAAAGTAAAAACCCTCTTGTCCAAGCAGGAGGCGTTCCCAGGGCTCTGGCCCCTAGTCAGACTTCTCTTTCTCCTTCATGTGTAAGAAGACGATGCTGAAGATGAAGAGGCCTGCCATCATGGAGAAGGCACTGGCATAGTAGGGATAGGCCGAGGGGATGAAACGCTCATACTGCGTGTGCTGCAGTGGCCGCACGGACACCTGCAACAGGACAAGAGGTCAGCCAGCCACCAAGAAGCCCAGGTGGGGCATACTTCCTGAAAATGGGCTGTGCTCACCTGAGTGGAAGAGTACAAGTGTGTGTAGCCGAGCCGGTTGTAATCCACTTTAAACTGGAATACACCATACACATCAGGCAACTTGAACTGGACACTGTACTTGCCACCTAGGGAACAACCAACAAATAACAAGGGCTTCTCAGTGTCTGTGGGGTCTCATGAGAGCAGGAAGGAGTGCACACCATCTTCCAGTAACATTCTCTTGCAAAAATAACAAATACCTTTCTTCTTCAAGAAAGTCCTCACAAAGGGATCAATGCGGACAAACTCCAGTTGAATGTCATCACCATCAAAGGGCACCCATCTGCCGTCTGAGAGCTGTTCAATCACAATGCTGTACTCCTGGGGTAAAAGGCCAGGTAAGCTGAGGCTGTGAATGGACAGTGTGTCCACCCTATAAATATGGCAAGAATTCCCCGAAGTTCTGGAAAGTGCTGAACCCCTATTAGCCATTACCGAGTATGGGTACTACTTGTCAGACCCTGCTCTCAGCTTCTTCACTGGTCCAAATTCCTTATCAGCAGTCAAGGCAAGACCCATCAAAGGCTGGACCCAAACCACTCTCCAGTCCTACAGCATGGCATTATCGTGCACCGTGCTTCCATATACACTGCTCCCTGTGTGTCCCCTCTTCTGATACATTTGTCCTCGAAACCCAACTCTAATGTCCCTTCTCTCTGAATCCCACTGCCTGGGCAGTGAGTCAGTACAGCCCTTCCCACCTCTTTGTCCCACTTTATGCCCCTGCAGCCAACATGGGAGTGTTCAATCAATGCCTATGAACTTAGTGGAATCAACTTGGCTGAAACCCAGGCCCTCCCACTCTAAGCAGCTCTTACCACTAGGTCAGTGACTGTATAAGCATTGGGTGGGGTTGTCTCGCCCACCCGATGGTGAGACACAGGCCCCACACGGAGCACACCCTCCTCCTTGAACACCCAGCGGGACAGAGCCACAGCTAGCTCGTAGTTGCCTGTCTGAGAATACCTGTGGAGGTGAAAAGAGAGGTTAGCGCATCCAAACCAACTTCTTCCCAAACTGCAGCAGGCCGATCCTACCTGTCAGCCATATGTACCTAGGTACCCAGAGTCTAAGGGGGCACAGAAAAATGTCAGGTAGGCTCGCTCGGGTGTTACCTGCAGAGTAAGATCGTTGATAACTTAGAACTCATAACTGTAATGTTGTGAAACTTTGCCCTTGCTTTGAAAAGACAGAACCAACCCATACTTGCAACAAATTTTTAACAATCACCTTCACTTGCTGCACGTGCAGCTTGTAATAAGTACTGAAAAGGCATAATTAGCGTAGTGGTTATGAATCGGGCTGTGAACCTTAAGGTCAGCAGTTTGAAACTATTAGCTATTCCATAAAGATTTACAGCCTTGGAAACCCTGTATACAGGGTCACTATGAGTCGGAACTGACTCCACAGCATGTAACCACCAGCACTACAGAACCATATGCACCTGTTCTGACTGCCTACAAATTCAACTTAAAGCCACACTTAGGAATGGATCTCATTCATAGTATGGAGACTTCCGGTACAGTTTTCTAAAAGGAAAGACAGTAGTGAGGGGTCTCTAGATAGACCATTACTAACTTGAAAAAGTTCAACGTGTTAACAGCAGCAATACAACAATGAAATGGGGCCAAAATGCTGAAGACACTTAACCTCTGACACTGAGTTAAGCAGCTCCCTCCCTGTGTACATAGACCCCACCAATCGGACCACATGCCCAAGCCTCCTGGAACCCACTTCTGGGAGCCGGCCGTGGCTTTCTGCACAGCTGAGTTGAAAAAGGCGTCACTGAAGAAGTCGAGGGAGCCGCTGAAAATTACCCGGGCGTTGTTCCTGGCCTGAAGCCCAGCAATAAGGAGGGTGTTCTTTCCCACTGCATGGGGATACTGGAAACAAAAGGAGGCCATCACTCACGGTGTGCCACAGTAAAGGACAGGCAGCTGCGTCTCTAGAGCAAACGGACAGCAGACTGGACCTAAACCACCTTCCCGTAGGCCCAACCTGAAGGAAGACCCAGCGATCCCCTCACTCCTGCCCACCCCCATTGCTGCCAACTTCTGGTTTCACCAGGTCAACTTTCAAGTAAAGCACTCTGCTAATGAGTCCAGGAGCTGGAGGCCTTGAGGCTGCAAAGGCCCCTCACCTGGGTGATGGGCTTATCCGGGAAGAAAGAATAAGAGGTAGAGGAGCCTGTCAGGATGTCCAGTACCAGAGGATTGTCAGGATCGGCCACCATCCTGCAGGCAGAAGAGAGAACAGTCCCCCACATTGACCATGCTAACTCAGGACTCAGCCCAAAGGACCTGGGACCCTTGAAGGGTCATTTCTTCCCAGGAATGAACCCTTCCGAACAGCCAGACACTTCACTCTTCTGACTGTAACAATGGAGTCTGACTCAATGTCCAATTTTAATCTCCCCAAATCATCTGACAAAATGTCTACTGCTCTCCCTGCTCACTCACCCAACGCCCCGGAAGAGGATGGGATTTAGAGGTGACTTTCCAACAATGGTCGGGGCCTTCAGCAGGTTCTCAGTGTCGGCCACAACGAGCGTATGCTGCAAAGAGCAGGGGGGTAGACAGGAGGTCAGGACAAGCCTCCTGGAGCCAAGGTGTCCCTGCCTTCCTCATGGTGTCTGTTGAGCTGCACATGTCTGAAGCCAGGAAGGTGGAAGAGGAGGCCTGCTTACCTGGCCAAGGTCTGAGATGTCATAGTTGTGATGGTCAATGACAGCAGTCTTCTCCTCATCAAACTCGATCCCACACTCACTGCCCAGCTCCCGAAGAGGGTCACCTGCACAAACCCAAGAGGTGCCTATCTGAGCCCTTAGCAATAGGCCCTGGGCAAGCAGGGGCAGGCAGGTGTTGTGGGCCCTCAGGACCCTCTACTGATCAGCCTAAAACCCTGCAGCTTCCCCAGCTCAATCCTTGAAAACAGCGCCTATCCAGCTCACACCCCGCCAAGTCAGACTCTGAGCTGATGAAATAAGAACAAACCCTGGCCTTTTCCAGGTGCATGCGCTACTGCCTTGGACCCGCTCAAGAGCTCTCAGTGAAGTAATAACCTTGGGGAAACCTAACTGGGTAAGCCTGTGTTTACATTTCTCTCTTCCTCCTCATATCCTCCTCCCAAGAAACCCACCCATTACAAGGTGTATGTTTTGTTGTTGTTTTTTTTAATCTCTCCATGCTGAAAGATATAGAAGATGATTGGTCAGTTACTATTCATTGTTGAAGCTAGGGAACAAAAACATGGGGGTTCTCTCGCTACTTCTAAGTATCTTAAAAATTTCCAAAATGGAAAACAAAACAAATTTCTTAAATGAAGGCTATGGACTCCCTGTAATTACCGCCTCTCCCCACCTTGTCTTCTTTTTTTATAAGGGAAGAGCCACCCAAAACAAACCAACCCCAAGGTTTGCAGCTCTTAAAAGGAGCAGGCCTTCACTGGCTCCAGCTACTGGAAGCACAGAAGAGACTGGCTGGGTCTGCAGTGGCCTCGTTGACCCCGAGCCAAGGCCCACTCAGTGAGTGCCAATGTGAAGCTTCCCTCTTTAGAAGCTTCCCTTTGTAAAGCTCTTCAAGCTCCCTGGAGAAATGATGGAAAGCACGAGAACTCTCAGGACACTTACCAATATCTGAGCTGGCAGCTACCAGGACACTGCCTCCCCCATCGATAAAGGCACTGATGGTCTCCACATTGATGTTGCCCCCAAAATCTGAAAAAAAGGCACCAGGCACAATGACCCTGCAGGTATCCTCTTCTCATATTTGAGGGGAAGGTGAGTGAGCAGCCTACCAGCCACACTGTCTCAAAGCAGCACACTCTGAGGGAAACAAGAGGGACGTTTACCACAGGTGTAGATAAAATGGTCAAACATCTACTGATTGTATTTGCCACGTTAGTTAGGATGCCTGGAGTCCTCGTGTGGTGCTGTGGGTTAATGCACTGGACTGCAAAGTCATTTGAACCACAAGTCAGCGGTTCAAGCTCACCAGCCACCCCTTGGAAACCCTATATAGGGCCACTATGGGTCGGAACCGACTCAACGGCACAGAACAACAACAACAAATATTCATTTAGAATTGTCATATTTTTCTACTCACATTTCATGTAAGACTTTTATTCAAATTCATCACCTGTACCTTTGACATATCAGTATCTCTGTCAGCACTAGAGCCAATTCCTGAATCACCCAACAGGTTTTCAGAGCCCATTGAGTTCACTTCTGTCAAAACTGCTTGAGAAAGAGCATCTTTGCATCTGCAGACGATGTTGTCCCTTGAGATTAGTGAGTAGGGTTTTAATTTTGTTTCACTTCTATTAATCCTACCTACACTTGTGTATATATGACACTCATAACATAACCACTCGTATTGTGCTTTGTAAAAAAAACATTAAAAGCACATTGTTGTTGTTGTTGTTAAGTGCCATAGCAACCCTGTACAGGGTTTCCAAGGGTGTAAATCTTTATGGGAGTAGAAAGCCTCATCTTTCTCCCGCGGAGTGGCTGGTAGTTTCGAACCGCTGACCTTAAGGTTCGCAGCCCAATTCGTAACCACTACGCTGCCAAGTGCCAACATTTGTAAGATCAGACCCTTTTTGGTCATTTTGGTCAGGTACAACCAGCATCCGAAACTAGTACTAAGTGGGGCTGTTTTAGGCTCAAATCTGCCCCCAAATGCACCGAGGGTCAACATAAAGCAGTGGAAGGAGCAATCAGTAATTGATTCATTCATTCCATGAGTAATTAATGCGTTCAACACTGAGAAGAAAAACAACCAATAAAAGGGGGCAGTTATTATGCAAAGATTGGTCAGGGATGTCCTCAGATAAGCGACATTTAAGAAGACATGAGAGAGCCAGGCAGTAGGTAGGGAGGAGCATTCCAGACAGAGAACAACAGGTGCTCAAGTGGAGACAGTGAAGTGACGAGCAGGTGAGTAACGCAGGAGGCTACAAGGAGGACAGTTCAGGTGGGGCTCTGTAGGCCATGTAAGGACTCTGGCCAAAGGGAGCCACTGCAGGATTTTGAGCAAGATAGGGACAAGGTTTATATTTGTAAGGGATGACGCTGGCTGCTTTGTAGTAGCAGAGTGACTGATGGACTAGAAGGCACTAGACCAAAGCAGCCAGCTCAAGCATATGTGAGGAGCAATATGTAGTGAGTACCAGGACCCCAGGAAAAATGCTTCAGAGGTGGCTGAGCCCAATCTCAAGGGCACTAAAAATGAGTAAAGGAGCTGCCAATGTAGCCACGGGCTGACTTCCTGAGTTTCAGCAACTGACAGGCAGTCAGTCCCATGTTACCCCAGACAGTGACCTCCTGGAAGGAAAAACTGAAGCAAATCAAGAAAGGAATGACTAGGACACTTACAACAAAGGCACAATAAAAGACATGGAGTCAGAGAAATGGGAAAATGTAATCTGGAAAAGATACAACTGGATAGGCTATGATTATGTGAAAGTGATGGTTCTTAATGAGACTTAGTAGTTCAACGGTTAAATGCTCAACTGCTAACAAGGATGGCGGATTGAACCCACTCTGGCTCTGCAAGGGAAAAACCTGGCAATCTGCTTCCACAAAGCTGATAACCTAGAAAACCCTGTGGAGCCAGTCTACGAGTTGCAAGTGACATAGCAACACCTAACAACCACATGACTCCCAGCACCATAAGCATTAGACTTGTTCTCTAAGGCCAAAGAGAATGTAAACACCCATTCCATGTGCTCTGGTAGCATAGTGGTTACGAATTGGGCTGCGAACCTTAAGGTCAGCAGTTCAAAACTAGCAGCTGTTCCGAGGGAGAAAGGTGAAGCTTTCTGCTCCCATAAAGATTTACAGCCTCAGAAACCCTGTACAGGGTGGCACTCCACGGCACATAACCATCACCACCATATGCCCAACCAAAAATAAAGTAGGAAACAAATGTCAGTTTCATGTAAGAAAGCTTAACAGCTTGTCCAGTGGTGGAGTGAATTGCCTCATCAAGTCACAGGAAGCTGTCACAAGAATTCTGAAGTATAAACTGGATAATCTGGAGAAAACACTCTTGAAGTTCAACAACTATTTAATGAAGACTTACTAAATGCCAGCTTTTTGCAAGCCATCTCAGACGGGGTTGGCCTGGAAAATGCTAGGTTCTTTTTTTGGTTTGAGATTATGGATCTGCATGAATTCTTAAGATCAAAGCCATAAAGTCTCTTTACAGCAAACTCCATTAACATGATGCCTTTTCTTCTCTTCACACTGACAAACCCAAGCAGGGAATTTCCCATCTTTAATGTGGCCCTTCATAGGGAAAATTCTCATCTCAATCAAGCAGCAGCGGGAGTGCTGGATTTGTAGAAACACCTGAACCCCACAATCCTCAACCTGCCCTCCTGGATCCCGATTCGAAATAGGCATTTCCTTTTCTCTTGAGACCCATCTAGGAGCGTAAAGAATGTCCAGGAACCAAGATAAAGCGATCGATCAGTCCGGGAATTCGAATCCCGGTTGTAGGGGGCCATGCAGCTTACCTTCCACGGAGGGGGAGAAGATGATGAGATTGTCATAGAGGAACTCGCCATACTTAATGAGAGACAGGCTGGGGTCATCAGCTGTCTTGAATGCGAGTTCAAAGCCCCGGTCTGCAGAAAGAAACAGGGGCTGAGGCAGACGGAACGCAAAGGAAACTCCGGCTGAGCCAGACTTGACGGACCACTGGTGGGAATCGAACGAGAGGGAGGACAACTGTCGCCCTCGAGCTCGTGCGCCCTTCCAACCCCAGACCCTCACACGCTGACCCCTCTGGCCCGGCTCTCACTCTTCAGACTCCGGAAGAAAAGCGAATGCGTCTCCCGCAGGTTGAGGTTGTCCAGCAGCACTAAGGTGCGTGGGCCGCTGGCGCGCACCGGGCCAAGCACGAGCAGCAACAGCCACAAGAGGGACCAAGCACGGGCCGCGGGGCCGACCTCCATCTTACTCTTCCTGCCAAAGTGCCCAGCACCTGGGTACCGGAAGTGCCCCGTCCACGATCACCCAATCGCTGCTCGCGGTCGTGGCGCTCCACCCGGAAGTGACTAGGAAAGGCCGGGGCCCGGCGTCCTTAGCAGCAGCTTTGGCGGTGAGAGTGAGGAAGCCGGTGGGACAGTTCTTGCATGCTGGCGGTTTCTCTGAACCCTATTGGCGGAGAAAGCTCTTGGTCCCGCCTTCTCAAAGAAAAAGGCGCAATCCTAGAAAGACAGCTCTGCAGCCGTGGCCATTCAAAGCTTGAGCTCTTGTTGGCTCCTCCGAGTCGGATTCCCACCCCTGGTCTCGGTGGAGCTGGTACTGGGTTCCGTTTCTTCCTCATACCGACCCTGGCTTCCTCTGGCTGGTCCGTCGCGTCTTTGATGAGGTCTGTGGTGGTGTCGGACAACCTCTTCATTCATTAGTTCGAGGCAAGGGCAGACTCCTAGCTACCTTGTATAGTTTATAAGGAGTGGTTGGTGGGTTTGAACTGCTCACCTTGTGGTTAGCAGTCAAATGCTTACCCTAGAGCGCCACACCAGCACTCCTCCTAGGGAAAGGGGGTGGAATAAATATGATGCACGACAGGGGCATTTTGAATCTTGATGCTCACTGGGCCAGTCCCCAGACTGGTGAATCATTGTGGAGGCACCAAGATGGGTAGTGGACCGGCCTAACAAACAGCAGTACCGGACAGTGTTTAGGGTCGCTGTGAGTCAATACAGACTCAATGGCACCTTACAACAAAGTTTTGTAATCAGAGCTGGGCTCAGCTTCTCCTGGCACAGAAAGAAACCTGGGCATTTTCCATGCCTGTGTCCTGGGCTGGAAGTAGGGATAAGAGCAAGGTCCAGCTCTCCTACTTGTGTGCTTTTGGTACAGCCAATTCTCCTTTTTGGATTCAAACACAGTCTCAGGACAAATGGTGAAGGAAAGTGTGGTGAGAAATAGCAGTCTTTCTTTTCAGACCTTTTTCACTTGTCCACCAAGCCAAGAATGAGGAGCAAAAATGAAAACCCTTACTGTGACTTCCTCTCCACCCCCACTAGCTGATCCACTCGGATCAGTTCACCTCACACTCAGACCCAGAGGGACCAAAACCTGTTGCTTACGAGTCTGGCCCAGGTCAGGAGCCCCAAAGTCTCTTCCCACTCAGGTCTCTACCTCAACACCCTCAGCCCCTGCTCAGGGCTTCCGAAAGGGAGCAGGCATTCCCCTGCAGCCCCTGGCTTCTGCTCACAGTTCCTTCAGCCAAGTGCACCTCTCCACACTCCAGTCTCTTCATCCTGTGGCAGGCCCACCCTCTGCTACCTGCTTCAGAAGGGCACTCCTTGTTCTGGGGAAGGACTTGACCTCGTTTCACTCAAAGGCTACCCTGCAGCCGACCTCAGGTGAGACTCCTCCCCCAGTATCACCCTCAGCACCCTCCACACAAGCTTTTCTATGTGAGCTCCTTGGCTCACTCCTGTGGCTGGTGAGGCCTACCACATAACTGAATAAATCAGAGAGCGAGAGTAACATGGGACACCTATTATACTGGGAGCTTTAGAAAGGATCTCACATGAACCCTCACGATAACCCTATGAGTAGGGTTAGTCCCACTTCACAGCGGCGGCCCAGAGACAGATACCAGTCAAGACAGTACCAAAGGCCAAGCCTTTCCCCGTCGCCTGGGCTCCACAAGGCATGGCCATGTCAGACCAGCCTGTTCGGGCACAGTCCCTAGGATGGTCAATACTTGGGCCTTTTCCTGGCCTCAGCAAAACATGGCCTCTATTTTCCAAAACAGGGACTCTGCTTTCCTAGGTCACAACTCTAAGAATCTAATTTCAGAGACTCTCCCGACCCCAAATGCACTTACACTCAAGACTTCAGGGAGCTGCAGAAACCCTAGGGTCTTTTCTAACTGCTCTGGGGAGTTATGAACCCCTGGCCAAGAGGCAGCATCCCCACAAGGGACAGACAAGGAGGCGCCCAGCGACACTGTCAGGAATCAGGGAGGGGAGTGTTCCCTTAAAAGGCAGTTTATTGGGACCAGCGCACAATCAAGGACTGCAGAGCAGCGGGCAGCAATCAGGACAAGGGCAGCTGACTCCTTGGTATCCATCTCCTTTCAGAAGGGCACTCCTTGGCAGGCCTTTCCTCAAGGAAGTGGGGCCAGTGGGAGAAAGGCACACTTCTCAATTCTCACACTTGACGCACACTGACTGGGCTGCTGGTAAGGCCTTGAGGCAGGGCTGAAGCAGGACTAAGGCTCTGGGCAGGCTAACAGGTGGAAACACTGATGTGGTAAGGAAAGATGGAGTGGGTCCCAGGCAGAGGCTCAGCCCTTGCTGGGCTCTGGGAAACAGGGAAGGAAGGGTGTCTTCCCAGGGCTGAGGGCCCCCTGTGGTCCAGGTGGGGAGACCTGGCTGTCTGAAGAAGTCCCCTTGGGGGGGTGGGAGGGGGCAGCGGCAGGAAGCTGTGCTCACAGAAGCTCACTGCCAAAGTTGCTTTTGCTTTTCTTGCGCTTGGCCTTAGTGAAGGGAATGTCCAGGGATTCGAGGCGAAAGGGCCGGGGCTGGGGCATTTCTGGGGCCTGAGTGGGTGAGATGGCAGAGTTGTTGCTGAGGGAGGAGCTGAGGCCTGGTGGTGAGTTGTGATGAGCTGTGGAGAAGGCAGAAGGTGCCGGTTGAGGCAGGAATGCCAAGAATGGAGAGAGCAGCAGGAGTGAAAGCTGGCCCAGCCCCTCCCAGCCAGTAGCCCCAGTCCTGCAGCTGGAACCCAAAGTTCAGACATGCTGTTCTGCTTGGGGTCTCAGACTCTGCCCTAGGGGGGTTTCAAGCCCAAGACTGAGGCAGCCCAGGGTCTCAAATCAGACCAGCCTGGGTTCAAAGCCCAGCTCCACCACTTCCTAGAAGTATAATGTTGGGTGAGTCACTTCACCTATTTGAGCCTCAGTTTCCTCATCTGTAACATGGGCATGGTGCCAGGTTATCAACTGATGCTAGTGTCCTTATGTTTTCATCCTGATTCCCTACCTTCACCTGCTGTCTCTTACACAACCTCACTGTAGAACTAATAATTGCTTGTTTATCATGGTCTTTGATTTTCATTGTAATCCGAGAAGATTTAATTGATTTTCAGTTCTTGCTATTAAATCATGTCCTGCTGTTGGGCCCCTTCTTGCCCCTCGGCTCAGTGGTCCTTGACAGAGACAGGTTAATTCCTCCCCAGGTGGAGGAAGTTCCACCACGGGATCTGAGGATGTCAGGGAGTAACTGATGCAGGCCAGGCCACCCAGGGAGGGCCCAAGCTGTGTGTTGAGGGCCTGCTGTGGACCGAGGGAGATCAGTCAAACACAGCACCCTCACCCAAAAGCAGAAAGAGTAGAAAAAGAGTATCTATGTGCCAGGCCCTGGGCTGGGCCATTCCCAACCCGATCTCACCTCATCCTGAAAAAGGGGTGTTCAAGCTCATTTTACAGCTAAGGAAACCGAGGCTCAAAGAGGGATTCAGGTCTGCCTGAGGTCTGAATCCAGCCCTTCCCACCTCTCCAATGGGTAGAGGATCAGGACCACTGTGGACAAGGGGCTGGCCACAGGAAGACTGGGGTTGAGGGCTGGGGTTTAGGACACTCACTGAGGCTCTTCATGGGATCCGTGCTGAGGATCTGGCTGGCCCTCTTGGGTCGGAAGTAGTTACTGGCAATATTTTCACTGTCGCTCCGACTGAGCATTAGCTTGTAGCGGTCTTCCTCCTGCTAGGATGGCCAATCCCCATGGGTAAGGAACCCTTGTTTGTACTGTCCTCCTCTGGACCCTTACTTAGGCCTTAGTGGCCTCGGAAAGCCTGGTGAGGAGGGAGCTTCCCTGAGCCTGTGTCACAGGGCTGAAGCCATCTGTCCACTCTGGTGTACCTCTATTTCAGAGCCCAGACTCCTCAGCTGTCAGATTCCAGGCAGCTCAGGCCAGGAGAGTCACAGTCTCCAAGTAAGACTCCCACCTTCCCTCACTTAGAATGGGAAGTGCCTTGCTCCCTGGTTGAATCAGGCAAACCTCAGAGTGTCCTGCCAGCTCCAGCAGGGGTGTGGGTGCTATTTCATACCCCAAACCTATGCCAGTACCCAGCACAGGGATGTATCTATGCCCAGGGCCACTGGGGTCCCAGCCTTTCCAGCACCGTTCTTTTTCACCACTCTGATGAACTGGTTCTCCTCAACCAGACTTTCCCTCCTGTCTGTGGTGTTACCCTTCATGCTCCCTAATACCACTCTCAGCTACTCCCACCCCTACTACACAGGTGGACACATGACCCAGACTGGGCCAGTCAGAATGACATCTCCCTAGACCTAGAATTGGTCCACGAGTAGACCCAGGACCCGGGCAGATCCAATCAGAATCTTTCCACAAGCTTTGGCTTAAGAATGCTTCCAGAGAGCATCGTGATTTATCAGTCTCCCTCGGTACACAGCTGCTCTTCCTTTTGGATCATGAATTGCCAGCAGGCCCTTACCTGCCATGAGACTGAAGTCAGCATGCTAAGGGAAGCAGAGCCCTGAGAGACAGGCACAGAACCCTAGCAACATTGTTTGCACCCCTGATCCAAACATGCCTGAACCAGACACATTCTGACGAATATAGCTTCTCTGTGGTCCCAATTTGATTTTGTTGTTTTTCAGGAATAACGTTCCCTTTTTAAAGAAGTTAGGCTGTCAAAAGTTGCCAATCAGAGCAGGAGGCCAGCATGAGGTATTCCTGACAGCCACCATTCCAGATGTTTGACCAGAATTCATTAGCTGAAGAGTGGCCTTATGCCTGTAAAGGTATGTTTTGTGGGGGTGTTCTGGAATATCTAGAATGGCTTAAGGCAGGGGTCAGCAGATTATGACCAGTGGGCCAAAAGTGGCCCATAAAAGCCTGTTTCTGCCAAAAAAGCAAAAAACACAGAGAATGGAAGCAAATACTGTTGAATGATGATGTAGAGAAGATTGTAATCATTGCAGTGAAACGAGTGTTTAAAACCCATGTTCTCCCATGTAAATGATCACTCAAATCACAATAAAAACTGAAAAAGAAAAGGCCTGTTTCTGTGAAACAAGCTTCAGTGCAGCACGGCCACACACGTTCATGTCGTATCTGTGACTGCTCGTGTGCCACCAGCAGAGTTGAGTGTTTGCCACAGAGAACAGATGGCCTGAGAAGCTTAAACTATTTACTATGGGACCTTTGACCCAAAAAGTTTGCCAAACCCTGGTTTAAAGATCTGTTTTTCATGTAAATACAAAATATGGAAGATAGAACAAATTAAATGACTTGAGGGTCCAGATTACTGTTTCACGGGCCCTCTGAGAGACCCTCTTGGTCTGAGGATACCAGGTGGGGCCCAGGGGACCAGAACGTGCTGCCTGCTGGAAGTGAAGTCTCCACCCTCACCAGCTGATGGGCCACCCCACCTGGAGCTAGCTCCTTTCCTGCTGGAGATGAGGGTCTAGGTGCCAATGTGGTCACACAGAAAAGGCTCCAAGCCCAGCCCCTACTGGAATCCGCAGGTGGGACAGCAGCAATGGCTTCTGGAGCTCCCCACTGCACTTCAAGATCCAAGCCAGTCCTCCCACGCTCTCCCAGGGCCCTTACCATGCCTGCTTCGCCGGTGTCCGCTGCAGAGGTTTTGCGGGCTGCTTTGTTTGATGGCCCTGGTGGAACTGCTATGAAAAAGCAAAAGCTAAGTCACTGCTGCCAGGGGCAGGGGGGCCAGGGTGAAAGGCTGGGCTGCAGGGTCTCCCCCTGGAGCTGAGGTCAGGGGACGACACTCCCCGCCAGACCAAGCCCAGGAATGACTTTGGGAAACAGACAGCAGGTTGGGGTGGGCTGCTGCCGCCCAAAGGTCATGAGGAATGGAACGGGCTGAAGTCGCAACAGGAATAGATGTCACTGGCCATCATACACATCAGAGATGGAGGACATGAACATACACTGTCTGATGGACAGACTGTGGTGGGGATCGGGGTTCACAGAGGTAGGTGAACAAGCAGAAGCAGGTAGTGGCTGGAGAGCTAACAGGAGGTGGAGGGACCTGAGAGACCATGCTGTCTAATCTTTCTCTGCTAACATGGGCGGACTGGAGGCCAATGACTGACATAAGGCCACACCAGAGGCAGTGGCAAAAGCCGACGTGGACCCAGACCTCGATCGCTGGGCAGCTGTTTCCAGCTCTGGGTCTCTAGCTCATGGCTCTGGCTATGGCTTTGGGTAAGTCACTTGAACTGATATGTACAGTCAGCCCGCTGAACTTTGTCTTATGGAAGGATGACAGTGATACCCGATAATGATAAAAGGTCTCAAACACTAAGTGCCAGGTATTGTTCTTAGGAATTTACAAGTAGAATCAAACCTACAAAACCTGGAACCTTGTGTCCAAGAAGGAAAAACCAAGTCTTTTCCACTAAAATTGAATAAATTAAGTAAGACTGTATACTGTCAAAGGCCGAAAACCTGCCAGACCCAGAAAAAGTGGGCAGTCCCGTCGAGTTCCAGCTCTCACAGGTTTAAGCCTCACAGCCTTCTTTAAGGTGCTATAGTAATCCCTCTTTCACAGGTGAGGATGCTGAGTCCCAAGGAAGTCACACTGGGAGTTGGTAGAGCCAGAATTCCAACCCCCAACTGTGTGACTCCCAGAATACACCACTGTCTCTGGTCCCAGTATATTGGATCCCCACAACCACCTGGGCAGGGCTGTCAGCAGTCTGGGATGGAGGGAAGGGAAGAATTCGGAGACAGCCAAGCTCCTGACCTACTGGGAGGCTGGTTTTTATGACGACGGGCTCAGGGACCTTCCAGAAGCCATTCTCCTCATCCCAGGAGGACTCGCGCCGAATCTTCTCCAGGTTGCTGTAGTTACAGTCCCGGCGAATCAGGGGCTGCACCTGCTCCAGCAGCTGCTGCAAGAGCATGAAGTCCCGTTCCTGCCTGCGGATGGTGGCCAAGTAGTCTATCTTCTCCAGCTCAAACTCCGACTGCAGATCTTTGATCTCCACCTCTGCTGCCCGAAGCTGAAAGCAGAGCATGACAAGATGTAAACAGGTGCAAGTGGCTACCCATCCATCTGATCATCCCACCCGTTACTCCTTCCAGTTAGCCTTTGAGCTATTCATACATCCATCCCTAGCTCCACCACCTGTACACCCTTCCATCCATTCACTCATGTATCCTTCCAACTCGCCCTGCACCATTTAAATGAGCACCTACTATGCCTGCAGCCCTACAAAAATAGGAAAATGAAGGTGACCATCAACCCCATCTGCCAACCTTTGATCACTAACCCACACCCATACATTTTATTTGGGAACCTTTTAAAAATAACCCCATACAATACGATACTCATAACAGTCCTAAATGATCCTGTAGAATTGCACAAATGGTTTTGCTAAGAGGAGGAAGAGACAACTGAGTCCCCTGTCTCCCACTGCTACAACCCTCAGATGACAGCAAGTTCTGCCTTGACTCTTGACACTCAATGGAGGTGGAGGGATCTACAATATCATCCTCTCCAACCCATGCTTTGTAAACATGGGGGGACTGAAGACCAGAGATAGGCAATGACTAACCTAAGGAGGCCAGTGGCAAAGGCAGGTGTTGAACCAGACTTGGATTGCTGAATGGCTACTTTCTCTCCAGTTGGACAAGCCTTCTCCAACTAGAGTCAAGTACCACCCTTGACTTGACTATGATTCCAGATGCATCTGGCCTTCTTCCCAGGTCTTCTAGACTGGCTCTCCAACTCCTCCTGTGTGTATGTAGGTGACTCCTCTGTGTATGTAGGTGACTCCCAATTCCAACTGTAATCATGACCTCCCCAAGCCAAAGACCCCCTGGTACACAGTCTGTTTCCTCAAAGAGCAGGTACATTTGACCAATAAGGAAGGATGTTTTCATAAATTCATAAGACTGATAATCATCAAATTGAGAGCAGAAGATAACTGGTGGATCATAGACAGGAAGGCCAGTCAGCAGGGTGAGGGGGTTACAGCAGCTCCTACTAAATAATACTCCCATTTCCTAAGCAGAATGGCAGATGAGTGGTGTTCATAGTAATAATCTTTTTTATATCTACACACATAACTACATATACACCCACTCCTAACTTATCAACAGGAGCCCTGGTGGCACTGTGGGTTAGGCACTGAGCTGTTAACAGCAGGGTTAGTAGTTCAAAATTACTAGCCACTCTGAGGAGAAAGATGAGGCTGAAAACACCATATAGGGTAGCTCTGAGTTGGAATACTGGAGAATTCTATAGACAAAATAGTGAATGATGCATAAAGCATTAAAAGAAGACAGAAGGAATACACAGAGTCACTCTAGCAAAAAGAAATGGTCAATGTTCAACCATTTCAAGAGGTAGCATATGATCAAGAGTACTGAACAAAGAAGCCCAAGTTGCACTGAAGGCACTGGCAAAGAAGTAAGTCCTAGGAATTGATGGAATACAAATTGAAATCTTCCAGCAAACTGATGCGGCGCTGGAGGCACTCATCTATGCCAAGAAATTTGGAAGACAACTAACTACCTGGCCAACTGACTGGAAGAGATCCATATTTGTGCCCATTCCAAAGAGAGGTGACCCAACAAAATGTGGAAATCACCAGACAATATCAATATTAATGCAAGCAAACTTTTACTAAAGAAAATTTTTAAATGGCTGTAAAATTACATTGAAAGGGAACTGCCAGAGATTCAAGTGAGATTCAAACATGGACATGGAACAAGGGGTATCATTGCTGATGTCAGATGGATCTTGGCTGCAAGTAGAGAATACCAGAAAGATGTTTACCTGTGCTTTATTGACTATGTGTCGGGGACCCGCCTCGACATTGGGGTTCAGTTCACGAGGAGAGGATACCTGACGGCGATTCATATATATCAAGAATACACAGAAAGAGACAAAGGAGACAAAGAGAGAGACAA
>NW_006408565.1:18753354-18765718 GCF_000296735.1 Chrysochloris asiatica | reverse complement strand
AACTAGCTAAGACATTTTTAGTTAATCCTTTGGAGAAAGGCTTAACCTTGCAACCTTTAGTCTTGGCTTTAGGAAAATACCACATTTATCTGTGGATTGTCAAAGGCTTCAGTGTATTAATTTAATATATATACCTGAATATTAATATGAAAGCAATTTGCCAATAACTGCCAGTGGCCTCATTTGTTACACTCTGGCCCTAGAGGGCCTCGAACCTCTGACTAGTCTTACACGGTCTGCAACAACTATGCACTGTGTGATAGTACACAGTCAATAGTGACTAGTGCACTGTGTGGACTATGGCTGTGTGGATCAACAAGCTATCAACAGCACTGCAGAGAATAAGTATCCCAAAGCACTTAATTGTGCTCATGAGGAGCCTGTATAAACATCAAGAAGTAGTCATTCAACCAGAACAAGGGAACACTAAATGGTTTAAAGTCAGGAAAGGTGTGTGCCAGGGTTGTATTCTTTCACCGTACTTAATCTGTATGTGGGCAAATAATCCAAGAAGCTGAATTATATGAAGAAGACGTGACAATAGGGTTGGAGGAAGACTCATTAGCAATCTGTGATATGCAGATGATACAGTATTGCTTGCTGAAAGCAAAGAGGACTTAAAATACTGATGAAGATCAAAGACCACAGCCTTCAGTATGGGTTATACTTCAATGTTAAGAAAACAAAATTCTCACCATTAGACCAATAAATAATGTCAAGATAAATGGAGAAATGATTGAAGATATCAAAGACTTCATTTTACTTGGATTCACCATCAACATTTATAGAAACATGAGTCGAAATCAGACGATGTATTGCAATAGGCAAATCTGCTGCACAAGACCTCTTTAAAATATTCAAGAGTAAAGATGTCAGTTTGAGGACTAAGGTAAGCCTGACCCAAGCTTACCTGACTCAATAACCTCATATGAATGTGAAAATTAGACAATGAATAAAGAAGACAGCAGAAGAATTGATGCATTGAGTTATGGTGTTGGGGGAGAATATTAAAAGTACCATGGACTGCAAGATGAGCAAACCAATCTGTGTTGGAAGAAGCACAGCCAGAGTGCTCCTTGGAAGCCAAGATGGTGAGACTTCACCTCTCATACTTCGGACATATTATCAGGAGGGTCAGCAAAAAAAAGGAAGGTCCCCAATGAGGTGGACTGGCAAAATGGGCTCAAGCATAGCAAAGATTGTGAGATTGGTGCAGGACCAGGCAGTGTTTCATTCTGTTGTGCACAGAGTCGCTATGAGGCGGTCCCAACTGAATGGCACCTAATAACAACAACAACTTTACTAAACATGATGTCCCTCTCCATGAACTGATCCCTCCTGATAATATGTCTGAAGTCTCGTCATGCTGGTTTCTAAGGAGCATTCTGGATTCACTTCTTACAAGACAGACTTGTTTGTTCTTTCTTCTGGCAGTCCATGGTACTTTTAATAATTCTTTTCCAATACCATAATTCACATACATAAATTCTTCTGTGGTCTTCTTTATTCATTGTTCAACCTTCACATGTATGTGAGGCTATTGAAAATATCATGGCTTGGGTCAGTTAACCTTAGTCCTCAAACTGATATTTTTGCTCTTTAATATTCTAAAGAAGTATTGTGCAGCACACTTGCCTAATGCAATACATTGTTTGATTTCTTGACTGCTGCTTCCATAAGTATTGATTGTGGATCCAAGCAAAATGAAGTCTTTGACAACTTCAATCTTTTCTGCATTTATCAAAATGTTATTTATTGGTCCAGTGGTGAAGAATTTTGTTTTCTTTACATTGAGGTGCAACCCATACTGAGGGCTGTAATGTTTGATCTTCATCAGTATTTTAGTCCTCTTTGTTTTAAGCCAGCAATGTTGTGTCATTTACGTACTTTTTGTTGTTAGGTCTAGTCCGTTCCAACTCAAAGCAACTCTGTATGGGTTGGTTTCCAAGGAGCAGCTGGTGGGTTTGAATTGATGTTGGGGTTTGCAGTCCAGTGCTGATCCTACAGCACCACACCAGGCATCCCACTTACATAAAAGCAGGTTGTTTATGACCCTCCCCCCTCCAATCCTGTTGCCACATTCTTCTTCATATAATAGAGTTTCTCTGATTATTTGCTCAGCATACAGACAGTGTAAGTATGGTGAAATGATACACCTCTAGCACACACCTTTCCTGATTTTAAACAATTCAGTGTCTCCTTGTTCTTTTCAAATGACTAGTTCCTCATAAGCACAATTAAGTGTTATGGCATACACGTTCTTCATAACGTTACCCAAGGTTTGCTATGAACCACACAATCAAATGTTTTTGCATAGTCAATAAAGCACAATATAGGTTAAGCCCTGGACTGCTAACTGACAGGTCGGTGGCACTTAACAATAAACTTTCTGGGTTTCTCTGCCTTCAGTCAAGATCCATCTGATGTTAGCAATGATATTCCTAGTTCCACATCCTCTTCTGAATTGGCTTGAATTTCTGGCAACTCTCTGTGAATGTACTGTTGCAACCATTTTTTAATTATCTTCAGCAAAATTTTACTTGCATGTGATATCAGTGATATTTATTATCTCTGTATTCTGTGGGTCACCTCACTTTGGAATGGTACAAATATGGATCTCGTGCATTCGGTTGGCCAAGACGCTGTCTTCCAAATTTCCTGGCATAGATTAGTGCCTGCAGTGCTGCATCAGTTTATTGAAATGTTTCCATTTATATTCTGTGAATTCCTGGATCCTTGTTTTTCACCAATGTCTTAAGCACAGCTTGGACTTCTTCCTTCAGTTCTTGGTCATAGGCTACCACTTGACATGGATGAGCACTGACCTTCCTTTATGGTGCAGGGCCTCTGTGTGTTCCTTCCATCTTCTTTCCATGCATTATTCATCATTCAATATTTTGCCCATTGACTCCATCAATATTGCAAATCAAAACTTGAATTATTTTCTTCAGTTTTTTCAGCTTGAGAAATGCTGAGTATGTTCATCCCTTTTGGTTTTCTAACTCCAGGTCTTTGCACATTTCATTATAATATATGACTTTGTCTTCTTGAACTTCCCTTTGAAATTTTCTGTTCAGCTCTTTCACGTTCTCATTTCTTCCATTTGCTTTAGCTTCTCCATGCTCAAGAGCAGTTTCAGAGTCTCTTCTGACAAGCATTTTTGTTTTTTTTCTTTCCTGTGTTTTTAATGACCTTTTGCTTCTTTCTGTATGATGTTCTTGCTGCCATCCCATAATTTTTCTGGTCATCATTCATTAGTGTCTAATGCATCATATCTCTTGTTGAGATGGTCTCTAAATTCAGGCAGGATACATTCATAGTCCTATTTTGGCTCTACTGGAGTTGTTTTCATATTCAATTTAAATATTAAAAGTTGTTACTTTATTGATTGTTAATTGTTGTTGTTAAGTGCGGTTCCAACTCATAGCGACCCTGTATAGGGTTTCCAAGGAGCAGCTGGTGAGCTTGAACTGCCAACCTTGTGGTTCAAACTGACCTTGCCATCCAGAGCATTAACCCACAGCATCACACCAGGACTCCTGGTTGTTAATTAGTTGACCTTGAAATAAAGCGATTATCCTGGATTGTCCAGAAGAAGCCAATGTGAGTACAAGGACCTCCAAAGCAGAAGAGAAAATAAGAGAAGCGCAGCGCAACAGACGTGACAGAGGAGATGCATCGGGGAAATGAAGCAGGAACAGTCAAGAGATTCAAAGCAGCATGAGGGAGTGTACCCACCCTTGCTGGGTTTGAAGGATCCATCTGGCAGTGAATGAGGTGGCCTCTAGAAGTCGAGAACGACCCATGGCTGGCAGCCAGCATGGAAATGGGGACCTCAGTCCTGCCACTGCATGGAACTGCCTGGGTGTGGGGAAGAGGTCTCACAGATCTCTGGGCGTATGGGAATGGTGGGGGTGAGGAGGAGGGGGTGCCTAACACCAGGGCCTCACCTTCTTCTGCATCTTCTCCAGAAGCTTGCTCTTGGCCCTCACTTCCTCCTGGATAGAGTCGTAGACGTTCATCAGCGCCCAGTCCCCACTGTCCCCGTCTGAGTTCTGCAGTGCCGCCACCAGCTGCTTTCTGCGCTCATCAGCGTACCGCTTTCGCCGCTTCTGCTTCTCCCTCAGGTCCTTGTTCTTGGCCTGCTCCCCGCCCACCACCTGCTGCTCCAACAGCTGCAAGCTGCCAGTGCGGAGGAGAAAGCACACCTGACCATCCCTGCCGTTCATTGAGCATTTGTTACCCAGTGGGCTTAGGGTGAAGCACTGTCTCTTTAAATCCTTCCAAAAACCTCACTTCCCAGAGAAGTAAACTGAGGCTCAGAGAAGTGAACCTGCGTGTTCCAGGTCAGAATCAGGATTCCTTCCAGGTCTGCTGGACTGCTAGCCTGTGGTGGTCCTGTCTAACAGGAGAGGTGAGAATCTTCCTGTGATCCCTGAGCAAACCCCCCTCTCTCACAGCCCTACGCTGATGAGTATGCTGGTCTTTGCAGCAGAGCTGCGACCTGCACAAGGCCTCACAGCAAGTCTGGAAAGGCCAGCTCCTCACAGGGCCACAGGGACATTCACTGGGTGCGGTAGCCTGTCCCCAGGGTGGGCCAGGAAGACCTGAACCATCCTGCCCCCAAATTCCTGAAACCTGGGAAATCCGGTGAGCAACCCTCCATGTGCCCCTGAGCCATCAGGAGGGAAAGCTTGGTGAGGGCCCAATGGGGCTTTGGGGGAAACCCACATGCAACCCCCACTCCCAGAGAGGGTCCCAGCAGCCCAGGCTCCGGAGCTTACCGGGCAAGCACCTGCTGCTGGTCCACCAAGGGAGGTGCTGCCACCTCCATGCCCACACTCCCCCTCCTCAGGCCTCCGAGGGCCAGCAGGGGGGTAGGCTGGGCCACCGAGGACACAGCGGCCTCAGCTTTGGCCTCAACACCCAGCTCTGCTGTGGCCACTGCCTCCTCAGCCACTTCCGGGGGTGGGTCAGCCTCCTGAGGGCAGAGAAAATTCACCATGGGTGGGGGGAACTCAGTCCCAAAAGGGGTGTCCCGCCCTTGCTCTGCCTGGGATAAACCACCTTGGAGACACCCAGTCATACAATGGCTCCCCATTGATTTCTTACGGCTCCCACTTCTACAACAGCCCCCGGATCTGTCTCCCAGCTTGATCCAGGCTCCACAGCAGGATCGACTGCACCCCTCTTCTGGCTGAAGGTGCCCTTTCTGGCTTCCCATCACACAGTCACTACTTCCTCCTCAGGCCTGGTCCTGGTCCTGGCCCCCGTCCCACCCACCTGCAACCACTCTGGCCTCTGTTTCTGACAATGTTGAGCTCTTTTGAGCATGGGGTTTCTACACCTGGGGTTCCCATGGCCTTCCCTGGGTCCTCCTTGCTGCTTGGGTCACATGTTGGTGTCACTTTCCCAGTCAACGCTTCCCTGGCCCTTCCACCCACCATCTAGTGAGGGTCTGCAACAGGCCCAGACCCACTGCCCGCCCAGAAATCAGCTCCAGAGATTTTCTTTCTCCATAACATATGTGATCACAGCGCAGGGCAGTTCTCTGCTGTGTGTTATCACTTTGCCATGTGACACACATCTAGGAACAGGATTTTGGATGAGGATACTGAGGCCCAAAGAGGGAGGAGGCAGAGCCCTGAGACTCCTCCACACCCCGGGTCACCCCAGGAGGTACTCACGGTCCTGGGCAAGACATGGCTGGCTGCCTTGGCTTCAGACCTGGGGTCTCTGGACTGCAGCACACCCGTCAGGGAGGGGTGCTCGAGGGAGAACGGGTGGAAGCAGGGAGAGAGAGGACATAAGGCAGAGTCATCCTGGATGCCCAGGCTCCTAACCGCTGCCTCAACTCCCTGGACTGCTTGCCATTCCCACACGCTCTTATGCCTGCCCCGCTGAGAGGTAGGGAGGACAGCAGTGAGGAGATGAGGGGGAGAGAGACGAGACACACCTGCTGTGTGCCAGGAAGGTGCCACATGTGGGGAGCACAGCGTTACCCCCACTTTATAGATTATAAAACTGAGGTCCAAAGAGGTACCTGCCCAAGGTCACCCAACTGAAACAAGTGGTAGAGCTGGGATCTGAACCCAGGTCTGCCCGACTCAAAGACATGTGCTCCTTACACACACACAGAAGGAAAGCAGAGAATACGGTAGGGAAAGAGATAATTTAAGTTAAAAAAAGAGGATAGTAA
This sequence comes from Chrysochloris asiatica, assembly GCF_000296735.1. NCBI lineage: Eukaryota > Metazoa > Chordata > Mammalia > Afrosoricida > Chrysochloridae > Chrysochloris > Chrysochloris asiatica. The sequence goes on along the minus strand of NW_006408565.1, from coordinate 18,759,519 downwards.
AGTGAGAAGACAATGGATAAAGGGTTAGGGTGAGGGAAGGCAGCTCCCTGGGGCTCACTAAGGTGCTGGATTTCCTAAGGCCCCCAGCCCAGCTGCCTACGCTGAGTTTCCAGGTACATGAGAGTTGGGCTAAGGCTCCCTCCGCTTAGGCCTGGACACTCAGCAAACTCCCTCAGACAGCAGAATCTCCTATCTCCATCCCAAATGTGCTATTGATTTATGGAGGATTAGCTGGAGCTTCCCTTTCCCCAACTCCTCAGGCTGACTCCCAGAACCCTGTGCCTACACGAGCGGCTCTGCAGGATGCCCGCTACCTGCTCAGGGCGCTGGGGTGTGTCCACCGTGGAGGAGAGCCTGGCCAGCTTGGCCTCCAGCTCGGCAAATGGGTCCTGCAGGCCTGGCAGCAGCTCCAGAGTCAGCGGTTCCTCTTCCAGGAGGTAGGGCATGGCCTCCTGCAGGGGCCCCTCCGCCTCCTGCCTGAGACACTCACTCAGGAAGTACGTGTCCTTGGACCCCTCCTCAGGCAGTGAGAAGCCCAGGTTGGAGGGCTCATCAGGCCCGGGGAAGACCTCAGACCCAGATGTTTCCTCAAGCGTGGATGACTCATCTGACACAAAGGAGATCTCAGACTTGGAGTTCGGCACCACGGGCAGCTGGTCCAGCTGGGAAGAACTCTCAGACTTGCAGACCTCAGGCCTGGGTGGAGGGCGGGGCATGGAGCGGAGCTGGGGCTGGAAGGCCAAGTCGCACTGGAAAGCAGGTGAGGACTCATATCTGTTGATCAACTCAGCCCTGGACATGACCTCGGCCTTGTACATGGCTTCTGCCTTCAGGATAGCCTCTGAAAAAGGAGAATCGTCCTGTGGTTTTTTTTAAAGGATTAGAACAAAGGGAGTCTTTCTCCAGGTTGACCCCAAGTCCACCCCAAGAGAGCAGCCTAAGAATAATAGGAACCCAGCCCTCTGCCCTGAGTCTGGTTACAGCCACGGCATTCCCATTCTCCTCTCCCCCCACCCAATCAGAACTCAAACCGGCCTCACCCCACCTCTTCCAGGAAGCCTTCCATGACCAGTACCATAACCTCTCTTTTCTCTGAGCTCACTGGCCATTAGGTGTTGGGCTCTTCTCACACTGTCTTGTGACTGCCCTTAACATAAGAGCAGACCGGGGCCTTAAGCTGCAAATCTCACAGCCAGGCCTCCTGGTGCGTCCACTGCCTTTACCAAAGCTCGGGGTTCATGCCCCTGGGACATACTAAATCCCCACCAGAGACCAAGTAAAAATCACTCAGATGCCTAATGTTCAAACTGGGCCGGAGTGGACATTCTGAAAGACCTCTGCCCTTCCCTCTTCCTTGGGGGAGCGGCATCTTCCTCTGAGTTGGAGTTGGGCTCAGATCACACACAGAGCGTCCATGCAGCTCCTAGCTACTTGGTCCTTGTTGTTAGTTACCATCAAGTTGGCTCTGACTCGTGGGGATCCAAACATGGCAGCATTAGACTGCTGTGATCTACAGGGTTCTCACTGGTTGACTTTCAGAAACAAATTACCAGGCCTTTCTCTTCCTAGTTCGTCTGAGTCTGAAATCTGTTCAGCATCAGAGCAATAACTAAGCCTCCAATGCCAGCCGGCTGGTGGCTGTGTACTGGCTGGAAGTCAAACCTGGATCACCCACATGGGAGGCAAGAGCTAGCTATCACTGCCCCCCTTGGGGGTGGGGGGTTGTTGTTAAGTGCTGTTGAGTCAGTTCTGACTCACAGGGACCCTGTATGGGGTTTCCAAGGAGCCACTGGTGAGTTTGAACTGCCGACCTTGTGATTCAAACTGACCTTACGGTCCAGTGTTTATCCCACAGTGCCACACCAGGACTCCTTTGTGGCAGTAGTGGTGGTTGTGTCAGCACTGACTCACTGTTGTTGTTGTTAGGTGCCATCGAGTCAGTACCAACTCATAGCGACCTTCTGTACAACAGAACGAAACACTGCCTGATCCTGGGCAAACCTCACTACTGTTGCCACACTTGAGTCCATTGATGCTGCCACCTGGCCAATCCATCTCGTTAGGGGTCTTCCTCTTTTTCTCTCACCCTCCACCTTACCAAACATGATATCCTTCTCCACCAACTGGTCCCTACTGACAATATGTCTGAAGTATGAGAGATGAAGTTTGGCCATCCTGGCCTCCAAGGAGCACTCTGGCTGCACTTCGTCCAACAAAGACCTGTTGGTTCTTTTGGCAGCCCATGGTGCTTTCAATATTCTCTTCCAACACCATAACTCAAAAGCATCAATTCTTCTATGGTCTTCCTTATTCACTGTCTAAATTTTGCATGCATTTGAGGTTATTGAAAATACCTTGTCTTGGGTCAGGCACACCTTAGTCTTTAAACTGACATCTTTGCTCTTCAACGTTTTAAAAAGGTCTTGTGCAGCAGATTTGCCTGATGCAGTACGTCATTTGAATTCTTGACTGCTGCTTCCGTGAGTATTGAGAGTTGATTCAAGAAGAATGACGTCCTTGAGAACTTTTGTTAGTGGTGAGGATTTTCGTTTTCTTGACATTGAGATGTAATCCATACTGTGCTTTTTGATCTTCATCAGTAAATGTTTTAAGTCCTCTTCACTTTCAGCAAGCAAGGTTTTATCATCTGCATATCGCAGGTTGTTAATGAGTCTTCCTCCAATCCTGATGCCACGTTTTTCTTCATAGAACCCAGCTTCTCAGATTATTTGCTCAGCATACAGGTTGAATAAGTATGGTGAAAGAATACAACCCTGTCGCACACCATTCTTAATTTAAAACCATTCAATGTTCCCATGTTCTGTTCAAACAACTGCCTCTTGATCCAGGTACAGATTTCTCGTTCAGGAATACTCATACTTTGCAATGTTGTCCATAGCTTGTAATGATGCACACAATCAAAAGCCTTTGTGTGACTCACAGGGGATCATGTAAAGGGTTTCTGAAGTTCTAAGTCTTTACAAGAGCAGAAAGCCTCACCTTTCTCCCATGAAATGACTGGTAGATCCAAACTACTAACCCTGTGGTTAGCAGCCCAGCTCATAATCCACTCTGCTGCCAGGACTCCCTCTTTTACATCCCACCCATTTCCTTAACACTTGTGCCCAGGGCGCTCTCCTCAGAGAACCCTGCAATTCCCTTCCCTGGAATAGGACATCCCTTCCCTCACTAGGGGCCCGAACCCCTGTAAGCCTCAGTTCCACATCTGTAATATGAGGATTACGGTAGCCCCCACCTCACAGGACTGCAGGTAACACACCTGTCATAGTACCAGCCATACACAGTGATGCCCAGTAAATGGTATTGGTGACGTCACCAATATCACCATTACAAGATGGGGTTTTAGAACACTTTGGAGAGTACAAAGAAATCTCTTGTTTGCTAAGAGCAAGGAGAGTTTGAAGCATTTATTGGTGAAGATCAAAGACTACAGTCTTCAGTTTTGATTACACCTCAATATAAATAAAACAAAAATCCTCACACTGGACCAATAAGCAATATCATGATAAATGGAGAAAAGATTGAAGTTGCTAAGGATTTCATTTTATTTGACTCTACAGTTAACACCCAGGGAAGCAGGAGTCAAAAAAGCAAACAATGTATTCCATGGGGTAAATCTACTGCAATAGACTTCTTTAACATTGTCTTTTACAGCAAAAATGTCATTTTGAGGACTAAGGTCTGTCTGACTCAAGTCATAGTATTTTCAATCGCTCATAGGCATGCAAAAATTGGACAATACATAAGAAAGACCAGAGAAGAATCTGAATTATGGTGTTGGTGAAGACTACTGGACATAGTGTGAACTATCTGAAGGATGTCTGGGAAGAAGTACCACTGAAGCGAGCCCTCAGAAGCAAGGATGATGAGACTTTGTCTCACTTTGGGCACGTCATCAGGAGGAACCAGTGCCTGGAAAGGACATCACGCTTGGTGGAGTGGAAGGTCATTACACAGAAGACCCTTGTCGAGATGGACTGACACTGAGCTCAAACGGCAATGCCTGTGACGATGGTACAGGACTGGGTGGTGTATTGTTCTCTGTGGGTCACTATGAGTCCTAATGGACCCAACATCACCTAACAAGGGAATCTGTGCTTCCTAGCAGCGTGAGTATTGAATGATACTGGTGAGATGGAACATTCTAGAATGCAAAAAAAAAAAAAAAAGATAAAAACTTCCAGAAAAGTAAATGTTCTTGTTCATGATTAAATACTTATTCTGGGATGAGCTCAAAAGGACTGCAAAAAATGCAGCTACTCAGAGCAGGGTCTCCTCTGTCAACCACAGGTGGCTACAGCTCGAAGTCAGTCTTGAACTGGGGCCCAGCCTATGGCCAAAGCACCAGGATGTGGCCTTGAAAGTGAGAATGCTGGCTCTGAACTGACTGTTTACGTTCAAATCCTGGCTCCATTTCACAGACGGTGTGACCCTGACTGAGTATGTGCCCTCCATTTCCCTTTCTGTAAAATGGGGTGACTGCAGTATGAAGGAACACTGCTGGGCAATGGTTAAGCACTGGGTTGCCAACATGAAAACCCAGTGTCTCCCCAAGAATAAGGCGCAATGATCTGGTCCCATAGAGCTTGCAACCTAAAAAAACCCTGTGGGACAGTTCTATTCTGTCACATGGGGTCGCCATGAGTTGGAATCCACTTGATGACACCTATCAACCACGGTTAAAGAAAAGTGGACCTATTGTTGTCGTTAAGTGCCATCAAGTCGGTCCTCAGTATACAGGGTTTCCGAGGAGGGGCTGGTAGGTTTGAATTGCTAACCTTTCAGTTAGCAGTTCAGAGTTGATCCTACAGCGCCTCACCGGGACTCCAGAAGTGAGCCTGCTGTTAAGTGCCATGGAGTCAATTCTGACTCACAGTGACCCTGAACAGGGTTTCCGAGGAGCAGCTAGGTTTCAGTCCAATACTGACCCCGCAGCACCACACCAGGAGCCCAGAAGTGAACCAAGCACAGAGAAAATGTTCTGCAACCATCATTCCTAACAGGAGGTGAAGCAGAGCTGGCCCACCTGTCTCCTTCCGCAGGTTCTCCTCTAGGGTGGACAGCTTCACGTCGTACGAGTTGCGCAGGGCAGTGATGTCCTCCTCCAGCCGGACCCGAGACTCCTGCTCTGCCTCATAGTCAGCCTTCAGCCTGGCCAGGCGCTTCTCATACTCCTGGCGGAGGGTGGGGTAGGGTTGGCAGAAATGTATCTACTTGCTAGATTTAAGACTTTTCTCAGTTTTTCTCTATGTATGTTTTAATGGGTCCATATTGTATGTGGGGTCCCCGGTCCGTGTGAACAGTTAACCTGTTTGACTACTAACTGAAAAAGTGGGTGTTTCAAGTCCACCCAGAGGTACCTGGGAAGAAAGGTCTGGCAATCTACAGCCACTGAAACTCTCCTATAGAGCACAGTTCTACTCTGACACATGTGGAGTCCCCTGAGTTGGAACAGTAATTCATGTATTTGTATATAATCCATTTTTTATACACAGCAATAGATCATAAACACCTTTCTGCAGCAATAAACAGATTTTACCAAATGATCCTCAAGCCATCAATGGCAAAATTCCATTTTATTCATTTACTTCTCTCTCCTTTTTTGTTACCACCACCCATTCTTGTCCACACAGTCTCCTCCCATCTGGACCCCCATCTCCAATCTTCCTCCTGCCCCAAACCTTTCTCCACGCAGCAGCCACGTGTTCCTTAGCTCATGTCTGCACCTGCATAGGCCCCTCAGTGGCTTCCAGTGTCCACAGGATAAAACCCAGCTCCTAGGTGACCACATTGGTCACTGATAAGGGGAAGTGAGGAAAAAACAGCAAAGAAGCTGCGAGCTAAGCCCTACCACGTTCAATAAACTCCTGTGAACCCAAGTGGAGACCTGGTTAGCCAGCAGTGTGGCAAGACCTGGGGTCTCCTGGGCCCAGAGTCAGTGACATAACCACAGAGGACTAGAGTGGAGAGTGAAGCGTCCAGCTGTTAAGAAGAGAGGGCATTTGTACAATAACACCCACACTTGCAGATAATACCCACTTAACCTGGCTTCAATGACTGGATGACCAGAGCTCAACTAGAAGAAGAAAGAAGAGGAAAAAAAGAGTAATCTGATACAATTTGATGAACTTGACCTACACCTAT
>NW_006408565.1:18750706-18752814 GCF_000296735.1 Chrysochloris asiatica | reverse complement strand
GGGGGGGGGAGGAACTGGGCAGGCTTGTAGGACGATGCATGGTTGGTTGACGATGCATGGAGGGGACTGTAACCATGGCAATGAAACGATATACAGTAGGATGAATGTAAAGCTAATGTTCTGCCATGTAAATGATCACATAATTCACAATAAAACATTAAAAAAAACAAAACCCAGCTCCTCTCCAGGAGCTCCTTTTTTGCTGCATTTTGGAGAGTACCAGTACTGTCACCTCACCTGTTCTTAATAAAGATACCCTGCCTGGTGGCCCCAGTGCCTACCCCGAGAAGGGACATGACAATTATCTACTCCCCATCAGTAATGTAACAAGAACTGCCGCCTAAAGAACACACAAAATATCCAGTTTTCGGCCAATGCTGGCCAGAAGGATGGAGGACATTTATGAATGAATTGGAGGCATGTGGCCTCCTGGGTTTGGAGCCAGAGCTAGCAGACACCCACTGTTTTAAACTGCTGCAGGGAGCCAGGAAGGGATGGGAGTTGGCAGGAAAGCCCCATCTTATGCGCCCAACTCACCAGACACCTTCTGTCAGTGGGAAACCAGCCTCAGGGAAGGGGGGAAGAGGGGAAGGGGATCCTAAACCAGCTGATGGCAGCCCCATGTGTGTCATAGCTGAACTCTGCAGGGTTTCCAATGGCTGGTTTCTCAGAAGTAGATCACTAGGTCTTTCTTCCAGGCACCTCTGAGGGGATTTGAACCTCCAACCTTTCTGTTAGCAGCCATACACCATCATAATAAGAATTTATCTATGCATTCTGCAACCCATTTAGATCTATTTCAGCTTTCTGGCAATCCCTGAAGATTTACTGGGACCCAGGAAGGGTACCAGCACTCATCTCTCAGTTTGTCACACTGTGGTTGCTGTAATGTTGGAAGCTATGCCATGGGCATTTCACATAACAGCAGTCACTATTGTGAACAGATTTCAGTGGGGCTTCTGAACTAAGGCAGACTAGGAAGAAGGAGAGATGGACTACTTCTGAATGCTTGTTGTTGTTAAGTGCCTTTGAGTCAGTTCCAACTCATAGTGACCCTGTATAAGGTTTCCGAGGAGCAGCTGATGGGTTTGAACTACAGACCTGGTGGTCTGCGATCCTGTGCTGATCCTACAGTGCCACACCACCACACCAGAAGTCCACTGAAAGTTTCATGAAGAGCAGCAGAACACAGCCACATAGAGCGCTGGGAGATGAGTCCCTCAGATTGGAAGGCACTCAAAATACAACTGGGAAGAGCTGCCTCCTCTAAGTGGAGCTGACAATGATGACCTGAGTGAACTAACGCTTTAAGGAACTTCACTACTGATGGGGCACAACCCAAAATGAGGAGAAACAGCTAAAACGGACATTAATAATCTGAACATGGAATGTATGAAGTATAAATCTAGGAAAATTAGAAGCTGTCCAAAAACAAAATGGAGCACATAAAGACTGATATCCTAGGCATTAGTGAGCTGAAATGGACTGGTATTAGGACTTTTTTTTTTATCAGACACTATGCCAGGAATGACAAACTGAAGAGAAATGGCATCACATTCATCATGAAGAAGAACATATCAAGATCTGTCCTGAAGTACAACACTGTCTGTGATAAGATAAGATCCACACACCTACAAGGAAGACCACTTAATACACTATTATTCAAATTTTGCACCAACCACTAAAGCCAGTAATGATGAAATTGAAGAATGTAACCAACTTCTTAAGTCTGGAATTGATCCAACATGCAATAATCAAGATGTATTGATGATTACTGATGATTGGAATGCAAAGGTTGGAAACAAAGAGGAAGAAGGATCAGCAGTTGGAAAATATAGCCTTTGTGATAGAAATGATGCTGGAGATCACATGACAGAATTTTCCACGACCAACGACTTATTCGTGGCAAATACTTTTTCAAACAACATAGAAGGTGACTATACACATGACCCTCAAAGGAATCAAACTGACTACATCTAATTGGGAAGAAACAGCAGGAGAAGTTTAATATCATCAGCTAAAACAAGGGCAAGGGCTGACTGTGGGACAAACCATCAATTGCTCATACGTAAGTTCAGACTGAAACTGAAGAAGATTTAAAAAGTCCA
>NW_006408565.1:18749597-18750481 GCF_000296735.1 Chrysochloris asiatica | reverse complement strand
TCTTGTGCATAGAGAAGCTAAATCAAATGCAAGAAATGAGAAGGCAGAAAAGTTAAACAGAAAATTTCAAAGGGTAATTAAACAAAGGCAGAAAAGTTAAAACAGAAAATTTCAAGAAGACAAAATACTACAGTGAAATGTGCAAAGACCTGAAGTTAAAAAAACCAACTAAACAAGAGAAGAACATGCTCTCAGCACTTCTCTAGCTGAAAACAACTGAAGAAAAATTTCAAGCCTCAACTTACAATATTAAAAGATTCCATGGGCAAAAAATATTGAACGATGCACAAAGCATCAGAAGAAGATGGAAGGAGCTCAAAATACCAACTGAGAGGGAAGGAGACTTCACATCAAGTATCAGTCCTAACCCCCTGTATAAAGGGTTGATAGAGATGGGCAACTTAGACATTGGCTACCTAAAATGGAGGGTGGGGGTAATAAAGGCACAAAGTGACTGGCTTACAAGTTTTCAAGAAGGAGTTTAGTTTAACAGTGTGCAGGGAAAGGTAGAACTGAATAGTTTTCATCTTGTCTGGATGGATCTGGTGAAAAGAGTTGGGGATAAGATTCTTATGATTCAATAGTGAGTAATTTGTTATCATGACTAATTGCAACTGTCACAACTGTAAAGGTAGAATTTTTGTAACCAAAAGGGGGAGTAGTTGATCTTATAGTCCAGCAGCAGGAGACTCTGGGGCCATTAAGGGAAAAGAGCATGAGCGGAATGTGGGACCCTATCCAGAGAAGCAGTGACACCAGAAATGGAGGACATGGAAAGAGAGAGCAGCTGAGGACTCTAGACTCATGGAAAGAGAGTCTGTCTGCTAGTGTCCAGGAGGCAGGCTTGCAGAATGTGCCCTTTGGTTGTTTAAATTATTATATAT
>NW_006408565.1:18720697-18747880 GCF_000296735.1 Chrysochloris asiatica | reverse complement strand
GCCGACGCCGCATACGCTTTCGGAAAACCCTGGAATAAGTCTGCTGGGGCTGACTCCCGGCAAAAACCGATGTTCTTCTCCCGTGTAAATTATCACTCAATTCACAATAAAAACTTTTTTAAAAAGGACTCAAAAACAAAACAAAAAGAAATGAAGTAAACAAAATTACTCATTGTATACTTCATTAGGACAAAAAAAAGAATTTGTAAGAAATACACAGAGTCACTGTACCCAAAAGAAACGGGTGATGTTCAACCATCTCAAGAGGTAGCATATGATCAAGAACCGATGGTCCTGAAGGAAGAAGTCCAAGCAGCACTGAAGGCACTGGCAAAGAACAAGGCTCCACGAATTGACAGAATACAAATGGAAAACTTTCAACAAACTGATGGAGCACTGGAGGCCCTCACGTTAAATCAAGAAACGTGGAAGACAGTTCCCTGGCCAGCCCATTGGAAGAGATCCATATGTGTGCCCATTACAAAGAGAGGTGACCTAAGGAAATGTGGAAATCATCCAACAATATCATTAATATCACATGCGAGTAAACTTTTGCTGAAGATAATTCAAAATTGGTTCCCACAGTACATCGACAGGAAACTTGAAATTCAAGCCAGATTCAGAAGAGGACAGGGAACTAGGGATATCATTGCTGATGTCAGATGGATGTTGGCTGAAACAGAGAATACCAGAAAGATGTCTAGGCTTTATTGACTACACAAAGGCCTTTGAATGTATAGATTATGTCAAACTATGGGTAATGTTGCGATGAATGGGTATTTCAGAACACTTCATTGTGCTCATGAGCAACTTGTACATAGACTAACAGACAGTCGTTTGAACAGAACAGGGAGATACTGAATGGTTTAAAATTAGTAAAGGTGTGTGCCAGGGTTGTAATCTTTTACCATACTTGTTAAATCTGTATTCTGAGCAAATAATCAGAGAAGCCGGATTATATGAAAAAGAAGGTGGCATCAAGATTGGAGGAAGACGATACAACCCTGCTCGCTGAAAGTGAAGAAGACTTGAAACACTTAGTGATGAAGATCAAAGCTTTCAGCCTTCAGTATGGCTTGTACCTCAGTATAAAGAAAATAAAAATCCTTACCATTGGACCAATAAATAGCATCGTGATAAATGGAGAAAAGATTGACGTTTTCAAAGACTTCATTCTGCTTGGACATACAATAAATACTCATGGAAGCAGCACTCAAGAAATCAAATGACATCTTGCACTAGGCAAGTCTGCTATGCAAGGCGTCGTGTTCAAGAGCAAAGATGTCAGTCTAAGGACTAAGGTGCACCTGGCCCAAGCCACGGTATTGTCATTGTCTTAGCTCATGTGCATGGGAAAGTTAGACAATGACTAAGTAATAGCATAGAAGAACGGATGCATTTGAATTCCAGTGTTGGAGAAGAATATTCTTCGGGACTGCCCGAAGAACAAACAACTCTGTCTGGGAAGACATACAATCAGAATGCTCCTTAGAAGTGAGAATGGTGAGATTTCATCTCTCATGCTTCATACTTTACACATGTTATCCGGAGGAACCAGTCCCTTGAGAAGGACATCATGCTTGGTAAAGTAGAGGGTCAGTGAGAAAAAGGGAGACCCCCTAAGGAGATAGCATGACACAGTGGCAGCAGCAATGGGTTCAAACATTAACAACAATTGTGAGGGTGTTGCCAGACCAGGCAGCGTTCTGTTCCGTCACACATAAGGTCGCAATGAGTAAGACTGGCTCCATGATATCTAACTAGCACAGGGAGAGTGCCCCCACCTGCCCAGCACCACAGGTCCCGGGAGGACCTTGCTGAGACCTCTGTTTCTCACTACCCACCCCCCACCTCCCACTGCCTTACCCAGCTGAGATCCAAGGTCCAGCATCACACTCCCTCCTTAACAGACACCCTGCAATCCCTCCCCCAGCACCTACCACTGTGTGCACCAAAGAGCCTCAACCCTGTTAAAGGCAGGCCTCATCCCACCCACAGTGCACCCTGAGCCAAAGATGGCTGGAAACAAACACACATGCACACATGCGTGCACACAAGCATACTCATATATGTCTACATGTGCTCACACAGCAACACCACAGACTGTTTCCATTTAAATGTGATGCATGAAGGGTCAGTGGGAAAAAAGGAAGACCTGCTAGGGAATAGGCTTTCATTGGCTCAGCACATCCCCAGAACTCTGACATTCTCCCTCTCTGCCAACCCCGGCTCCTCCCCACACATCCCCAGAACTCTGACATTCTCCCTCTCTGCCAACCCCGGCTCCTCCCCACACATCCCCAGAACTCTGACATTCTCCCTCTCTGCCAACCCCGGCTCCTCCCCACACCTCTGGCCTGATACTTCACACGGGAAATTGAAGCAGTCAGACGACAGCCCCTCAGCCGCTCCATATCTTCCCATCTTCCTATCTATTGACCCCAAAGTGCTGCAATGGATGAACCTCCTGGAGCCGACCCCACCTCACTGGAAGACTTGGCTCTGTCAAACTGGCACCTCCCTCAATACCACTGATTTCTCCCTCTGTGCTAGGTCATTCCCTCTAGTGTACAAAGCAGGCACCATTATTTCCAATATTCAAACAAAGACCAGGCCTTGGTCCCCCACCTTCTCCAACCACAGGGCTGCCACCAGGCAGATTCTTAGGAAGTGCATATTGATGACTGACTGAGGAAGAGGAGGGTCAAGTGCAAATCCAGAGCCCTAGCTCCTGGTCAGTACCTGACATTTCAGCCTCTTACAATGGGTGTTAAGCAGGTAGAAAAGCTGCTAACCTATCCACCCCATAGACAGAGCCACAATCAACACTCAGGGAAGCAGCAGTCAAGAAATCAGATGATAGATCCCACTAAGCAAATCTGCTGCACAAGAGTGTTCAAAAGCAAAGATGTCACTTTGAGGACTAAGGTACGCCTGAGCCACGCCATGGTATTTTCAATCACCTCAGATGCATATGCCACGCCATGGTATTTTCAATCACCTCAGATGCATATGAAAGCTGAACAATGAATAAGAGACCGGATAAGGGTTTGAATTAGGGTGTTGGCCAAGACTGTTGAATGTAACTGCTAGAAGAACTAACAAATCTGTCTTCAAAGAAGTACAGCCATAATTCTCCTTAGAAGCCAGGATGGTGAGACTTGGTTTCATGTACTTTGGACATGTTGTCAGGAGGGACCAGTCCCTGGAGAAGGACATCAAGCTTGGTAACATAGAGGGTCAGCGTAAAAGAGGAAGACCCTCAGCAAGACAGACACAGTGGCTACAACAATGAGCTCAATCATGGCAATCCTGAGGTTGGCACAGGAGAAGGCAGCATTTCCTCTGTTGTACACAAGGTCACTGTGAGTTGGATGGAACTCAACACCACCTAACAACAACAACATAGACGAGAAAACAGTCTTAAATCCCTAGTCCATCGTCACAAAGCCAATAAGAACCGGACTTGAAGAAACAAAAGCTAGATCATTGTTAAGTGTCTTCTAGCAGGTTCCAACTCATAAGGGCCCTGTATAGGGTTTCCAAGGAGCAACTAGTGGGTTTGAACTGCCAACCTTGGGGTTACCAGTCAAGTGCTTATCCTAAAGCACCACACCAGTACCCTAGAATCTTCTTTCCAAGTCCCCCAAGTACCAACGAGAGACTGAAATTCAGAGTCACATGGAGAGTCTGTGGCTAAGCCGACTCCAAGCCCAGTGCTCTGTCTACTGCATTGAAGCTCCAACTCCCCTGGTCCAGGTTGTCTGGGGGGCTTTGGAAGGGGAAGGGAAACACAGTTGCAGGCACATAGTAAGTGCTCAGTAAACATCCGCCATAACCAAAAGAACAAATGGAAGTGAGGGAGGACAGATATCCTCATGCAAGCTTGGCTCACAGAAGAAACTCCAAGGTCAGAAAACAGAACTCGGTGGTGGGGGCTCCAATGGCAGTATGTGTCCACTAGGCTGCCCCATGAGGAAGAACAGGTGACCCATCCCCAGGGCAGGATTCTCCAACCACAGGCAACACACAACTGCCAGCCAGGAACAGTGTCACTTCTCCCTGTGACCACTAGAGGGAGGCAGTGTCCTCCTCACTGCACAGCCACAATACTTGTTCCACCCAATAGTTTGTCCACAAGTAGGAAACTTCCATCCCACCCAGCGCCAGCCTGCCCAGCCGCAACTTTGGATTGAAGTTTACTGGTCACTGCCGGGGACCTGCCTCGACATAGGGGTTCGGTTCACGAGGAGGAGATACCTGACGGCGGTAACAATATATCAAGAATACATAGAAAGAGACAAAGAGAGAGACAATGAGGCACCCCAAAGCCAGGATGGATACATCACTGGTGGGCAGGCTTGGGACTACAGGCATTGTGGCCTCTGCAGGCAGCAACTCACTGCCCTGCAATCTTTACCACATGCCCTCCAGCCCGGAATACACTGCAATCTTTACTGCATGCCCTCCAACCTGTAATGCACACCTGGGGAGGCCCGGGCCTCTTTTGTTTAGGGGAGGAGCTTCACACCAAGCTGGGAGGGACTTAGGCAAGGTACAGCTAACATCAGTACTTTTCCAGACATTCAGGTAACTTTACATCGTACTTCGCTGGTTCGAATCCCAGGCCAGCAACTTGGAGTCTCAGGCCCAATTAACATATCTATAGCCCCTGAGCTTAGGTGGGGGAAGGTGAGAGATAAGGACAAAAGCTTAGGCGGAGTCCTGCTGCTTCGGCTTCCTGAGCCAGGTTTTCAGGAACTTGGCTGAATAGCTAACACTTGGGAGAGATTCAGGGTGGATGGCTTTTTTGTCTGTAGAACAAGGAACTGTGAAGTAGTTAAGATATTTTTAGTTAATCCTTTGGAGAAAGGCTTAACCTTGCAACCTTTAGTCTCAGGCTTTAGGAAAATATCACATTTATCTGTGGATTATCAAAGGCTCCGTGTATTAATTTAATATATATAACTGAATATTAAGATGAAAGACAATTTGCTATTAACTGCCAGCGGCCTCATTTGTTACACTCGGCCCTATAGGGCCTCGAACCTCTGACTAGTCTTACACGGTCCGCAACAGGTCACCACAGGATTCCACTTCCACTCTGAACCCTGAAAGCACACTTTCTCTCACTGTTGTGGGATTGCACTCTGACATCCCCAGTGGCTCCCTCTTTCCCAGCCCATCCCCTGGGCCTGACCCAGAGATCCAGGCTCTGCCCAGGAGCTCCCAGAGCAGCAGTGAAGAGTGAGCAGATAAGTTTCCAAAACCTTCTCAGTCTTCCCCAGCGCCAAGAACACACTGTCCTAGGGACCCCACTTGGGGGGACTCCCAAATGTCAAATTCCATAATGCAGGCTTCAAATGGTTAGAACTTCCGGAAGCCAACACAGACTGGAGTTAGAACAGAGTGTAAGGTGGGAGTTTGGTTCTGTTCCCCTTCCTGTTCCCACCTAGGGACCAACTTCATATGTGTACACTGAGGTTGTCACCTGCCCTGCTGTTTCCCAGGGATGCTGAGCAGGCACATGCGAGAGGGCCCAGGTGCCCCAAGGGAAAGCTGTTTCTTGGAGGCCAGCACCCCACTTACCCACCAGTCAAGTGGCCATCTGCAGGCTCCTCAAGCCCACCCTGATGCCCTGCTCTCAGCTTCAGCTTGTGGGCACCTGCTGAGGGGACCACATCCTCTACACTCTGACCTCGTCTTTGCTAGTGGTACCCATAGGAATGTCTCCTGTCTGCTGTCCACAGTCACCCCTTCTCCCTTCAATGCTGAGAGAGCAAACGCACACACATATGTACCTGCACACAGACACATGCACACATCAGTACTGAGAGCAAATACACACACACGGACATGGACAGATATGGACATGGACAGACATGTACAGTTCAGTACCAAGAGCAAACTACATGCAGCTGTACACATACATGCCTGCATAAATGCGCACACACCTACATGTGTCTACACACCCAGTAGGCTCTCCCTGCATTTGAGATAGTATCAGGGATTCTAGCTCTATCTTTCCTGAGCCAGCAGCCTGAGCTGGAAGCCCCTGGGGGTGCCCACAGCTTTCTCGTCTCCTGTGTAGCAGTCCTAGTGACAGGGAGCCTGCTCAGACTCTCCAGAGCTGAGTGACCTTGGACAAATCCTGGCCTCAGGTGCTCAGTTACAAGGGGGGCACTTTGGTACCAACCTCACGGACAATGGTGACGGTTAAAGAGTGTGCGCTGGAGTTGAGCCCTGCCCCACCTACCCCAGTCTCCTGCCCAGGCCTCTCACCTCCCGGATCAGCTGCTTCTCGGCCTCTGTGTCATGCTGGACCACAGGTGGGGGCGGCAGTGGCTTCTCCTCAAACTGGCCAGGGTTTAGGGGCACCTGGTTGGACAGCAGGACTGGGAGGAGAACAGAAACGAGGGGCTATGACAAGGTACAGGGACTAAGCAGGTATCAGTAAAAAGGCATCCACGTGCTCATTCACAAAAGACTTCAAAGTGTCAAGCATATCTCAAATATGTCTCTATGGTGGTGGTGGTGGTGGTGGTGGTGTGCCGTGGAATCAGTTCCGACTCATAGCGACCCTGTATAGGGCTTCCGAGGCTGTAAATCTTTACAGGAGCAGAAAGCCTCATCTTTCTCCTGCAGAACCGCTGGTAATTGTGAACCGCTGACCGTGAGATTCGCAACCTGACTCATAAGCACTACACTACCAGAGCTCCTTAAACATGTCTCTATACACAGTGCTAATTTATTCAGTCAGTCAACAAACATGCATTGAGCACTAGGGATGCAGCATTGGACAAACAAAATAGACAAAACTCCACATCCACACTGAGTTTTCAGTTGGAGGTAAAAGGCTGAAGTGACACCATAGACTAAGTACTCAACCTCAAGGATTTTGAACATCAAGGTTGGCTGTTCAAACCCACCAGCCACTCCTCAGAAACCCTACACAGGGTCACTATGAGTCAGAACCGACTCGATGGCCCTTACCACCACCAACACAGGTTGCAAGATGATGTGTGCTCAGAAGAAAGCAGAGGGAAGAACCAGAGGAGGGCTGTAAACCAGGGAAGACCTCTTTAACAAGGCGTACAAGAGCCCTATGGGAGCAGGGCTCTGAGGAAGTCAGGGAGGGAGGGAGGCAGGCAGGTCTTGGGGAGGAGCTTACTAGCAGTGAGTACAAAAGGTCCTGAGGAAAGTGGGGACCTGGACTATAAGGGGAACAGCCAGAAGGCCAATGTGACCACAGCAAGCCATGGGGGGATGTGGAGAGGTGATGGGAGTAAACTGTGGGAGGCTCGGAGGCTGTTAGAAGGACTTCAGCTTCTCCTCCGAGTTAGGTGGTGGCCATGAAAGGTTTGAGCAGCCCAGTGATGGGATCTGACTTGCCTTTGAACAGGATTTCCCTGGTGCTGAGGGAACAAAGGCAGAGCTGGGGTACCTGTTGGGGGAACACTGAAGGAAGTCAGGTGAGAGATGCTGGCGGCTCCCGCTAGAGAGGCAGAAATGGGGGGCATGGGGACAAATGCATGAATTCTGCAATGATGTAAAGAAGAGACGCTAGGGTTTGCTGCTGGTCTAGATGTGGGAACACAGGAAGTCATGAATGATTCTGGGTTTCAGGCTGGAACACTGAATTTCCACCTGCCAGATAACAGCCAAATACACACAGTCACAGAGACACAAGAGACCTACCAACTGTGGGGGCTGGCTGCTGGACAAGCAGGTAGGGGCAGATCAGAGCTCAGTGTGGGATGTGCTAAGGGAAGAGCTGGTTGGACAGACAGGTGCAGATCAAGTCTGGAATTCAGGGGCTGGAGGCTGGAGGTCTCCATGTGAGCAGTAAACGCTAGAGCCAGTGTTAGCAGGCACCAGAGCAGAGGAAGCCCTTACCAGTGAGTGTGGAGAGGACAGAATGTGTGGGGGTGGGTGTGGGGGCCATGAGTCAGATGCACCTGGGCTCAAGGCCCAACTATAAAGTCACAGCATCATCTGTCATCCCCAGAGCCCTTCCATACCCGGCTCCACGCTCAGCCCACACATTCTCCCCAGTTGCTTCCAACAGCAACAAGTCAGGAGGTGGTGTTCTCTCCATTTTACAGATGAGGAAAGTGAGGCACAGAAGGCAAAGTGGGCTTCTCAGAGGGAACAAACACCACGACTTTCTGTGTCGCTGTTTGAGGCAGCGGGGAGAATGACACACCGTAATGCAGGTGCAAGTTGAGCACAGAGCTTGCCCAAGGAGCCAGGAAGTGAGCCAGACACCAGATGTTGGGCTCTCAGCTCTGTTCTGCAAAGATCACTCACACAAGACTGGATGGGAACCACTGGCAGGCTATGCAAATGTCAGCTGCTAGCTTTAGGGAGCCACCACCTCTCACTATTCCTCCATCTACCATCCTGGCCCTCTGGGTGGGGTGAGGGGGTTCAGGAGTAGGAAATAGGGCAAGCCGAGAAAGGCAAGTTGCCCCATTGCCGTAGTGAAGACCCTTTCTACTCCAGCCCCTGCCAACTTGGATATGACCTCCCACCTCCCTCCCCAGGCAGCCAGGAGCAGGATTTGAAGTTCCCCAAACACACCTCGTAGTCTGTGTGTCATTGCACATACTGGCCCCACCTCAGTCATACAGAGACACTGCTCACCCTCCAAGACTCTGCTCAAACCCCTCTCCCTGACTTTCTGCCCTGCACGGCTGCCTAGTTTGTGTTGTTGCACTTGCTTGCCTGCTGGAGTGTCGTCCTTCTCCCAGTTGCTCCACCAGGCAGATCCTGACTCTGAGTCATCTCCATGTTCCCAGTGCCCAGCCCAGTCCGGACACAGAGGAGGTGTTCAGTGAGTTTTAGACAGTTGGGTGGGTGGGTGGGTAGATGGAAGAGTGGACTGGATAGTTAGATAGAATGGATAGTGGATTAAATGGGTGGATCAATAGACTGAGTGGATAAGTGGATGGACAGATAGAAGAATGGAGTGTGTGAATGGGTGGATGGATAGAGAGGGTGGACAGACAAGTGGATGGATGGATGGATGGAGAGGATGGACAGATGGATGGAGAGGATGGATGGATGGATGGATGGATGGATGGATGGATGGATGGATGGAGAGGGTGAACAGATGAGGGAATGGATGGAAAGATGAGAGGGTGGACAGATAGGTGTGTGGGCAGATAGAGAGGATGGGTGGATGGATGGATTGATGGATGAGGGGATGTAGAGTTTATGGATAGGGAGGAAGGTGAGTAGGGAGGTGGATAAATGGGCAGGTAAACCCAGGACCTTCCATGTGCCCTTCACCATGGGTTCTTAGTGAAAGAACATCTTGGAGTCCCTGAGTTCTAAGGCCCTGCAGGTATGAATTTGCACCGGCCAGATAACAGCCAAATGCCTGGGCGTGAGAGCTGCAATAACAGGGTACCTAACTGGGGCTTGGGCTGGATACGGGGGAGTGAGTTATCAGCTGCTCAGCAGCACAGCATCACAGTGCTGCCAAGCAACAGCAGGCCGATGAGACGGGTGCAATGATGGATGGACTACCCAGAGGGGGGCAGCGGGCGGTAGAGCCCAGAGTCAGTAGGCCAGGTCACACAAACTGGCCTCCCCTGAGCCCATCAGCATCCAGGGCTTCCCTGAGTGTTCAAAAGATGGGCTCCATGAAGTGGAGAGAAGGTGGGGGACAGGGCTATCTCTCAGTGCCCTGAGCCCCACCCCTGCCCTGCCCCCCAGCTGCCCCACCTGACAGGCTGCTGGGGCTCATCTGCTGAGCCAGAATGGCTTTGAGCTTCTTGATCTCCTCCTGGTACTCGCGCAGAAGGGCGTCCTTGGGGTCCTCGTTGATGCGTGGCTTGTTCTTGATGTTCTTGGCTCGGTTGGCGTAACGCAGCGTGCTGAGTGTCTCATCGTAGTTGTTGTCAGCGGGTGACAGGCAGGCGACCATCAGCGTCTTGGTGTTGCCACCCAGCGAGTCCTGCAGCAGTCGCGTCAGCTTCGAGTCCCGATAGGGGATGTGTTTGCTCCGTCCGTCCACCAGAGCTGAGATGACGTTGCCCAGCGCTGACAGTGACAGGTTGATCTTGGTGGCCTCCTTGAGCCGCTCCCCTGTGGCTCCCGTCTTGGACTGCCGTTCACTGCCCGCCAGATCCACCAGGTTCAGCTTGCCCGCCCGGAGGTGGTCCTTGCCCCGTTCGTCTGCAGACAAATCAAGCAGAAGGGGATGGCCTTTAGGTAGGCCCCCCAAGGAACTACCGGGCATCAAGCGCTCACCATCCACTAAAAGTTCCATCTCAGACACATAGGAGCCCATTGGAGGAGGTGTTATTAATGTACCCATCTCACAGATGAAGAAACTGAGACTAGGAGAGGGCATAGAACTCCCAAAGTTACACAGCCACGATCAGAGCCCAGGACTGTCTGACTCCAGAGACAGACAGCTCCCTCCCAGGCATCAGAGTAGAAGGGCCTTGGGGACAGTGGCTGGAGGTACAGACTGGTCTTTAAATGCAGCAGGATTTCTAACAGTTATGATATTCACTCCTACAGAATTCCTATGAGGCTGGGTCCTCAAGGAGTTGTAGCCTGTAACGCAAACAAGTATCTACTTTCCTACTTGCTGTGTGATCTTGACAAAGACGTGCACCTCTCTGATGCTCAGTTCTCACATAAACAACTCCAAGGCAAAAAAAGCACCAAAGTAAACTGACCATACATTTTTCACCAGGTTTGCACAGGTCCGAGGAGCCCTGGGAGCACAGTGGCTAAATGCTCAGCTGCTAACTGAACCCACCCAGCAGTTCTGTGGGAAAAGACCTGGTGATCTGCTGCCATAAACGTAACAGCCTAGAAAACCCTGTGAGCTGCTGTGAGTTGAAATCATCCAACGGCACCTAATACCATCACATGGGTCCTGGCACACAGTAGGTGTTAGTTTCCTGTGTTGGCGGAGCATGTAAAGTACTAAAGACCATGCCTGGGGGTAGCCTGGGGCCAGGTCATCATAGGCTGGGAGTATGGTAGCAGGCTCCATCAACCGTAGCTTTGACCTTGGGTCCAGGATCTCTGGAATGTGTCTCAAAGCTCCTGCTCTCCTGCTCTGTTCCATTTGGGATGGAACTCAAACTTGGAGTCAGCTGGAGTGTGAGTTCGAAGCCCAGCTTCCCACCAAGCTGTTGCGGGTCCCCTTAGAATGCCATTGCCTCACCTGTAGAGTCAGAACTTGACAGGTGATGCCTGCCTCAAGGACTGCTTGCTATGAGTTTGAACTGAGTGGGTTCTGTAGAGTGCTTAGCACAGGACCTGACCTAGGCGGGGGTGGAGTAAATATGGATTCCTTTCCTTCCTTCTCCTCTTTCTCAGTAACTTCCAGAAAAAAAGGAAGAGTGAGATAACAGAAGAGTTGAGAAATTTTTAGGGAAAGAAGAAACCCAAATAGCCTGGTTGATATACAACCTAGGACTGAATCCCAGCTCTGACCTGTTCCAGCTGTTATGACCGCAATGTTTTCATCTAGAAAATGGTGTGACTAGTAGTACCCATCCTATTTCGTTT
This sequence comes from Chrysochloris asiatica, assembly GCF_000296735.1. Classification (NCBI taxonomy): domain Eukaryota; kingdom Metazoa; phylum Chordata; class Mammalia; order Afrosoricida; family Chrysochloridae; genus Chrysochloris; species Chrysochloris asiatica. The sequence goes on along the minus strand of NW_006408565.1, from coordinate 18,736,339 downwards.
GTAGCAGGTGGAATGGTCTCTCCCTCAAAAGATATGGCCACCTGGATCTTCTGAATGTGACTTTATTTGGAATAAGGGCCTCTTCTGCTCTCACAACAACTTAAAGCCTCGGAAGCCCTGTACAGGGTCACTGAGTCAGAACCAACTTCGGTGGTACTGTTAACAACAGCAGATGTAATAAAGGTAAGGCTCTCCAGTTGAGAGCATCCTGAATCCAATGGCAAGCGTCTTTAAGAGAGAGAGAAACACCACACCCAGAGAAGGTGGCAGATTGGGGTAATGCAGCTACAAGTCAAGGGACATCTGGGGTTGTCAGGAGCCACATGAGAGGTAAGGTACAGATTCTTCCTCAGAGCCTCCAGAAGCAACCAACGCTGCCTGCCAGCCACTTTACTTTAGACTTCTGGCCTCCAGGACTCTGAGAGGATCAATTCTGTTCTTTAAAACCACCAGGTTTGTAATCACTGATACAGCCGCCTTGGCAAATTAATGCAGTGCTGTAGTTAGGACTACAAAGACGTACCTGAAGTGCTTTGGCACATTATGTTGTTGTTAAGTGTCTCATGGCGACTCTGTATAGGGTTTCCAAGGAGAGGCTGGTGGGTTTGAATCCCCAACCTCCTGATTAGCAGCTCAGTGCTTAGTCTACAGCGCCACACCAGGACTCCACACAGTGGTAGCTGGTGGTGATTAAGTGCCGTGGAGTCAGTCCCAACTCATAGTGACCCTGTACAGGGTTTCCGAGGCTGTGAATCTTGACCTGAGCAGAAAGCCTCATCTTTCTCCCACGGAGCTGCCGGTAGTTTCGAACTGCTGACCTTGAGGTTAACAGACCGACTCGCAACCTGTACGCTACCAGAGCTCCAGTATCACCACTGTCGGTGTTCCAGCCCCACCTGGCCCCACATACCCACAGCGTAGATCTCAATACTGATGGTGAAGATGGAGTGTGAGCGGGAGGAGTCCTTGTTCATCAGGGTGTAGCCGACAGAGCGGTTCTTCCAGCCTGTGTCCATGATGCGCTCACACTGGGCCACGCTGTGCACCGTGTGCATCGATAGCCCCTTCACGTACACACCCTTCTCGGGGTGCTCCTTCAGCTGTGGGGAGAGGAACCACGCATGTAAGTGCAGGTGAGGCCGGAGCTGAAGGGAAGGGCCTGGTCAGACTACCTTCTCCTTCCTACAATGCAAGTTGGCACTGCAAATACCCTATACCAGGAGGGAGTTTGTGCTATGCAGAATTTGTCTCAAACCTGCCCCTGTACCTTCTAATGGGGGTACCATGGGCCAGTAAATTCACCTTTCTGAGCTCAGTTTTCACATCTGTAAAATGGGCATGCAACATCTCCTCTCATAAGGTGGTGGTAAGGATTAAGTAACGAAATGTTTAGCACAGTGCCTGGTACATCCTAAGTGCTCAGTCAATGCCAGCTGCTCCTTTGTTGTTGCTAATAGTAGAGGTGGTTTTCCATCTGGGAGCCCTGGCTCCCTGGGGCTAAGCTTGCAGTCACCTCAGAGCTCTGCAAGCGGCCTTCTTCCTGCCACTCTGCGTGCTCTCTCTCTCTCTCTCTCAGCTCCATAGCAACGGGAACATTCCCAGACCCTGGGGCCATGGCACATGGGTGAATGGCCATTTCCTGTCCAGAACTCCAATTGGTTTCTAGATTAGCCAGTGGCAGAGAGTACATTAATTTATCTGATCGCTCCCTGCTCACTTTCTAGGCAGTCAAGCTGTTTTGTTGCTGACACAGAACTGTGAAATGCAATATTTTTCAAGTGTGAGAGGAAATAAAACCACTCTGGCAAGAGCAGAATGAATTCAGACAAATGTTGTGTGTCTGCCAAATGGCCCTGCGGGCCAGTGCTGGGCAATCACAGAAGCCGTCACAGAAGCTCATATGCTTTGCTTTGGGCAGTTTCAGGGGTCTAAGGAGGGAGGGGCCCCCTCTGCCAAAGTCAGGGGACAAGCACAGGCATGTTCTTTCTGCTAATATGTGAAGTAAGGGATCTGGGAGCCCCAGCCCGCAGGACTGCAGTTTTTTCAGGGTTGGGCTTCAAGATGAGCAAGCAAGGTTAAGTGACTTGTTCAAGATCACACAGCTACCAGCAGGGTAACAATGGGGGCGGGGGTGGGAGGTACTGTGGAATGGGTGGGCTCTGGGAGAGGCTGGGGCATCCTGCAGTAACTGAAGCAAAGAGCTGACCTTAAAGGTAGCCTGGAGGGTGAGGAGAACCCAGCAGAGAGGGTGTGGCTCAGAGCAGTCCTGAGACTCTTCATGCTGTGAGCCGGGTAAAGTGACCTGCTATAATCCTGTACACCCCTAGTACAGCACCTGGCTCCCACACAGTGGTTCCCAGCTTCAGGAAGAATGTGGACCCCAGTCGGAAGCCTGACTCTCCCACTTGCTAGCCTGTGGGAACTCAGAGCAGTCCATTGGCCTCTCTAGGCCTGGGATTCATCACTTGCAAGCCAAGGATAATAACCCCTATCTCTGCTCCCATAAAGATTAAACCAATGGGGAAAAAAGAACCCGACTGCCCATCAAGTCAATTCCACCTCCCAGCAGCCCCATAGAAGGCTTCCGAGTCTGTAAATCTTTACGGGAGCAGTCTCACCTTTCTCCCTGGGAGCCACTGCTGGATTCTCAACCCTGACTCTGCCGTCCAACGCCCAAACCCACAGTGCCACCCAGGCTCCTCCCGTAAAGATTACGGCCTAGGAAACAATCTGAGGTCCTTAGACTCTATCACATGGGGTCACTGTGAGGCAAAATCAACTCAGAACCTAACAATATTAGGATACAGAAGAAAATGGAGCTGAAAAAGGTTCAGCCTGACCCTAGAGTGCACTCAGTGGACGTAGGTCACAAAGAGAACTAAGCAGCTCTGTCTGGGGCCTGAGCACATCAGACCCTGGAAAGCCAGTAGAGAGGCAGCTCTTCCTTGCATGGGGTCTCCTACTGGCCCTATTTTTAGGCCCAGGAAGACTTGCTCCTTACACCATATACCTAAATGAGACAGACTCCCCCCAGTATGCCCTTCACTCCCTGATTCCTGCCCCTATCCCACCTCAGCGGCAGGAAGGAACCAAGTGAGGGCGCCAGTTGGCATCAAGGTCGTTCGTAATCGCTCATTGCAGCTGCACACCAAAGAGCCTGGTCACCATGGCAACTAGTGAGGATGCCGCCAGGATGGGGGAGGGCATGATGTCCATGTGCTGTCAGGGGTCAGGAACCATCTCCATGCCAGGGATGACTGCTGAGGGCCCCCCACCCACCACACACCACCAATGAATTGTGGGTACAGGGCAGTATGGCTCTTCAGCCTTCTTGCTTTCCAAACTCTTATTGACCTAAAACCAGCCTACTGCTAGTGAGTGGATTCGTAGTCACAGAGATCCTACAGGACAGGGTAGAACAAGGGGGCAGACTGCCCATCTTTCTCCCAGAGAGCAGCTAGTGGATTTGAGCCATCCACCGACCTTTCAGTTAACACTCAAAGGCTTTACCACTTCTCCACCAGGGCTCCCTTGATGGCCTCCCTAATCTAATAAACATTTGAAACACCCTGTCTGATTCCTCACAGCAACCCCACCATACAATCCCTCTCTTTATCCCTGTTTTGCACATGAAGAAATATCAGAGGTGAAGTGATATGCCCAAGGTCATACAGCACAGAAAGCCAGACTGGGATGCAGCCCCAGAGTCGCTCTAATGCTACCTGGCTGCACAGGCTCTGAGCACAGGTCCCCACCTGAGTAGTGGTCACGAATGGCACCTAGGACTTGCCACCATTTGGAGGCTGCCCTCAGCCAGTATGATCAACTCTACAACTGATTCTCCACTACAGCTTCCCCCAAGTCACTGAATGTGAGCACTAGAAAGGTCCCCGGCGATCAGCACTTATCCATCTCTGTTCATATGAGGACAGAGAATTTGGAGACAGAAAGAAGCTGGAGGCAGTGCCGGCTCCTGACTGTTTGTAGGTGGGGCTTCCCCACAAAATGCACCTGCACACCTCTGCAGGGCAGCATGTCCAAAGCCTATGTTTCCATAGTCATGTTTCCCAGGATGCATCTGATCTGCCAGTGCCCAGCTGGGGTAAGTGCATATGGCTGCCAGTCCTTGGCTCTTCAGAGCCTGGGTAGTTGGGACCTTTCTAGAACCCAGCATGTCGAGGAGGGAGAGGAGGGCTTCCTGCTGCCCCAGAGAACAACTCAGGGAGGACAGGTTGGATGGGCAGGGGACCCTGACCCACCAGCAGCTCCCTGTGCCTTCCTCCCTGTCCTATCCCCTGCTCTGAGAGATTGTTGTGAGTCAGCTGCACCAGTTCCAGGGTAGAGAAGCCAGCAGAAAGACCAGAGGCTCCCCCACAGAATGAGCAAAATGTTGCTGGGTTTGAGATGGAGTCTGAGGGGATGAGGTGGGTCCCCAGCAGCAAAGACTGGGGACTGAATGAAGACTGTGCTTCTGGTACAGCCTGTGGCCTGGTGCCTGGAGCCCATGAGGTTTGCCTAGTAAGACTCTGAAGACCCCCAGTGAATGTCCCTTCCTCACTTCGAATCCCTTGTTGCTGCTAGCTGCCCACTGAGTCAGTTCATCTTCCAGCACTCTATTATGATCCTTAAGGTTTTTACTGGTTACGTTTCGGCCTAGTCTATCAGTCTGGAAGTTCCACTGAAATCTGTCCACCACGTGTTAACACTTTGGTATTTGACACACCATTCACTGGCATTGCTTTAAGCATCATAACAACATACAAGCCATCCAGTACAACAAACTGACAGATGGTTAATTATGTCCAGGGAATTCCTATATTGCTGATCCAGAAATAAAGCTCCTGACCACTTAGGTCCCACAAGCTCTGATACCAAGGCGGTCGCTAATAATTTGCTGTGTAATCTTGGCCAAGTCCCCTTCCCTTCCAAGTCTCGGTTTCCTTATCTCTGTGAGCAAGGGTTTGACTAGAAGCTCTTTAAGGATTTTCAGTTTTTAAGGATTTTTCCTCGATCTGAACCAGTCACACAAGTTTCTCAAGACAGCCACTCCTAAGGGCCTAATCTGTACAGTTTGGCCACAGAGTGGTCACCCATCACAAAAGGACTCACACACCAGACCTTCAAGTGAACCTAACCAGGGGAAGTGGGATCAGGTAAGAGGCCGTGGAGCCAAGCAGGGAAATAGTCCTGCTTGGACGTCCATGGACGTGGGAACCAGGTGAGTTCAATGTGCATCCAGTCCTAAAGGTCAGTGAGGAGCAGGTGGATTGACAAACGTCACCAGGGGTCTGCTTCTCTGACTCTGCCCCACACCTCCCCATGGCTGCCCTAGGGAGACGGCAGCCGCTGGAGTCGGGGAAAGGGGCCAATCCTGACTGTGGCTTCCCAGTCAAGCGGTCTAAGGCAAACCACTTTCCAGGCCTTGTGCCCTCATCTGTACAGTAATAGGGATCTCCATACCAACCTCCAGGAGGTTGATGGTCATTAAAAGAATGATGCTCCCCCTTCCCTGGGCAGTTTGACTCTGCTGTGGGCCTTTGGGGGGGTGGAGGGGCCGTCTGCTGGTTGCATGGTCACCAAGCACCAGAGTTGGGGAAGGCAGCCATCTGCTCTTTAGCCAGAAATGTGGGTCAGCATCTCCACACACATGTCTCCTCCTTGGGCCAGCCCAGGCCAGCCCAGTCTGTAAAGAGCCTCAGATAAGAGGCAGAATCAACCTGTCATTAAGGGGGAGACAAAGGACCTGGGCCTGGCTCCAACCCTGCTGTGCAGTCTTGGCAGGTCTCTTGACCTTGCTGGGCTCGGCAAAGGTTCAGCCTACTACTGCCTACATTGAGGCTGTTGTTGTTAGTTGCTGATGGAACAAAACACTGCACAGTCCTGCATGATGGGTTGCAGATCAGATCGTTATGATCCATAGTGTTTTCCTTGGCTGGTTTTTAAAAGGAGATCAGCAGGCCTTTCTTCCTGGTCCATCTGAGTCTTGAAGCTGGGCTGAAGCTGCTCAGCATCATAGCAACACGCAAGCCTCTGATGACAGCTGGGTGGTGGGTATGCATGAGGTACACTGGCCAAGAACCACACCTGGGTCTCCTGCAGGCAAGAATTCTACCACTCAACCACCTTGACTGAATCCTGAAAACATCTACCACTGCTATGCAATCACCCGGCTTTGAAATCCATTCCTTTATTCTGAGTCTAGCCTTTCAGGAGACAGAACAGTTTATGAAAAATATGTCAGGCTGAGTGACTAATGGAGCCAGGTCCTAAACTGTGTCCTGAGCTAAGTGGCAGTCCTTGATTCCCCTCTCCCGAGGGGTCCTCTTTGCCATCCCATCATATTTTCTGAATCCTGATGACATGAAATAGCTCATACTGTGAACACCCACCAGGTGTCAGTCAGCCCTCTGCTGAGAGCTCACCCACATTACCCTCGTCAGCCCTCACAGCAGACTCCTTATGAGATTGTACCCACGGCTGACCCCTTTAGAGGGGAACAAGGTTCCAGAATCTGAGCCCACCAGCAGCAGTGAAATGGGATGTCTGACATCCAGGATCTTGAAGGGAGGCAGTTCTGAGTTCAAACCCAGGCTTGGTCTCTTACTGCTGTTTGAACCATAGGCAAGGAAGCTCTAAGTTTTCCTTCCCTCACCTATAAATTGGGGAGAATAACATCTACTTCACAAGGTTGCTGTGAAAACTGGTTGGGGTAACGTGCCCAAAGCTGCCAGTCAGTGTAAGTGCCTGGTCTTCAAAACCCTCTTTTGGCAAGCAGAACCCTTAGAGATTTTCAAAATAATTTTGTGTGTGTGCAAGTGGAGGCCCTTCTTAGAATGAAATCTTACACCAAGACTCCATCTACTTAAGCAGGTAATACTGGAACTGCTCCAGGTAAGGTCCCACTTCCCCTGTAGAGTGGGGTGGGTCGGAGGAGCTCTAGAAACCCCATACCTGCATCAGTCACTAAACATGACACGCTTTTCATACACGGTTTTCAGTCTCCTGAAAAGCTGAACTCAGAGTTAAACAACACTGGTGGCAGGGTGAAGCAGGGATAGATGTTTTGGGTTAGGCATTGGGCTGTGAACAGAAAGACTGGCGGTTCAAACCTACCAGCTGCTCCGTGGGAGAATGAAGAGGCAGTCTGTTCCTGCCAAGAGTTACAGCCTTGGGAAGACGATGGAGCACTTCTCCTCCATTCCACATAGTCAGAATCAACTCGATGGCAGGGGGTTTAGCGAATTCTCGAAACTTCCAGTTCAAAAGTCCCCACTCTAGTGCCAGCCAGCGTCCCTGCCCTGGCATGCCTCTCATATTTCTGAGGGCACACCACCTGAGGCCAACCCTCCCCTCCAGTCCCTACCTGCCCACCCTGGATCTGTACCCACCTCCAGCTTCTGTTTGGTGTCAGCCCCCAGCAGGTCATGGACGTCCTCATTGTAGATCTCCAGGTAGGAGGCCCGGACCAGGAACTTGGTATTCTCTGCACACTGCAGGGAGGGAACAGAGAACCAGCAAACCTGAGCCCCGCCATCTGCTGGTAGACTGACTGACCCCGGGACCTTTCAAGCCACCTATGCAGCCAGTGACCTGGGGCCCACAGGCAGGATCTCACAAGAAAGGGGGAGACCTGAGGGCAGGGGGAACTCCAGCTGCCTGCCTGCCTGCCTGCCTGCCTGCCTAGGAAGCTCTCGGCCCTGGGCAGCTCTGTGGACCCAGGCTTCTCAATACTGCAGACTTCTCATTCTGTGTGCTAACTACGGCTCTCTCGCTGACCTCACGGGAAGGCAATAAGGACCTTCACATTATTCAGGTAGAAAAACCAAGGCTTGAAAGCACTGGCTCTGGGTTGATCTCTGGTCACCCTCCAGGCCTCTAGATTCTCCTATGCATGCCCACAGTGAGTCCTAAAAGTGGAGACAGTGGCTGGAACTGACCAGGGCTTCTGTCCCTGCTCTGCCATTTCCCAGTGCAAGACAGTCTGCATGTTTCTATGCATGGCAACCGGAGCAATTCTCACCTGCAGGAAGGACACTGGGACAAAGTTCAAAGGCTTCCAAATCTTGCTTCCCTAGCTTAAAAATGGGGCTAAGAGTGGCCTCCTAGGTCAGTGTGGGGGGCAACATGATCATGATGCACAGGGCTTTGCCCAAGACTTGGTCAAAAACAGAAAAACTCTTATTGTTACAAGCAGGCTTCAGGCTAGTGTGGCATCACCACACCTTCACACACTGAGGAAACACTAGAATCCAATAATGGCAGGAGGACAACGCAGCTGGTAGCATTCTCTTGCTTTTCTGTTTTTCTCCCATCACCTATTCAGAAGTTACATCTATGCCAAGTCAAACCTGTGCTCTGATTCCGTCCCACGTCCCTGCTGCAGGTCAGAGGCCACAAGAGGCTGCCAGGAGTCTCCAGGCCTGAGCACCCGTCCTGCTCCTTCACTCCACAAGACCCATACCTGGACGCTCTCAAAAACGTGCTCGAAGGCCCTGGGGATGATGCCCCTGTGGGAGGAAGGGTCCGGCAGGCCCTGCATGGTGAAGGACTTCCCGCTGCCCGTCTGGCCGTAGGCAAAGATGGTGCCATTGTAGCCCTCAGTGACACCCTGTGGAAGAGAAAGCCGAAACCTGGGTGCTCAGTGGGGCTCCGAGCCAGGCTCTGCTCGGTGGTGCAGGCTCCCCGGCTCCCCTGGGTCTCCTATCACATGGGCCCAGGACAGGGGGGGAGAGTCAAAAAATGAAACAGCCTCCACCCTCAGGAATCCACACTGCCTGTGGGCCACAGGGCTGTTACCACAGTGTGGACGGCTTGGGCGGTGGAGCCAGGCTGCTTGGGTTCAAATCTCATATGCACCCTTTACTGGCTGTGATGGATGAATTGTGTCCCCCTAACATATATGTTGGGAGTCCTGGTGGGGCACTGTGGGATAAGCACTGGATTCCTAACCACAAGGTCTGTAGTTCAAACCCACCAGCCGCTCCTTGGAAAACCTATACAGGGTTACCACAATGCTTAACAACAACAAAATATTTATTGTAACCCTAACCTCCACATGTGGATATAGTCCTGGTGGCACAATGGTTAAAGAGCTTGACTTCTAACTGGAAGGTTGATAGTTTGAACCCACCAAGGGTTGGGAAGTCACAATCAGTTTGCACACAGCCATGTGCCTGAGGATGTAATCCTGTTTGAAAAAAGGGACTTCTTTGTTGTGTTAGTTATCAGTGTAGAGTGTGTCCGAAACCTAAGCACCTCTGAGGTATAAGGAGCAATACAGTTAAGCAAGCACATGAAGAGGAGAGGTGCCACTTGAGGACCACCAAGGACCCCAGGTACACCAGGACAACCCTCTGCCAAGTCAATTTCGACTCGCAGTGATTCTATAGGACAAAGTAGAATTGTTCCTTTGGGTTTCCGAAACTATACATCTTCATAAGGGCACACAGCCTCAGCTGTCTCCCAAAAAGCAGCTGGTGGGTTTGAACCGCTGATCTTGAAGTTAGCAGCCCAATGCCACTAGAACACACAGCAGCAGCAGTGTCAGTATGTATTCGTATTTTCTTTTTAAAACCAACGCCCCCCCCACCACCACCAAGTTGATTCCTATGACTCTTAACGACTCACTGACACCATATAGGATTTCAAAGATTGTAATCTTTATGAAAGGAGGCAATCTCAGCTTTTTCCCATGGCGTGGCTCAAGGGGCACTGTATTTTACTTGAGTGATAATATTTTGGGTATATTGGGTTAAACAAATATATTATTAAAATTAATCCCACACCTGTTGCTTTTTTTTTTTTTACTTTTTCAAATGTAGCTGTTGTTGTCATTGGGTACCATCAGGTCAGTTCCATAGCAGAGAGACGATGTGTAACGGAAGGAAACCCCGCCAGTCCTGTGCAGCCGTCCTCACCATCTTCCCTGTATTTGAGCCCATCATTCAGTCACTATGTCAGCACATCTCACTGAGGGTCTTCCTCCTTTTATATTGACCCTCCACTTAACCAAGCAGAGTCCTGGTGTGGTACAGTGAGTTAATGTGCCAGACTGCAAAGCCATCTGAACTGCAAGGTCAGAGGTTCAAGCTCACTAGGTGCTCCTCGGAAACCCTATACAGGGTAGCTATGGTCGGAACCGACTTAACGGCACTTCACAACAACAACAACAACAACAACTTTGCCAAGCATGTTGTCCTCCAGGAACTGGTTCGTCCTGATAACATGTTCAAAGTAAGTGCGATGAAGTCTTTCCATTCTCACCGCTAAGGAGCATTTTCTGGCTGGATTTCTCCCAGGGCAGCAGATTTGTTTGTTTTTCTAGCAGTCCATGACATATCTAATATTCTTCATCAACACCATAATGCAAAGGCATCAAGTCTTCTTCAATCTTCCTTACTAATCTCCGGTTTTCTTATACATGTGGAGTGATTTAAAAAGACACAGTTTAGCAGACACACTTTAGTCTACAGTGTCATTTTTGCTTTTGATCACTTTAAAGAGGTCTTTTTCAGCAGATTTGCCTTGATTTCTTGACTGTGTTGATTGTGGTTCAAAGCAAAAAGAAATCCTCGACAACTTTCACCTTTTTTATATTAATCATGATGCTACTTACCGGGCCAGTTGTGAGGATTCTGGCTTTTTATGTTGCCATGCAATCCATACCGAAGGCTTTGATTTTCAAAGTCTCCTTTGCTTTCAGCATACAAGGATATCAACTGCATAACATCAATTATTAATGACTCTTACTCTAATACTGATTGATGCCATATTCTTAATATAGTCCAGCTTCTCATTTTTTTTCTCAGCAGATATATTGAATAAAAGTGGCAAAAGGATCCAACACTGGTGCAGGACTTTCCTGATATACCATTGCATACTCCTTTCCATCATTCGTCTGTCAGTTTGTCATGCTGTGGTGGTTTGTGTGTTGCTGTGATTCTGGAAGCTATGCCGTTGGTATTTTAAATACTAGCAAGTTTAACCATGGTGGACAGGTCTCAGATGAGCTTCCAGATAAAGACAGACTAGGCAGAAGGAGAGACGGACTGCTTTCGAATATTTAGTCACTGAAAATCTTATGAATAACAGTAGAACACTGTCAGCATCACAACACTGAATCCTGAAACATGACGAACAGCACCGGAATATTGTCAGATACAGTGCCAGAAGATGAGCCCCTAAGGTTGGGAGATGCTCAAAATACAACTGAGGAAGAGCTGCCTCCTCAAAGTAGAGTTGACTATGAAGACACAAATGGAGTAAAGGCCTTGGGACCTTCATTTGTTGATGGAGCACAACTCAAAATGAAGAGATACAGCTGTCTAAATACATTAATAATCAAAACATGGAATGTATGAAGTTTAAATCTAGGATTACTAGAAATTGTCAAAAAGGAAACGAAACACATAATCATTGATACCCAAGGCATTAGTGAGCTGAAGTGTACTAGTATCAGCCATTTTGAATCTGACAATCACATGGTTTACTATGCCTGGAATGACACATTGAAGAGGAATGGAATCACATCCATCATCAAAAAGAACAGTTATCTATCTGTTATTTTTCAGGGGCAGTTATGAGGTACAACGCTGTCTGTGATAGGGTAATAACCATATGCCTACAAGGAAGACCAGTTAATACCACTATTATTAAAATTATGCACTAACCACCAAAGCCAGTGATGATGAAATTGAAGAATTCTACTAAATCCTTCAGTCTGAAATTGATCAAACATGCAATCAACAGGTATTGATCATTACTGGTGACTGGAATGCAAAGGTTGTAAACAAAGATGTAGGATCAGTAGTTGGAAAATATGGCCTTGGGGATAGAAAGGATGCTGGAGATTGAATGACAGAATTTTGCAAGACCAATGACTTCTTCATGGCAAATGCTCTTTTTAAACAACATAAAATACACATGGAACTCACCAGATGAAATACACAGAAATCAAATTGACGACATCTGTGGAAAGAGAGAGTTGTTGTTGTTGTTAGGTGTCATCGAGTCAGCACCGACTCATAGCGACCCTATGCACAGCAGAACAAAACATTGTCTGATCCTGGGCCAACCTCACTACTGTTGCCACACCTGAGTCCATCGATGCTGCCACCTGGCTGATCCATCTCGTTGGGGGGGTCTTCCTGTTTTTCTCTGATCCTCCATCTTACCAAACATGATATCCTTCTCCAGCGACTGCTCCCTCCTGACAATATGTCCAAAATATGAGAGACGAAGTTTGGCCATCTTGGCCTCTAAGGAGCACTCTGGCTGCACTTCTTCCAAAACAGATCTATTGGTTCTTTTGGCAGTTCATGGCACGTTTAGTATTCTCCTCCAACACCATAATTCAAATGCATCAATTCTTCTTTGGTCTTCCTTATTCACTGTCCAGCATGCATATGAGGTTATTGAAAACACCATGGCTTGGGTCCGGGGCACGTTAGTCCTCAAGCTAACATCTTTGTTCTTCAACACATTGAAAAGTTCCTGTGCAGCAGATTTGCCTAATGCAATACATCGTCTGATCTCTTGACTGCTGCTTCCGTGAGTGTTGATAGTTGCTCCAAGAAGAATGAAGTCCTTGACAACTTCAATCTTTTCTCCATTGATAAGAATGTCGTTTATTGGTCCAGTGGTGAGGATTTTTGTTTTCTTGACATTGAGATGTAATCCATACTGAAGGCTGTGCTCTTTGATCTTCACCAGTAAATGTTTTAAGTCCTCTTCACTTTCAGCAAGCAAGATTTTATCATCTTCATATCGCAGGTTGTTAATGAGTCTTCCTCCAATCCTGATGCCACATTTTTCTTCATAGAGATGGTTGAAAAGCTCCATATCATCAGACAAAACAAGGCTAGGGGCAGACTTTCGGTCAAACCATCAATTGCTCACATGCAAATTCAGGCTGAAGCTGAAGAAAATTAAAACAAGTCCACGAGAGCCAATATGTGACCTTGAATATATCACACCTGAATTTAGAAATCATCTGAAAAAATATTTGATTCATTACACATATTTGATTCATTAACATATTTGATTCAAAAACATATTTGATTCATTAGATTCAAAGACTGAAGATCAGAAGAGTTGTGGGATGACACCAAGAACATCATACAGGAAGAAATTAAAAGGTCATTAAAAAAACAAGAAAGAAGGAAATGACAAAAATGGATGCCAGAAGAGACTCTGAAACTTGCTCTCCAGTATTCAGATGCTAAAGCAAATAGAACAAGTGAGCAGGTAGAAGAGCTGAACAGAAAATTTCAAAGGTCAGCTCAAGAAGACAAAGTTAAATATTGTAATGAAAAGTGAAAAAGACCTAGAGTTAGAAAACCAAAAGGGAAGAACACGCTCAGTATTTTTCAAGCCAAGGGAATTGAAGAAAAAATTCAAGCTTCAACTTCTGGTATTGAAGGATTCTATATAAGGAGCTCTGGTAGCATAGTAGTTATGAATCAGGCTGCGAACTGCAAGGTCAGTAGTTTGAAACTACGAGCTGTTTCACAGGAGAAAGATGAGGCTTTCTGCTCCCGTAAACATTTACAGCCTCGGAAACCCTGTACAGGGTCACTATGGGCCGGAACCAACTCCATGTCACATAACCACCACCACCATGGGCAATATACTGAATGATGCAGAAACCATCAAAGAAGATGAAAGGAATACACAGCGTCACTGTTACAAAAAGAAATGGTTAATGTTCAACTATTTCAAGAGGCAGCATATGATCAAGAGCCAATGATCCTGAAGGAAGAAGTCCAAGGTGCATTGCAATCATTGGCAAAGAACAAAGCACAGGAAATAGATGGAATACAAACTGAAATCTTTCAATAAACTAATGTGACACTGGAGACACTCACTCCTCTGTAAAGAAATTTGGAAAACAACTACCTAGCCAATTGACTGGAAGAGATCCATATTTGTGCCTGATCCAAAGAGATGTGACCCAGTGGAATGTGGAACTCACAGGACGATATTTACTGATAGCTCATGCAAGCAAAGTTTTACTAAACATAATACAAAAACAGCTGCATCCATATATTGGCAGAGAAGTTCCAGAGGTTCAAGCCAGATTCAAAAGAGGATGTGGAACTAAGGATATTATTGCTGATGTCTGATGGATCTTTGCTGAAAGGAGAGAATACCAGAAAGGTATCTATCTGTGCTTTATTGACTATGCAAAGGCTTTCGATTGTGTGGATTATGACAAGCTATGGACAACACTGCAAAGTATGAGTATTCTGGAACACTTAATTGTGCTCATGAGAAAGCTGTACATAGACCAAGAGGCAGTTGTTCAAACAGAACAAAGGAACACCAAATAACTTAAAATTAGGAAAGGTATACAACATGGTTGTATTCTTTCACCATACTTATTCAATCTGTATGCTGAGCAAATAATCCAAGAAGCTGGGTTATATGAAGAAAAACTTGGCATCTGGATTAGAAGAAGACAACCTGCAGTATGCAGATGATACAATTTAGCTTGCTGAAAGTGAAGAGGACTGGATGATCAGAACTCGACTAGAAAAAGAAAGATTTAAAAAGAGAGCAATCTGATACAATTTGATGAACTTGACCTACACCTATGGATTCAGTAGCTCAAAAGAGGGAACAAATCTTTACAGCAAGGATCGTTCCCACCCCCTTGATACACAGGGTAGACAGGGATGGGCAACTTGGATATTGGCTACCCAAAATGGGGGAATACAAAGTAAAAAAATGACTGGTTTACAAGCTTTCAAGAGGGAGCCTAGATCCAGAGGGTGTGGAGGAAGGTAGAATCTCCACTGAGTAGTAGCCAATTTGTCTGGGCGGGACTAATGAAAGGAGATGGGAATAGCACTCATGTGGCACAATAGTGAGTAATTGCTATCAGGACTGACTGTGACGGTTGGAAATGTAAAAGTAGATGTTTTGTAGCAAAAGGAGGGGAGCGGTTGACTTTACAGTCCAGGAGTGGAGGCCCCTGGGACCATCAAGGGAGAAGAGCAGAGTGCGGGACCCTACCCAGAGAAACAATGACACCAGAGATGGAGGCAGAGATGATGACATGGAGAGATGGAGTGGCTGGGGACTCTAGACCCAGAGAGGGAGAGGAGCTGTGTGCTGATGACAGAGGGGCAGGCTTGTGGGGTATACCCTTTGGTTGTCTGATAATGAATGGAGGGAATTATAAACATGGCAATGAAACGATATACAATAGGATGAATGTAAAGCTAATGTTCTCCCATGTAAACTATCACATAATTCACAATAAAACATTTTTTTAAATTACTGATGAAGATACAAAACCAGTCTTTAGTGTGGGTTGCATCTCAATGTACAGAAAACAAAAGTCCTCACCATTGGACCAACAAACAACATCCATACAAATAGAGAAAAGATTGAAGTTGTCAAAGACTTCATTTTACTGGGATCAACTATCAACATTCATGCAAGCAGCAGTCAAGAAATCAAACAACGAACTGCATTAGGCAAATATACTGCACAAAACCTCTTTACAATGTTCAACAGCAAAGATGTCAGTTTGAAGACTACGGTGAGCCTGACTCAAGCCATTGTATTTTCAATAACCTCATTGTTGTTGTTGTTGTTAATTGCCGTTGAGTCGGTTTCGACCCATAGCGACCCTGT
>NW_006408565.1:18709273-18720597 GCF_000296735.1 Chrysochloris asiatica | reverse complement strand
GTACAGGGTTTCCGAGGGTGTAAATCTTTACGGGAGTAGAAAGCCTCATCTTTCTCCCGCGGAGTGGCTGGGAGTTTCAAACCGCTGACCTTAAGGTTTGCAGCCCGATTCATAACCACTACGCTACCAGAGCTCCTTTCAATAACCTCATATGCATGCAAAAGTTGGACAGTGAATAATGAAGAACGCAGAAGAATTGACGCATTTGAGTTACAGGGTTGGAGGAGAATATTGAAACAAACATCTGTATTGGAAGAAGTACAGCCAGAGTGTTCCTTTGAAGCCAGGTTGGCCAGATTTCATCTCTGATACTTGGGACATATTATCAGGAGGGACCAATCTCTGGAGAAGGACATCATGCTTGGTAAAGTGGAGCATCAGAGAAAAAGAGGAAGACCCTCAGCATTGATTGGCACAATGGCAGGCATAGCAACGATAGTGATGTTGGCCCAGAACTGGGCAGTGTTTCGTTCTGTGGTGCACAGGGTCACTATGAGTTGGTACCAACTCGATGGCACCTAACAACAACAACACATGCCTTTGCTCAGTTGGAATGACTGCATCTTGGTCAATGTACAGGCTCCTCAAGAGCAAGTGTGCTGGACTACCACTCTGCACTGTTAGCCACAATTTTTTACAATCCACATAGCTGAATGACTGCATTGTCAAGAAAACATGAGTAAACATCTTTCTGGTATTCTCTGCTTTCAGTTAAGATCATCTGCTGCCAGCAATGATATCCCTCATTTCATGTCCTTTTCTGAATCTACATTGAATTCCTGGTAGCTCCCTGTCAGTGTATTACTATAACTCTTTTTGAATTATTTTCAACAAAATCTTACTTTCATGTGATATTAATGAGATTATTTGATAATCTCTGCATTTAGTAAGGTCACTTTTCTTTGGAACAGACACAAATATGGACCTCTTCCAGTCGGTTGACCAGCTAGCTGTCTTCCATATTTCCTGGCATAGATGGATACCTGTAGTGCTGTATCAGTTTGTTGAAACATCTCAGTTGGTGGTCTGTCAACTCCTGGTGCCTTGTTTTTCGCCAATGCTTTCTTTCAGTGCAGCTCGGATTTCTTCCTTCTGTACCATCAATCCTTCATCCTAAGAGGGGGCTTCAAAAAGTTTGTGGAAAAATTCCATTGTTGTCCATTTCCATTTTTTGAAGCTCCCTCATTAACCCTAAAATGGTTGAACATAGACTGATTCTTTTTGGTTCAGTGACTGTGTGTATTCCTTCTATCTTCTTTTGATGCTTCCTGTGTCATTCAATATTTTGCCCATGTTGTAGTTGTTGTTGTTAAGTACCGCTGAGTTGGTTCTGACTCATAGCAACCCTGTATAGAGTGTCTGAGGAGCAGCTGGCTGGCGTGTTTAAACTGCTGACTTTGTGGCACCCCAGCAGGAGTCTTTAGAACCCTTTAATATTGCAACCTGAGGCTGCAGTGCTTTAAAAAATCTCTTTCAGCTTGAGAAATACTGAGTGCTTTCTTTCACTTTTGGTTTCCTAACTTCAGGTCTTTGTACAACTCATAATACTTTGACTTCTCAAACTGCCCTTTGAAATCTTCTTTTCACCTCTTTAACTTCATCATTTCTTCTGGTTGTTTTAGCTATTCTACATTTAAGAACACTTTTCTGAATCTCTTCTGACATCCATTTTGGGGTCTTTTTCCTTCTTTCCTTTTGAATGATCTTTTGCTTTCTTCATATATGATGTTCCTGATGTCATCCCCATACCTCACCTGATCTTCAGTCATAAATATTCAATGTTTCAAATAGACTCTTCAGGTGTCTCTTAATTCAGGAAGAATATACTTAAAATTGTATTTTGGCTTTTATGGACTTGTTACAATTTCCTTCAGCATCATCTTGAACTTGTATATGAGCAATTGATGGTCTGTTCAGCAGTCAGCCCTAGCCTTGTTCTGACTGATGGTATTTTGTTTCTCAATCATCTCTTTCCACAGATATAATCCATTTGACTCCTGTGTATTCTATCTGCAAAGTCTACATGTATAGTTGCCCTTTACTTGGCTGAAAAAGTTTATCTGCAATGAATAAGAAGTTGGACTTGCAAAAGCTCTCTCATGTGATCTCCCACATGATTTCTATCACCAAGGCCATGCTTTCCAACTGCTGATCCTTCTTCATTTCCAATTTTTGCATTCCAAACACCAGTAATTATCAATGCATCTTGACTGCATGTTTGATCAATTTCAGACTCAGAAGTTGGTAAAAATCTTCAATTCCCTCATCTTTGGCATTAGAGCTTGGTGTGCAAAATTGAATAATAGTTGTATTAAATGGTTTCCCTTGTAAGCATATGGACATTATCCTATCAGCATTGTACTTCAAGATAGAGATAGATCTTGAAACGCTCTTTTTGAAGATGAATGCAATGCCATTCCTCTTCCCTGGCATAGCAGATCATGACTGTCTGATTCAAAGTGGCCAATACCAGTTCATTTCAGCTTACTAATGCCTAGGCTAACGAACTCTGGTAGCGTAATGGTTACAAGTTGGGCTGCTAACCTCAAGGTCAGCAGTTCGAAATTACCAGCCGTTCCATGGAAGAAAGATGAGGCTTTCTGTACTTGTAAAGATTTACAGCCTCAGAAACCCTATACAGGGTCGCTATGAGTCAGAACCTAACCACCACCACCAGTACCTAGGATATCAAGTTTTTCATTCCATTTCATTTTGACGACTTCTTCCAATTTTTGTAGATTCATTTTTCATACATCCTGTATTCATATTATTAATGGATGTTTGCAACTGCTTCTTCTCATTGTGAACCGTGCCATGTTAGCCAATAAAGATCCCATAAGCTTTGCTCTATCCACATGGTTCTGAAGGAGTCTACTTTAACGAGAGAGCTCTTCTCCAGTTATATTCTGAATGCCTTCCAGACGGAGGTACTTGTCTTCTGGCATTGTATCAGACCATGTTCTGCGATTCGTAAGGTTGATTCAGTGGCTAAGTCTTCAGAAGTGAGCTGCCTTTTTCTTTTTCCTAGTCTGTCTTAGTCTAACTCTGCTGGTATTTGAGATAATGGTGGCACGGATTCCACCAGCATAGCAACACACAAGTCACCACAGTATGACAAAGTGGCATCTGAGTGGCTACTTGTTGTTGTTGTTGTTGTTGTTGTGAAGTACCGTCAAATCGGTTCCAACCCATAGTGACCCTGTATACGGTTTCCGAGGAGCCACTGGTGAGCTTGAATTGCCTACCTTGTGGTTCAAATCAACTTTGCAGTCTAGCACATTAACCCACAGTGCCGCACCAGGGCCATTTAAATTAACATCATGATCCTGATGCCATGTTTTTCTAGACTAACAACCTGTTAGTCTAGAAAATCTTGACAAGACGACACAATCTTGCTTGCTGAAAGAGGACTTGAATCGCTTACTGATAACGATTAAAGACTATAGCCTTCAGTATGGTTTTTACCCTGGCATAAAGAAAACCAAAATCCTTACAACTAGACCCATAAGAAACATCATAATAAACAAAGACTGAAGTTGTCAAGGATTTTCTGTCTCTTACGTCCACAATCAATGCTCATGGGAGTAGCAGTCAAGAAATCAAACAACATATTGTTGTTGCTAAGTGCCATCGAGTCAGTTCCGACTCACATGGCAACATATTATGTTGGGCAAATTTGCTGCCAAAGACCTCTCTAAAGTGTTCAAATGCAAAAAAGTCACTTTGAGGACTAAGGTGTCAGATACCAAGCCATGGTATTTTCAGTCACCTCATATACATGTGAAAGCTGGACAAGGAACAAGGTAGACTGAAGAAAAAGAATTAATGCATCTGAATTATGGGTGTTCAGGAAGAAGACCGAATATACCATGAACTGCCAGAAGAACAAACAAACTTTTGTGTTGGAAGAAGCACTGTCAGAATACTCTAGAAGCCAGGATGGCCAGACTGTCTCACTCATTTTACACATGTTGTCAGGAGGACATTGTGCTTGGTAAAGTAGAGGGTCAGTAGAAAAAGAGAAAGTTCCTCAATGAGATGACACAGAGGCTGCAGCCATGGGCTTAAACACAGCAACAGTTATGAAAATGTCCCAGGAGTGAGTGACATTTCATTTTGGTGTACATAAGGTGGCTACGCATTGGGCACCTAACAATATGTGGATCACATTATATTGCAATTAGAAAGTGTTGCCTTAGAGTTACAGTGTCCGCATGATAGCCACTAGCCACAAATATCTATTTCAATTTAAATGAATTCAAATTACATCAAATCAAAGCTCACTTGCTCAGTCACACTTCCCATATTTCAAGTGTTCAGCCGCCCATATGGCTAGTGGCTGCCTAGTTGGACAGTGCATACATAGAACATTTCCATCCTTGAAGAGTGGTTTATTGGGCAGTGGTGCTCTGGAAAATAATTTTACATGCATTTTTCGGGAAGAATATAAAAGTTTTTCCAAGTTTCATTCATTAATTGATACCTCCAGATCTCCAAGGGACAAGACACTCACACGAGTCCTAAGTATCCACCACTGTGTTCCTCCACCCCAGGTCTTGCCAATGTCCACCCGTGTGTACTATTATTTATGAAACAGATTTCCTGAAGCCAACAGTGAAATGACTCTCTTAAACTTATCCTCCTCAGCAATAACTCCCATGAAATCACATCACAGTATCTAGCCCCTGGGTATATTGGGGTGGTGCTAGTAATCACCGGCAACTCGAAATGAGGACCAGGGCTGGGGAGGGGAAGATGGTAACTTGACTTGTCAAGATGGAGCCCACACACTAGGCAACAAGCTAGGCCTGGCTGTGAGGATTTGAAATTAGGATACAGCTGAAGGCTGGGTCTGGAGTAGACAGCAGCAGGTGAATTGAAAATATCACCAGCTGGTAAGACAAGAACAGAGACAGAGCCTAGATTGAAGGGGTGGAGAAGACAACCGAAAGGACAAACTGTTTGGACAGCTCACTCAACTACCTACAAGGCTGAGTGTTTCCCAAAGTAGGTTGTAAGGGTTGTTCTGGGGTCCCAAGTCACATGCCAGGAAGCCCTGGGAGCCGGGTTGACCAGGGCAGAGACACCATCATTGAGTCCTACTGGTACAGCTATTCCTGGCTCAGAGCTGGCCTGAGCTGTGCTTTGTCTGACTTGCATGCTCATGGTTTAATGGCATCAGGACAGTGCATGGGACACTGCTGGGAATCAGAACTGTCCTGTGAATCTCCAGGCCTCCATTTCCTCATCAGTCCTGCCTGCTATCCCTTCCAATCCAACTTTACTAGCCTTCTCTGTGTTGTCAAGGTGTGAGGCTTCTCCTCACACTTATCATGGTCCCCTGGGCAGGTTGCTGAAAGATTCAGGGAGGCAAGTAATTGTTAGCTTACATAGCTACTCCTCCATCTGACCAACAAGAACTTGCTGAAGGCAGAGTTCAGGTCTCCTTTACATGACCTTGCCCCACACCTATGACATCTGGTACAAAGATGTTATGTCATTAACTGAATGAATGAATATGAGTGTACATTGTGTTGACTGGGGGCTCTGTGGGATATCCAGAGGAAAGTGTCTGACAGAGAAATGCAGGTAGAGGCAGACCTCAGGAAGACGTGCAAGCTGGAGATGCGACATGTTTCCCCCTGTGGGCTGCGGTTCCCTGGAGAGCCCAGGTAAAGGATGTTTTTCTCAGTGGATTACTTCCAGAATAAGGAGAAGACCAAGATCCCATCCCCTAAGCAAGGCTGGCTGAAGGTCCTACAGAAGGGAAAGATAAGGAACAACATACTTTTCAAAGCTTCAAGGGGCTGACCTTGAGGAAGCACAGGTGTTCCTGTGGGTCCCCTGAGAACAAGGCTAGGGCAGGTTGTTGAAGGCTTCAGGGATGCAGGTTTGACTCAATGTGCAGAAATCTTCTAGAAAAGGTGGACTGGGCTGCTCGAGAGAGATAAAACTCTCATCAAAGAAGATATGCAAGCGGAGGCTGGTCCTTTACTTGGTGGTGAATCAAAGACCCAATGGGGGAGGGCTGAATTAGATAACTCTTCAGATCCCTTACTTTTTGAGAATCAAGGACGGCAGAAGGACAGCCTAGTCATCCCCAGAACCTGGGACCATCCTCTGAGGAGAGCTGTCTCTAGTCCTCTGGACATCTTTTCTGGTCAGGCCCTGGCCACTGGGGAGCTCTGTGCTTCAGAACACATCAACCCTATCAACAGCTTCCCACCAACTGTTGGCAGAGGAGCTAGAGAAGCCAAAGGAGCTGTCTTCAGAGACGTTAACTCATCTACCAGCACAGAAAAAAAAAAAAAGGTTCCCTTTATTTGTGAACCAGCCAATGACATCTCATGGATTCACTGAACAACTGGGGAGAAGCTGGTAGGATTGAAAGAGCTCTTGGGAAGGAGGCAGGTCTCATAGTTCCAGCTCAACCGCTACCAAAAACTCACTGTGGAAGCTTGGGCAGGTGTCTTCCCTTGGGACCTCAGTTTCCCTACCCATGAAAGGTGGGCACCTCCCTTATTAAGAAGTTCAAAGGAGCTACCTAAGTGTGAGACCTGGAAGCCCTCGAAAGTGTGAGGAGTTGTTTTCTCCGGGGAGGGAAGTTGGGAGATCTTTCAGAGACCTCAGACACAAGTGTGCATCTGCACCCCTCATGGGAGAGAGTCAGGGGGCAGGGCTGAAGGGGCTGGAGGCTAAGGCTGTGGCCTGGGAGATGAGACTGGGGCTCCTGGGTAGGCAGGAGGTACCTGGGGAAAGCGCCTGTAGCTTTTAGAGAATCCTTAAGTTTGAGAATGTGGATAGAGGGGCAAGTGGGAAGGGAGGTGGAAGGGGCCAGGCAAGGACTGGTCTTGGCATTGGGAACATTGGAGGCCAGGGCAGAACATAGTTCACAGATTCCACCTATCTCCTGCCTGGACCAAAGGCTTCACACCAACCTGTTAGTGTCCACCTGCGCCCTCCAGAGGCTTTCCCGCTGGACCTGGGGGCAGTGCTGTCCCTTCAGCGTGGACCCACGCCCTGCCCGCCAGTCCTTAAAAGCGACGGGCCGCTCCCGGCAGCCCGCCCTCACCTCCACTAGCGGGTAGGCGATTTCATTGTAGATCTGCTCGGTGAAGTGGTCCATGTAGTAGGCGCCGTCGAAGGTGAACTGCTTCGGGGGCTCATCAGCGGCGCCTGGGTTCTGGATGAAGCACTGGCCGCGGGCACAGTCCACCGTCACCACGGGCTGGCAGTTCAGCTCCCGCTCCCGTTGGTTCATGGGGCGGCAGCGCACCACAACCTTTACCGACTCGGAGGCCATAGCACCGCGACAGTGACCCCCAGAGCAAGGCCCAAAGTGGGCGCCGTGGCCCAGGCCACCACCCACCTGCCAGGGGGCGGGGCCAGCGCCAGCTGCGGGAGGCGGGGTCTGGAAGCGAGGGCGGGGCCACGGCGGGGCGGCTGGATTTATCGGTGGGAACCCCGAGAAGAAACGGTAAGGTACTGGGGCTGCGGGGGCGTCGCAGGGCCGGAGCCGCCGCCTCCTCCTGCGCCCGGGCTCGCCCGTCCCTGAGGTCCGGCGCGGACCGGGACGTGGGAGATGCGCGCTGCAGGCGCCGCCACAGGACCCGAGCCCCCGGAGCCGCCTGCACGCACGCACGTCGCCGCAGGGGCGTTCACGGTTGCTGGGTAACGCCCGTGGCGTCACAGTCGCCAACAACGTCTTTGCGTTCTCCGCTCTGGGTCGCAGAGAGAGCAGCGCAAGAGACGGTGTTCTGGGGCCCCGTTTCGATTATTCCTTGGCTGGAGGCGCGCAAGAGTGCTTTCAGGGAAGGACTAACACCGACTTGCCTGCAGCGGCTATCTGCTCTGTTATCTTCTCTAATCCAGAGAGGGTAAGCAATTTGCTTGACGTTGTCCCGTCAAGATTGGGAGTCCAGGCTGGACTTCACGGGGCTGAGCCAGAGGCAAGAGGAGAGACCTCTCATGGACGTCAGAACTACTGAGAAAGGCTAAAAGGACCCAGCTGCCCTTTGCCTTTTGTACTGGCGCAGGGACCAGAGCCCAGAGCACCCTGGACAGTGTGAAGTTTCTCTAATGCCGCCCCTCATATTTTGTACTACTAGAGATTAGTGGGGCGGGAAGCTTTAAATCCAAGCCTTCTGGCTGGAGAGGTCCCCGGGCATCAGAAAGGTGTCTTGTCAGGCTCCTCTGAGCTCCTTTCTGTACACAGTGTCAGCCGCATGCCGGGGAGATGGCTAATCCCTGCTCTCCTGGATCCCATAGTAGGGGAGGGGGGGGCTGACATTAGCAAAAAAAATCCCACATATAATTACGAGCTAAAGGACAGGTCCTATGGAACATCTAACAAGGGAACCTCCTGAGCCCAGAGATCAGATGATTCCTGTGAATCATTTCTCCAAGATGCCCGCTGCCCACTATGGTCAAGTCCACTCTGGCAGAGCCCACACCAGTTCTAGCTACCTTCAGATGGTTCTGCTCAGACCCCAAATCCAAGGGTGGAAAATACTTTTGGTCTAGTTAGGTGGCATCTGTTGAGTTAAGCAGGTGGAGGCAGGAGAGGCGGGTAAGACCCCTCCAGGCTATGCAAATGTCCTGTGGCATGTTGGAGCAGTAGAAAACAAGCCAGAGCATAGGGACTTGAGTCTTTTCCCTCCAGAAAAGACCCACTGACAGTTTTAAGCAGAAGAGGCATATGCTTCCGTCATGACATCAGACCAGGACCTCTGCTCCACCAAGGCACCTCAGCACCAGCTGAAGGTATGTTTGGCAAACAAAAACAAACCAAGCACACTAGACAAAGACCTTGCCTTTCAAAGGAAAAATCTGTACCAGACAATCTGAAGAAATGCCTTTTTATTTTTCAAGACGGTACAGTACAGAGAACTAGACTACTTAAGTGAGTGGTACCGGTCTGAAGAGAGAAAACTCTAGCTTGTAATTAAGACATTAAGGACATCTGGCCCAAAAGACACACTTGGGTCAAAGACTGTAACGTGATCAATAAATGTTGTTTGAAGAAATGTTGGAGGGCTTGGGGAAGGTTGGTTTCTTCAGCTAAATATTCCCGACACCTTGTCAGCCAGGAGTTCTAGGGGGGCAATGGTTAGATCCTCAAGGTTGGCATTTCAAACCCACTGGTGGAAAAGACCTGGTGATCTGCTGCCATCCAGATTACAGCCTTGGAAACCTTACGGGACAGTTCTCTGTAAGGTCCCTGAGCTGGACGAAATTCCGTGGCACCGAGCAACAAACCCTTGTCTGCAGGGATACCTCATGCAGTAAGCATGAGCTTTGTTTGGCCCTAGCCTCGGCCACTTAGCAGGTCCTCTTCAATCCCCATCCCCAGGGCTGTAATCCCGGGCACTGAGGCACCAGAGCTCTCTCCTCACCAGGGGAAAGCGAGATGGGTCCAGTAGAAATGGCTGTAGACCTAGTCCTGGGTTCCCAGGCACATTCAACATAAGGTCAGTGCTGCTGTGTTTCCAAAGTAAAGGGCCCCCAAAGAACAGCTTCCTCCTGTTCCTTGGGACAAGCTGTCTTCATTTGTTTAGCATAAAAGTGACAAGGTGCTTGGCGAAGATCATTCTGTGAGTGGGAATTACAGGCTGGACGCACCAGGCCTGAGTCTCCACAGACCCTACCTTCTGATTTGCCAAATTTGCCTCCCCGCTTTCTCTCTTCCTCCCAGGACTATGAAATCTGTTGCTTCCCAGGCCCTGACTGTCACTTCCCACTCCTGCGCCCCAGACTCAGGACTAGGCTTCTGCTTCGGACCAGAAATTCTTCCAAAATGAACAGGTCCCTAAAGTGTATACTTGGGCAGGTTCTGATTTGTCTGTTAAGTTGGTGCCTGGATTGTTCAGTCACCAGCAGGGCCCACTCACCTAGACTAGTCACTCCCCTGGGTCCATTGAGGCCAGGCCACACCAGATCTACCCCAACTTCAAGGAAGGGAAAAAAACAGAGCTAGCCTGGTCAGGTGGCCCCCGACACCAGAGTCAGCACCCTGTTAAGGAAATACCAGGATTGAGTGGCTTCCAAAGGCAGCCACAAACCTCAGATTGCTGTCTGCACGGTCAGGGGCCTGGGCCCTGGTCCTCCCGCTAAGCCTGTGGTTCTCTGCAGGCACCCTCAGTCAAACACTAAAGGAAACAAGCCCTTTAAAGTGGAGAGGTCTTAGTGGTTCCTGTGAGGGTCACAGAGGGAATGAGAACTACAATGAGAAAGTCAGACTTACAATCCTGTGAGTTTGGGTGTGGACAAACCAGTCTTCTAAGCAGTACAGGGTCTACGTTCATCTGCTGCTTCATGGCTCTTTCTGCATTCAGGTGTAGCCTATGCCCAGGTTTTAGGTGGCACCGCTTTTTGTTCATCCTGACCTTTCTGTATCTTTCTAACCCCTCATCTCCCCGAACTTCAGGTCAGGCCCACTGAATTTCAGGGGCACGTGGGAAACAGGTTGAGCTCTGTCAGCCCACACACTCCACTGAGTCATTTCTGCTCTCTCAGTGAGGGGCTGACTCACCCCTGCTTCCCCAAGCACCTCTCCCATACTTGTCTGGGTTCCTCAGTCAGGAGCTCTCTGGGGTCTCTCAGCCAGGGCCCCAAGGCCAGACAGATTACATTTCCTTCCTGCCCACCTCAGAAGGCTCCCGTCCTAGGAACAGAGTGGGAAGCCCCACCTGGAAGCTCAGCTTGTAACATCCGGTGAGAACCCATTGGCTCTCTGAATCTCAGGGGTATCGTACCTCACTGAAGTGATGCAAGACTGGTACAAAGGCTTAGTGACCAGATGGGAATGTTGACCAGCAGGGTGGAGGAAGGGCAGAGCGGCCTGCTGAGGCCCAGGGGCTGGCGTGAGGCCAGGCATTTGTGTTTGGGGCCAGGCACCTAGCCCAGACCCTGCAGCTCTGCCTCAGACTTAGCATGGCTCAGGGGCCGGAGAGTCCGGGGGGGCCTGACCTCAGGCCCACAGTCCTGCCCCTCATAGCCAGGGTTCAGGTGGCCCATGTCCAGGGAGCAGAAGAGGCTGCGCTCAGTGCCCGAGTGATGCTCCACCAGGGCCTCCAGGCTGGGAAACTCAGTGGGCAGGTGCTGAGGAGAGAAAGAGAGACCCAGTTCTAGTTTTTGCAGAGCTCCCGCAGGGTACCTACCACCCCGCTCAAGGATCCTGACCTATTTTTTTGTTGTTATGTGCTGTAGAGTCGGTTCCGACTCATAGCGACCCTGTACAGGGTTTCCGAGGCTGTAAATCTTTACGGGAGCAGAAAGCCTCATCTTTCGCCTGCGGAACAGCTGGTAGTTTCGAACTGCTGACC
>NW_006408565.1:18685405-18709173 GCF_000296735.1 Chrysochloris asiatica | reverse complement strand
GACTCATAGCGACCCTGTACAGGGTTTCCGAGGCTGTAAATCTTTACGGGAGCAGAAAGCCTCATCTTTCTCCCGCGGAACAGCTGGCAGTTTCGAACTGCTGACCTTGCGGTTCACAGCCCAATTCATAACCACTACGCTATCACAGCTCCTTCCTGACCTATTTTAGCGAATAGGAAATGAGAGCTCAGAGAAGGGGCACACAGCAGCCAAATACCATTCCCTCTTTCTCTGCTCCCAGACTTCAGCCTAGATGCAAGGGTACACGTCTACCAAGTCTTGCCAACACATCCCAGTCCCTGTGGTCAGGATGACTCTAGTCTTGGTCAGAGGTTGTGTGAGCTTAGGCAAGTCCTTGTACTCTGAGTCAGTATCCTCCACTACTAAAAGTTGGGCTAGGGTATGGGAAAGCCAGGATCCCTACCAGAGTGTGAGTTACAACCCCAGGCCGCAAATCTTAGGATGACTCTCTGAACTAACCCTGCCCTACCCCTCCAAGAGCCTTCAGGTCAAGGATGAGCCACCAGATGCAGGGCCAGCAGGATATAAGGATGAAGCAAGACACAAACGGTAGGTGGAGAACTATATATGGGACTAGGCCAGAGACAGCCAATGTGGTACTCGGTGGAGGCGGGCTCAGGACCTCAACAGCTAGACAAGGATAGGACATAAAGGGGTGGGGGTGGGTTCACACTCCTTCCTACCTCCACACAGTAGCGGCCCTGGTGGTTCCGGAAGACTTGGTGGGGCACCACACCACACTGTGTCCGGACCGACAGACACCACTGGCCCGGGGTGCCTGGCTCAGGCCACAGCAGGAAGGCCCCAAGCACATCCCTCCGCAGCAAAGCGAGGCCACAGGACCTGGGGGACAGAGGGCAGAGGCTGAGAACCCATCCACTAGCCTGGGCCCAGTCTCAGGGTAGCTAATAGAATACCAACAAAATGTGAAAGGATGACAGGCGAGATCGTAGACCTTCAGTAAAAGGAAGCTTTTAAAAACTAAAGAGCTTCTAAAGGGTCCTTAAATTTGATGACTTCTAGACCCAATGGTGAGAGTATTTTAAAAAATGAATTGTTAGCCCCTGATTGTGCTCTGGCAGATGGGAAGGGCCTAGACATCCTGGGAGTTTAGAACAGGGCTTCAAATTGGTTCAGTCATGGCGGATAAAATTTTGAAAACTTTGAAAATTTGGATGATCTGGAATGCTAACCAGAAAGGGAAAAATTACAGGTTGAAGCTCTAGAGTGGACATAGCGAGTCCTCTCTGGAGCCAGATGGATGACATTGGATTATTCCCACACTAAAAGCAGTCAGGTCAGCCGCCATCTTTGAGTTGGGGCACCGTTATTTTCTACTCATCTGATCAACAGATTTGGTTGCTATGCAATGCACACACTGCCCTTGTTTTCTAAGAGAGCAATTAAGTTTCTAGCAGGGCCAAAAAAAGTCACTGCTACCAAGTTGATTCTTACTCACAGTGACCCTATATAGGGTTTCCAAGATTTTACAGGGGCAGACAGCCTTATCTTTCTCCCATGGAGCGGCTGGTGGGTTTGAACTGCTAACATTGTGGTTAGCAGCCCAAGGCCTAACGCACATTGCTTCAACCTATGTGGCGCTGTAGGATAAGCATGTGACCAAAAGGTTGGTTTGAACTGCAAGGCCGGCAATTCAAACTCACCAGAGTTTGAACCGTATACAGGATTGCTGGAAGTTGGAACCAACTCGATGGCACTTAACAACAACATTAGTATTCTGGTTCACACACATTTTAAAAATCCAGGACTGATTCGGTGTCACTTCGTCAGTGATGACTGACCTGGGCTGAACTGGTTGGAAGCCCTGGTTCAGAGTTAACATTTAAGGAGTACTTGCCCTGGGACAGGCCAGGTGCTGAGGACTTCACCAGAACTGCTTCATTCGATCTTTCCCACCACCCGGCAATGAAGGAAGGCCCTTTAGTACCCCTGCTTTACATCTGAGGAGACTGAGGCCCAGGTGGTGAAGTCCATGACTTGTGGTCCATAAGGCTGGGAAGAGTGTGCATATCTGGGCCCTAGGGGAGACCACTGCCCTCACCCATCCAGGGATCTGGACATCTGGCCAGGCTGGGTCCCTCCTACCTGGAAATGCCAGCAAAGGCCCAGATGTTCTCAGTCAAGCTTCCCTCGCTCTCCACCAGGCATGCAGGGCCGCTGGGACTCCTAGGCCAGGCCTCCCACGCTGCAGGGACTTTGGAGACCATCCAGAAAGGGATTATTGGGAGAGGTGCTGTCTCCCCATGCCCATCCGCCCCATCTCCATAGTCTTCCCACCAAGCCTCCTCCACCCTACTCATTAGGCACACATGCAGTCCCCCAAACGGCACCCCCACCCCACTCACAGACACTCAAGGGGCACACACAGCTTTGTAGAAATTTATTCCTGTGCTGCCCTCTCTCATGGGCATAGACAGCTACAGGCCCATGCCCCAGGTGCCCACAGGCAGGCATGCTCCTCCACACACATGTGCCCTGCATGCAACTATACTCACAGGCCTCCCGAGCTGACAGCTGGAGCTGAGTCTCGTAGGTGCACCCTCGGTAGGCCCCTGAGCGGATCACTTTACTGCGAATGGCCTTTTTGCGAACCAGTGTGGGTGAGCAGTAGGGATTCCCCAGGCGGGCATGGCGGGTGCCCCCACGGCCTTCCAGCTCTAGCAACTCCTTCTAGGGTACCAAGACTAGTCATAGAGACAGGCCGGCAGACTTGGGCTCGGCTCTGTGAAGTTCCCTCTCTCCACTGAAGTCCTGGTCCCTCATGGGCTCCTCAGGGACCCCCAGGCCCCACCCACCATCCACTCCCTGGTTAGGGAGCTGCATACCCCACTGCCTGCTGGTCCCTCTGCTGGCAGCCGCCGGAAGGAGACGAGTGCATGGACGTTCTGGGAAAGCTGATCACGGCCGAAGGGTTCACGCACCAAGCCAGGGGGGCCCTCAGGGCTGGGCAGTGGCTTCCGGGGCACATCCTCTGCAGAACCTGGGCACGGTTCCTGCTGAGCCCGCTGCTCAGGGTGCTGCATGAGGTAAGCTAGCTGGAAGGAGCGACAGAGGAGCAGGTGCAGGATCTGGACCTGAGGGAGGGGCGGGCATTAGCTCACTCACCATGAGCGGCCAGCTAGCCCCTCCGCTGTGGATGCTCCTCCTCACGCTTCCTGGGAAATGCCTTATTTATCCCTCAACCCTCACCACCATGCAGCTGCCTCTTATCAGTCTCTCTTATTCACTTAATGAACGCTGAGCACCATGCTTGGAGCTGGGAATACAGCCCTGAGCTAAGTGCTCTCTGTTCCCCTTCCTCTTCACTGTCTGGACCCTCAGGGAGAAGAGGCTAAGAGGCCAAGTCCTGGAGTCAGAGTACCCGAGTTCGATCCTGGCGTTGTCACTCAGGAGCTGCTGTGAAATGCTGGGCAGAGCACGGCACTCTGTGCCTCAGTTTCCCCATCCCCACCTCTCTGTGCTCCTTGGGGAAGTCAATGAGACAGAACAGGGAAACCCCCAGTATCGGCCCAGCTGGGACTAGTACATTCTCCCTCACTCCCTGACACACTGTCTAGCCCTACATGCTAGAACCATGAGCTCCTGAAGATCAAGGGACCTGTCTCCACCACCTGTCACCCCAGCAGCCAGAACTACTATCCTGAGTATCCAGGTACAAGGGTCATGGCAAATGCTCCCCACACAGAACCAAGCCTAGCCTCTGCCCGACATACAGCTGGCTGCTGCTGAGGCTCCATCGTTCACGACAGTCACACTGCCGGGGTCTGTCTGCCTGCCCACCCACTCAACTGCCACGCCTGGGATTGGGCAACACCCAGACTTAGTCTCCGCTCTCAAAGAACACAAATGTCAGATTAGGGGCAGCTCAGGGTGCGGTTCCTGTCAGAGACCAGATAAATCAGGGTGGGCTTCAGACACATGGATGTCCCTTGAGGGTGAGGAGGGGCTGGGTACTCCAGTCGGGAAGAACAGCATAAGCCAAGGCCTGGATGGGTGACCCTCCAATTTCTAAATGCAGGGCCAGGTCTCCACCTCCGGTCCCAGGGGTAGAGGCTAGTGTGGGCTCAAGGCAGCTGATGCCCAGCCTCCAAGAGCGTCTACTGCCCCAAGCCCAGGTACCTCTCCAGGTTGGCTACCCACAAAGAGGTGGCAGAAGAGCTTGCTGGCTGGGCTCCGTGGGTTCCGGGCAATGAAGGCAAACTGGCAGTCTGCTGGGCACCAGGTAGAGTGGAATATTCGCCTCAGGGCATGAGCCATCAGGAGCACCTGGGGAGGCGGCACATAACAACCAACCACTATCAGACCTGCAACCTCGCCTGCTGGACCTCCACATCACTGGCAGCCTCCCAGGGCCTGCTCTCCTGCCTACCCAGCTTGGGGCCCACCTGGGGTGAAGAAATCCTCCCTTCCTTCAAGTCCACTCGACCCGACCCTGCTTTAAATCTAAACTCCCAGGGCTGGGAATCCTGACTCCCGCGGCTGATCTGGAGGTTCAGGTCACCACATCTGAACTTGAGGGGCACCAGGAGGAAGAGACAAAGAGGAGCAGGAGAAGGAGGGGGTTCTCAGAAAGGACCCCCCCAAATGTTCTCCCACTCCTTCCACAGCCACAAATGGCCAGCCATAAGCTGCCACTGGGCAGGAAAGCCACAAAAACAAGGCCAAGCCTCAGCCACAAGGGACTGTATATCCCTGAAGCTCCGGCTGGAAGATGGCCCCTGGAGACCCTGGAGAGCCGGGCAGGAGAAACTATTGCCCAAGCTCGTCCTAGGGGACAGGCGCTTGCAGAGAGAAATTCCAAAGGCCCCGGCAGGCTGGGGAGCCAGGGAGGCTCAAGGGGAGAGGCTGGGGCTGAGCTGCGCCGGAGACCTGGATAGAGATGAGCATGTCCCAGAGGGAGGAGGAGACGCTGTTCCTGTCCAGTCCTCACCTGTACCCACACGGGCTCCTACCTCACCCTCTCCGCTGTAGATCTTGAGGCCCTGAAGGCTGAATTTCAGGATGACAGCCCGGCGTCGGGGACAGTCCTGGGTGGGAAGAGTTGGTGTCTCCAGATCATTCACGAAGGCTAGTCAGCTACCTCCACCCCACCTGCCAGTTGAGCCACCCAGAGCTGGGGACCACCCTGGACGGGCCACAACTGGTCATGATCTGACCACCTCCATACCTCCCATCTGTGACACCCATCTGTGCTGTTCAGGCCCTTCTCAGAGTTCAGCGTGGCTTTGGTCTTGCACCTGCCCATGCTATGTTAGGGTAGGTAGAGAGGGTAGACCAGATGGTCCCTGGAACCAATCCCATGTGATATTCCAAGGCTGTGATTTTACATGAGGAAGTGAGCCCCGGTACCCTAGCTGCCTACCTTCAGTGCCCACAGCTGCTGTTGGACCAGCCACACACTCTCCTGAGTATCCAGGTCATCCACGGGGAAGGAGCCCACATACTGCTCAGGATTGAGGGTGGGGTAGGAGACAAGGAGTCAGGCCCACGGCTCTGGACCCCCATCCTCCAACTTCCCCCAAGACACACTCTGCGTCATCAGGTAAGCTGTGGGCAATGAGAGCGCATTGCCCATGACATGTGTCCAGGCTCTGTTACTGTCCTAGCAGGTGACCTTGGTCAAGTCACAGTACCCTGAGGGTCCCTCTTCTCATCTGTGCACACTTACTCCAAAGCCTCAGTCATGCAAGACAGACACGGTAACAGGCCCTTGACCTACAGCTTCCCCTACCTTATGGCCGCCCCCTAGAGCACACCCAGAAAGGCAGCCCCACCCACCTGGGCAAACTTGGTGATGCACCTGGGCCTGTAAGGGGCAGGGCCGCAGTCAGACGCCCTCCGGCCTCCTGCCCCAGCCCTCTGCATGGCCCCCAGGATGTCGGCTTCAATCCCACGAGGAAGAAGGCTGCAGAGGGCAAAAGAAGAAGGTTGGTCCCAGACAGATGAGCCCCGTTGCTCCCCTCAGAGGCCGCTGCATTTATTCATTCATTCACTCAACAATCCTTACTGAGCACCTACTGTATACAACGCACTGACCCGCGTGCTGAGAATACAACCTTGAACAAAAGGACAAGACCCTGCCTGCCCTCATGGAGCTACAGGGGTGGCCGACATTACACTTAATGAAAAGAAAGACATCTAATAGCAGGTGGCGAAGCAGGGAAGGCAATATGAGCTGCCAGGGTGGGGCTGACGTGTAACTAGAAAGGCCTCACCAGAGGATGGCTTTACAAAAATCTGAAGGGCTGTGGCGAAGAGTGTCCTCATTCCGCCATCTACCCAGCTGCAGAGCTAACCTGGGCCCAGCCTCCAGGGACAGGAATTTGGGGGTCCAGACTTGTAACTAACTTGGACAAAGTCCCAGGGAAAGGGAAGGCATTACCAAACAGAAGAGGGTGAGGACCAGCAAGTAGGGCATTCTAGCAAGGGAATAGAGCACGTAAAGGCACAGAGAGGAAAAGACAGCTGGGCCGTCAGGTAGCTGGCAGGCTGGAGTCAGGCTGGCCTCAGCCTGAAATGCTGGACTAGGGAAGTGAGACTCTTCCCTGTGTTAATGGGGAGCCACAACAGGTTCTAGGGCAGGAGCGCTGTAGTCCACAGGGTGGTCCGCCAACTGGGTGGCCAGAGCTGATGAGGTCCATTCAGTCAAGTCCCTTTCTGGAGCCCCTAGTACTGTAAAGGTCTTGTAAACCAGAAACAAACCAGATAATACACTGATGCAAGTTAGGGTATAGAGAAGGAAGTCAGTGTCCTAGAGAGGAGCTGAAGGAACCCCTCCCTGCAAAAGCCCAAGAGGGCTCTCATGTTTTCTGGGGTCCCTCAGCACCTCCCTCCTAGACCCACTACAGTGCAGGAGAGGAGCAAACCTCTCAGTAGAGGTCCTCAAGGACAGAGAGAACAATCCCCCTGTTTGAGCATCCAAGGCTATGGCTGGTACCAATAGAGGAGAAATAAACGAATCAATGGAGAGATGTTTACCAGAAAGAACGGCGGAATCCTGGGCCTAGGTCCCCAAAGACCCTGCCCCCTCAGCTTTTCCCAAGGCCAATGTGGACCTCCATCCCTGGAACTTGCAGCCTATCTAAGTAAGCTGCTTGCAAGCATTGCACTTGGAAATCTGAGTCCCAATCCTGTGTGCTAACTGGGGGAGCTGCCCCACCTCTCTGAACCTCCCTTTTCTCATCTGAGGAGGAGTTGATGAGAACTGAATGGAGGAGTAGGCAGCAGCCAGAGCCAATGCTCAACAAACATGGTCTCTCCAGAAATAAAGGCCCCAAAGCCTGCTGTTCTGGAAGGTGTTTGGGAGGTCAGTGAGGTTTATTTTCAGTGCTCTTTGTACTGTGCCACACTGCTAGGTGATCACCCAATGGAGGGGGGTGCTCCTGCCAAGGGAGAACAGGTATCTGATACACAGCCATAAGCAGGAAGTAGGTACATCTTGGCAGTGGTGTGACTAGGGTTGGTATCACCCAGTACAGTAACTCACAGTCACCTCTCCACCCATTCCAGACCATACAGAACCCTTAGTAATGATTCTTGTACTGTTACTCATAAATTCCCATAGATCACCCAAGTCCTGGTATGGATACTCACTGGACTGCTAGGTCACAAGGTCGGCAGTTCAAACCCACCAGCTACTCCTTGGAAACCCTATACGGAGTTGCTGTGAGTCAGAACGGATTCAACGGCACTTAACAACAACAACAATGGCAATAGTACTGGCATAAACAACTAGCAAAATAAAAATTACACCTTTAAATTCCCATTGCTCTTGCAGACAAACCCAGGAGACTCAAAGCATTATTGTTATTGGGTAAGAATGACAGCTCTGAGTGGCATAAGAAGGTTCCAAAAGTAAATTAGCAGAGTTTTAGCCTCATAGGTATATTGACACAAGCAAGCTGGACTTACAAAAAATGTTTTTGTTTGTTGTTTTAACTAACTGCAAGGATACTTTTATAAAACAGAATACACGTCTCCTGAACCACAGCACGGACATTTTAGAGAATCATTTTGGTGTTACTCCCCCTGACAGCGTCACTACATCCTGGGTGTGTCCCCTCCCAGCCCCTTTTAGTGGTCCTCGACAGGAGGATGGAGATGCTGTGGGCCAACGCTGGACCCGCCCCACCTGAGATGTCCGGGACCTCCAGGGCTAGGCTCAGTTCAGCATGGCGGCACAGGAAAAGCCAGAAAATAAAGGGGCCACCTCCCTGGTCCATTTCTCCCACACTTTGCCCCTCCTGCTTTTTTCTGGGTATCCCATTCCCCCGACTTCTGGATCATGATCAATTTTCATATCATGTTTATGTCCTAGTCTACATTTTATGTTTTCAAGATAATAAAGCCAAGCTCCATGTGTAACTGGTACTGAAACAGCATCTTGCTGGTTGCAGGTAATGAGATGGGGGGAAGGGTTCCAGGAAACCCATCTTTTAAACTCATAATCACATGGGATTATGTAGCCCCCTGGAGGTGGAAAACACTGAAAAGTAGACAAGGGGGAAGGGAGAGAGGGAAAGACAGAAAGACAAGGCAGCCCAGGGAAGTGGGAGCAAAGCAGAGTGAGAAGATGAGAGATGGGTAGGGGGAGAGGTGGGAGGCTGGAGAGATAAGGCACAGATTCCGCCTCCTGCCTATGGTGATGACATAGCCCTTCAGGCACGAAGCTGTGCGTGGAGAGAGGCCATACTGTTATCACACACTCACATGTTAGCTCACATGGTGGAAGCAGCTGTGTCTAGAGCTGTCAACAACCTCTGTCCTCCAGATCCACAGCAGGCTTCCTCAGAGCCACGTAGTGTCCCAGCTGTAGGGTAGGAATGGGCAGGCCAGGCCACAGGCCCTGTTACCAGCCATCACCCTACCCCACCCACCATCACAGGTCCTTCCCCAGTTCCCTGGTTCTTTCCCCTGCTGGAAAACTGGCAGATTCTCCCTTCTCCATCCCCCTTCGCAAACCTGGGGGTGCACAGCACCGTCAGCTTCAAGTCAGAGCTAGAGGAAAGCACCAGACTCACCCAATCTTGGAAATAAACCCAGAGATCTCTTTGGACAGGGCAGTCTTTCCAAGGTTTGGCCAGGAACCTGATTGGGGTGGCACTTTCCTAAGGGGGCACCCTCTAGTTCTCTAGCTTTTGTGGGTGGCCAGACAAGGGACTGGAAGGACTGATCTGCCTCTAGGGACAAGGAGAGAGGCCCGCAACTGTATCACACCATAGCTGAGCTATACTGAGGAGCAGTCCACCTCCAGAGTGTCCTGGGCCAGCCTGCAGACTCTGGGCTCAGCAAACAGGAGCTCAGGGAAGTAAAGTCACCTTTCTAAAGTAGGGTAGCTCGGAAGCAAATCCAGGTCCCTGGGGATCTTCCCCTAGGCCAGGGCAGTGCCCTCTGCAAAGACCCACCCCCTGCCTACCCAAGTAAGCAGGCTGTCCATCTTTTGGAGGTTGGAGGCTGTCCCCATCAGATGAGGCAGAGAAGCCGTCACAGCAACTTTAGCAACTTTCTGACCAGCAGAAAGCAACTGCCTTCTCTCTCTGGCTGCTTTCAGGGGCCAATGGTTTGGTGGCCAGTGATGCCCGGACTGCTTTTGGCTCCACACACACAGTGGAGCCACCTGCCTCAACACAGCTGGCCTGGGGGGGTGGGTCACACTGACAGGGGTCAAGAACAGAGACAGGAGGGTCCAAGCGTTTGGGGTTGTGGTCTTGGCCAAGACACTTAGTCTGCCAGCCTCCATTTCTCAACTGTGAAGTGGGAATAATAGTAGCTACCTCCCAGAGCTGTTCACCGATTTGTTCCTTTTGGGAGTATTTCCTCGAGCCGGCTAGGTGCCAGGCACAGATGCTGGTGAACAAAAAAGTGCCAGCCCACAGGGAACCAAGTAGGAGCAGGAGGACCGGATGGGGCACATTTAAGGGAGGGTTTATGTGATTGGGGGAAAAGGAAAGTAGGGTGAAGATATGATTTGTGTGGGCGTTATGGGTGCTATTTAATGTGAGGTAATCGAGGTCAGCCTCCTATAAACAGACATTTGATCAGAAAGTGTTGGTTTCACTTAGGGGTCAGTGCGTGGGCAGTAGAGAGCGCTCCTGGGCACTAAGTATCATTCTAGCTGCTACCATTGTGATTCCAGGGAAGGCCGGCCAGTCCCCGGCCCGCACTAAGGGCAAGACCCGCAGGGCAGTAGTGGAGGTCTGTGGGAGCAAAGGCGATTGTGGTGGGTAGTGATGGGGATGGTAACGGAGGAAAGTGACGGGGTCTCCCTCACTATTCGACACCATCCCCACACTCTGCACCTCGGGATGAGGCTCCCGCCCAGCCCCGGACAAGCTCTCCGCCGCTCACTCACCGCGACCACCGCGTCTCGAGTTCCGTCTGCGCAGTGTCCCGCCGGATGCCCCCCAGCAGTGCTCAGTGACTACTGTGTCTCCGTCGCCCTAGCCAGCGCCCCTCAACCCTGGGCTTGCCCCGCCTCCGCCACCCCCGCACCCCACATGTGGCCGCAGGGACCCACACTCTGAATCACCTGGTGGCGGCGCCCGAACAGCGCCCACCAATCGGCGCCTGTGGAGCTTCTCCGTTGGGCCGCGCCATCCAATCAGCAGCCGCGAAGGGCTCTGTCACCACCCACGCCGACTCGCACACGGGCGCTCCTCCTTAAAGGGCTGGGGGACTGGGAGCCGGGAGGTGGCGCTCTACCGGCCGCGGAGAGTACTTCCATCTAGGCTGGTGGCTCATAGTTCCCCTGCCATCAATTATAGCTTTCCTTTCCTGGGGTGTTCTTCTCCCTCTTCCACCGGACTAGCTCCTCTTTGTAAGAAGCGGTTCCAACGACTCCTCCGGGAAGCCTTCCTTGACCACCACTAACTTCTCCACTCTCTGCAGAGCCCCTGCGGGTCCATCCATTCTTACTAGAGTGCCAACGACCCTGCACCAGAGGGGCCCCATCCCTGGTGCGCAGGACAGAGCCTGCTTCTTGCAGGCATTCCGTGACTTTTGTTTGTTTTTTGACGATTGAACAAATATGCTCAGGAGCTGGCCTCTGGGTCAATCTCACCCTGCCCTCAGCTCCTCCTCACTCTCTTCTTGCCTGGCCATTCGGTGAGGATTAAGTGATCCTGCCCAGTCTACAGTCTGGCATCAAAAGTCTTGGAATGAATGTTGACCAATTAATATTGACCGCAGTGCAAGGGCATCCCGACCCTTGAATTACACGGAAATCCAGTCATTTTTCCTGCCATCAGGTCAGCCACCCTGTAGGCGCCAAAACATAAATAGCAGATCCAGATTCAGCTTAGCCTTTGGTGTGTATTCAACCTGAAAACTGCAGAGAAAACTGCCCATGTACCGCACCACAGGTGCAGTGGGGAACAAAGGCTGCACCCCAGTAAGTGAGCACCCCGACCCCGACAGAGATGGTCACAGCAACAGAGAAACAATGACCAGGATCTGATGAGACAGGTCTTGCCTTTGTCTCCGTTACACTCTCCCTGTACCCCAGCATCTGAGATGGTTTGGTCCCAAATCTGGGTATTTCTAAATGTGGGACCTCGGGCAATGCCTTAATCCTTGGATGCTTATCAGTAACAAACACCGGCCTCAAAGGGATGTGAGGATTCAAAAGGTTAATGTGACACACACAGTACCTGGCTGATAATGAAGTGCTCAATAAATACCAGCTAATATTGTTAGGTGCAGTCGAGTTGATTCCGACCGGCAGTGACCCTGTGTAGGGTTTCCAGGGAGCAGCTGGTGAGTTTGAACCACTGACCTTGTAGTTTAAATAGCTTTGCTGTCTGGCGCATTAACCCACTGTGCCACACCAGGACTCTTAGCTAATATTGGTGGTGGTGGTGGTGGTTACGTGCCGTGGAGTCGGTTCGGACTCATAGCAACCCTGTACAGGGTTCTGAGGCTGTAAATCTTTATGGGAGCAGAAAGCCTCATCTTGCTATTTGACCACGTACACTAGAGACTCAAGAATAAAAGCCATGTCTGATATTGTCTAATAGCTAATGTTAGACATGGTTTTTATTCTTGAGTCTCTATTGTATGTGATCAAACAGCAAATATTGACTGAGTTCCATGTGTTAAGTGCTGTGGGAAATGTGGGAAATTCACCAAGGCCATCTCAGTCTGAGTGATGAGATGAAAAGGTTTACCACTTGGTCCTGCTTTCTGCAAATCCAATTTATGAAACACATGTGTACAAGAGAAAGCATCAGTGCCTATCTTTTCAAAAAAACATCTAAAGCAATTAACTAGGTTCATAGTCCTCTTTTTGAGAATATTCTGAAAAACAGCATACCTCCATTAAATATCGGCTAACAAGTTTCTGATGCATATAATTCATTCTGATACATACAATTTTAAAAAACAGTGACAGAAAATTGTTCAAGCCAAAGATGAGAAATTAGCTCCAATTTCCAGAGGCATGTAGATTAAATTTTCCCGAAATTAAACAAGTAAAAAAAAAAAAAAAATTAAATCCAGACAATGAAACAGTTCAAACTGAGGGAAATGTTTTCCTTCTAAATCTTCTGCAGAAGA
Organism: Chrysochloris asiatica; assembly: GCF_000296735.1. NCBI lineage: Eukaryota > Metazoa > Chordata > Mammalia > Afrosoricida > Chrysochloridae > Chrysochloris > Chrysochloris asiatica. The sequence goes on along the minus strand of NW_006408565.1, from coordinate 18,696,579 downwards.
GAACAGAGGGTCCTCAAGATTTGAGGGACACACATTATGCTAGGTCTCAGGGATAGAGATTTACAACAAAACCCCCAAAGCAAAACAGAAACCAGATCTAAACAGATACGTGTATGCAAAATATGTGATTGTCTTTTGATTGGTTTTCACTGTCCCTCAGCTATCCAATGTTATTGGATTCCACTAAATGCTATCATGCATGTAGCCTTATTGTTGTCAAGTATCATCGAGTTGGTTTCGATGCATAGTGACCCTGTCTAAGGGTGTCCAAGGAGCGGCTATAGAGTGTCCAAGGAGCGGCTATAGAGTTTGAACCACCGACCTTGTGGTTCAAAGCGACCTTACAGTCCAGTGCTTTACCCACAGTGCCACACCAGCAAAGGTTGGCAGTTGGCTACAGCAAATGAAACAAACTTCAGTGGGTTATCAACCATCCCCCAGGGCAAGCCAATTTAGCAACCTAGTTTCCACTCAGTACTGCAGCATAAAACGGTCATCACTGCTTTATTCTCTGCCACAGGTATGTATCCAGCCCTACATTTGTAATATAACAAAGTCCTCTCAAGCTACTTCAACCTCTGGATTAATGAATCATCTTTGCAGGAAGCCCAAAAGGATTACATATACTGAGCAAGGGGAAGGAGGACAAAAAGGCAAGCTGGGGTGAAACAAGGGGAGTGATACCTGAACGTGTTAGGGCCCACAGCCATGTCATGGTATTTCCTGATGCGTCACTGACAATTACTAAACCGCACAGGTGTGAGCTTGCTATCACAATCTTTCCTTTTCTCTAAAACCCAAGAGGTGGTTATTGGAGTTGCCTGCTGACAAATGTTGAGTGGGAAGTAGCACATCATTGCAAAATTGATCCCTAACAATAGGGCTAGAAAACTGGAGCCAAAATGGTGAGCTGGGAGCCAGCCTCACCACAGTAACGTTTCATCCACATCCGGTTTTTACAGCATTTGCTTTTATCCCAGTTTCTGCTGTAACACCTTCCCATATTGACAGTTATTTTCAGAAAGTAATTCAAATATACACAATATTATTATCGCATGCTTTCAAGTACGTCTGAATGGCTGTTCTTGCAACTGCCCACCAACATAAGTGGCCTAAAATTGAGGGGGGGGGGAATTTAAGACACTGATTAAAATAAGATTCATTTATTTTTTAAAAAATGAACATTCTATGGCATGGCTGGCAATAGGTGTGTTTTCCAGTGTCAGAAAAACGTCAGATCTGGAGGAGCAAGATGAGAACCAGGTTGAGTGACTTGCACCAAGTTAGTTCCAAAGAGGGAACAAGATTTGGCCAGCGTGTTACTGAGCAGAGTGAACGTGCACTAGGCCCTGGGGGTCAGGTGGTGGTCCTGAGGCTTTATTAAATCTCACTGTATCTATCTATTGTGGACTTTGCACTCTCATGTGTTTCAATATTATCATTCTTTGATGCCCCAGGAAGAAGCATCAAGTTGACCTTGTTGCTACTTGTACTCCATATAAAGAGGGGAACAAAAGAATGGGTGCCTTCTCCTGTAGAAAGTAACCCATGGCCACCCAGTTGATTCATAGTGACTTGTGAAAAAAAGAACAAAAACAGGTTTAAAAAGGGAAATCCTAACCAGAATCACTTGTCGAAAACTTTGTTGGTAGAGATAATTAAAATTGGAAGCCTAGGGATGCATTTCAAAAATTAGGGAAATATTGTCAATAAAATAAACATCAAATACAACCTAAAATACTGAAAAAACTTGACACTAATGAGAATTAGAGTGAGCATGGAGTAGCTGCAGTTACTCTGTAGCCAGCTGAGGCCCCAGGTGTACCCCAGGTGGCAGCTCATGGCTGTGATGGGAGACTGCTTGCCCACCTGGCTTTTCCATCCCCTGACTCTTGAAGCTCAAAGCTGTGGGAGTATGTTCTTTTTACTCATTTTGTAACCAGTTAACATGTTCCTAAAAGTTTTATAACTCACTTTAAAAATGTGCTCAACAGCTGTCAGTTAAAAGTGTGATTCTCTTATAAACTCATTGCCAAAAAAACTTGCTAGCTGGAGTACGTGTATAAAAGCACTGAGGTGTGGAAAGATGAATCAAACCTGGATTTAGGTCTAACTCCATTACTTGTTTAATTTTGGGAAAATTTAATCTACATGCCTCTGGAAATTGGAGCTAATTTCTGATCTTTGGCAATGTTAAGAATTTGAGATGGTATGAATAAAGTGCCTAGCAGGAGTAAACTACCATGAATGATAATTTAAGCATTGAAATCTTGTGAAATTGGATGGTGGCTCATTTATTTTTAGTCTTTCCTAAAATTATAAAGTGCCTTAGTAACTGTTGTACTTGTTGATGTTAAGTGCTGTGAAGCCAATGCTGACTCATAGAGACCGTGCACAAGGGTTTCCGAGAAGCACCTGGTTGAACTGCCGACCTTGTGGTTTGCAGTCTAGTACTAACCCTACAGTGCCACACCAGAAGTCCAACTCTAGTATAGTATACTGAACATCTAATCTTTGATTCAATTAGAATGTTTGAGAATTTCACATGACCTCTGGGTGGTTATTCTAAAAATACATCGTCTTAACATTATACTGCAACAGAAATACCACAAGTGAATGGATTTAGCAAATTTATTTTCTCAGTTTAGGAGGCTAGAAGTTCTGATTCAGAGCGCCGACTTTCAGGGAAGGCTGTCAGCTCTGGGAGGTTCTTGTCTCTTTAGCTTGTTTTCTGATTCCCTGGAGATCTCCATGTGGCTTGTCATCTACCTCTGCCCACCTTAACCTGCTCCCTTTTTAAGATTGACCCAAATCACACCTTTCATGAAATCTGCTACATTAACACACCAGACAATGCATGCCCCTACATGGACATGGAGGTGAGGATTTACAGCACATACTTGAGGAACCGGTGGTAGCAATTGTGAGGATGGCAGAGACTGCAAAGTGCTACCTTCTGTTGTACACAGGGTTGCTATGAGTCGGGACCAACTGGACAGCAATTAATATTTGAGGAATACAATTTAATTTGTAATAATGATAATTAACTCTAATCCCTTTATTTTTCAGATAAGATTATTATAAAGCTCAGAGATTGCCCAAGCTCCCACAGCTGGTGATACAGCCCTTGAGAACCATAGGAAAAGATGTTAGGTTACTGGGCTGAGACAGGCTTGGATCTCAATTTGCCACTGATGAAAATTTCTTATTCTATATGCCAAACAACAGGCAACAGAAGGAATTTAGGTTTGACATGAGACTTTCATCAGCACAAAAGCTTGTATGTACTAAAATGGATGACCAAGGATGTTGTAAATCTCCTTGGGTTTAGGAAAAAGACAGCAGAAAGGAAGAGATGAGTAAGATTTCTTATAGAATCATGAGGATAAGGACAAGGATTTCTGACATCCCAACTCATGATTGCTAAATAGTTATGTCCAAACAATTCAGGTGTCTGAGAAAACTCTCATCCGGGATGTCTCATGGCGGACCCTCATGGGATACAAGTTGTTTATAGGAAAAGAAAGCTGCTCACTTAGCTACACGGTTGTTACCATACAAGTTTGGCTCCTGGAAGGGAAAGTTCTCACTAAGTATCAACATCCTGTGAACTGAAGAATTTGAAGAAATGCTCAATTGCTATGTTTTGAGAATGCCCCATACCTGTAGTGTCCTGAAAACCAAACAAGATACATTTCCTAGTAATCCATAACCAAATTTTAAGTCATCAAACCTTTTTTTTTTAAGCTTTTATTGGCTTTTATTGTGAATTGAGTGATACTTTACATGGGAGAACATCAATTTGGCATTCAACCTATCTCATATTTTTTTTTCATTACAATGATTATAATCCCCCTTCCATGCATCATTTTAACAGTATTTGCTTCTATTCCATTTTTTTTGACATACAAAAAACCATGTAGGAATACATCATTATTTAAACAACCAAAGAGCACATTCTGCAAGCCTGCCTCCTGGTCTGTCAGCACACAGCCTTTTTCTGTCCATGAATCTAGAGTCCTCAGCTGCTCAACTTCTGCCTCCATCTCTGGTGTCCCTGCTTCTCTGGTTAGGACTCCATGTTCCACTCATGCTCTAGATGGTCCTAGGGTTCTCTTGTTCCTGGAATGTAATTTTAAGTACTTCCCCTTTCTGTTACACAACTCCTACCTTTACAGTTGTGACAATTACAATTAATCCCACTCACCTCAATCAAATGAATCCTATCTGTATCTCCTTTCACCAGACCCATCTAGACAAGATGAAAACTATTTGGTGGGGATTCTACCTTCTCCCACACTCTGAAACTAAACTCCCTCTTGAAAACTTGTAAGGTAGCCACTTTGTGCCTTTTATACCCTCCACCCCCATTTTAGGTTGCCAATGTGTAAGTTGCCTACTCCTATCAACCCTGTGTATACAGGGAATAGGTTTGATCCTTGAGGTGACAACTCCCCTCTCGGTATTTTGCATCTGTAAGGTCAAGTTCATCAGATGTAACAATTTACAATTGCTTTATCAAATGTCTTCATCTTCCTCTAGTTGTGTTTTGATCATTAAGCCACTGAAGCTAGGTCAAATGGGTACTATTTGCAAGTTTGGGCATTCTTGTGCGTCTCCCCCCACTTCGTATCAACTGGATGCTTCACTCTCAGCTCTACGGTTCTGTGGCTAGGTTACATGCATGGGTTAAGGACTTCCCAAGTTTCCCCAAACTTCAGACCAACCAGCCAGCCCTTCCTCTTTTCTTTCTCATCTAAGGTTGATAGGATTCTAAGGCGTGTGATCAAACTCAGCCCTCATCTACATTACTGCCTTGCCCTTACTTCTACTCACATTGTAGATCAACACCGTCTCCAGCGAGCTTACAGGCCCGCTCATGCGGAAGTTCCCTTTGAGTTTCAATCTTGGGGGGTGGTGTTGGTGGGGGTGTGTTTGTCCTGAAGGGACTTGATTGCTTGCCTTGATGGCTCCCTAATCAACAGCTTGCTTGTTCTCGTAATAGCCATACTACAGTTTTTGTTTTTTCCTGCTGGTCTCTTTCAAGAAGTTTCTTTTGCTCCTCTACTCACTCCGGGCTGGTCTGCAAATCCTCTCAAGTGGGAATGTCCCACCCTCAGAAGGTTCTGGATGGCAATCGAAAAGCCAGTGACTTCTATTAGCGATTTGACTTCATATTTTTTATCTCATTCCAAGTGCTCTACACACTTTGAAGTTCTTTTCTTCCAAGAGTAGAATATAGTCATTGGCTTGTGGGACACGGGAATTCATGCTGGAAAATTTGTCAAGGGAAGCAGTCAAGCAGAACAATTAGATACGGTTCTGTATTCAATGTCTAGTTTTTAATTCAGGCTTTGCTACTTACCTGGGTCATGTCACTGAACTGTATTCCATACCTCAGTTTTCCCTTCTGTAAATGGGAGTAATAAACAATGGCCATATTATAGAACAAATACACAAAGCCTGGCATATGGAAGAAATTAAGTGTTAAGCTATTTATTATAGATTGAACTGTGTCCTCCCAAAAATACGCATTGGAAACCTAACTCCTATTATCTGTGGATGTAATACCCATTTGGGATAAGTTTTATTATGCTAATGAGACCCTCATAGTGTATGTGTCCTAAATCTAATCACTTCTGAGACTGAAAGAAACTAAGAACCCTCCCCTAGAGATGCAAGCTGAACTTAGATTTAGGAGACACCCAAATCGTGAGAAAATAAATTTGTTCTCTAAAAACACAACAATCCCTTATGCTACTACTGGTACAGCAGCATTAGACAACTAAAAAAGGATTATTTGTGTTTATGTTTGTATTACATGCATGTGTACATTATTTACATACATATGCAAGTATGCATATGTGCTAAACTTACATGCACACTTTATCATAGATACATGGGCACCACATAAAACCCATTTCTTTACTAAGCAAAGATTAACAGTGGTCATTAGAAATCAATTTGTAAACAACATTAGGAGTCCTGGTGTAGTGCTGTGGGTTAATGCATCAGACTGCAAAGTTATTTGAACTGCAAAGTCAGAGGTTCAAGCTCACCAGCTGCACCTTGGAAACTCTATACAGGGTCACTATGGGTCAGAATCAACTCGACAACACAACAACAACAAACAACATTAAGAAAAAGATAGTTGAAATTTTCTAGAAAAATGGCTTGGGAAGGCCTTTAATAAAGTGTCCTTTGATATTACCACAGTTGCTGACAAAACAAAATTTGAAACAAGACCACAGTTAAAACTAAGCTGACAAAATAATCAAAGATAGAAACTTTTTTTCCATTAGGAAAAAAGCCATGCAACTTAATCTTTGGAGAAATGATAGTCAGAAAAAACTACAAAATACAGTAACAGAGATGGCAGAAATTAGTTCCTCGGAAACGGAAAACTCAATGTAGTTGATGAGAATGATAGTTTAGCAATCTGTAATGGTTTCCAAACAAATCTTTGTTAAGTGGTCCCTAGACCAAGAGCTTCAAGACTCTAGTTCTTTAATGCTAGTCTGTCAAAGTGACTTACGTATTGCACCATGAAAACACAGTAAGCAACTCTACAAGCTGAGAAAGTAACATCACTACTTTTCAGGGAAGAGTTTAATGGTATTTCTTAACAATTAAGAACATAATTTCTCTTCTTTCACAGGTAAAATTAGAAATTCTGCTTAATTGAAAGAGAATATATCTTTTTCCAGGCTCCCAAAATGAAAAAAGCCTTAAATTAAGTTTAGATTTTTATATTCCTTCTTTAGTACAGCAGCTAATGAACAAGGTTTTTTCATCACACATAATAGGATGCCAAGAATATCTCAGTCTGAATGAAAATAATTTTATAGGCTTTTTAGGAACAGATCAGCAAACCTAGACTATGGCTAACATAAAAGATAGATGGAAAAAATATCAATGGCATGTGGCATATTGTTTTAGCTCCTGATTTCATGTAATTTTCCTGTTAATTATACCCAAGAGACATGACAAAAACACACATCTGTTCTCTTAAAGTTATACTGGGCCAGGCTTCCTATATTAGTCATCATGGATTGTTAGAACTGGGTTCTATGTGTGTATAAGTTCTTTTATTACTAAGGTGCCCACATTTCTCTATAATGGTACCTTTTCTTTTCTGTTTTGTAGGATAAGAAACTGACATTCTCACTCCCAGAACTTTAACATATTCATTGATGAAAAGTAGTTTGTATATTTAGTTTCACAAAGTATGTGAGACACTGTAATTGAGCTCACTGTACTATGAAGCATGCTGAAGCCATTAATCCATGTTAAAGATTGCCACGTTTGTGGTTCACTTTTCCATAACATGGGATTAAAATCTATGTGTTCTGCTCCTTTTGCCAAGAAGGAAGCAAGCTAACACTCCTCCTTTATCTCAAATAAGGAAGGTACATGCTCCTATCTAATAGCTGTGGATTCTCACTTAAGGAATGCAATGGACACCTCTGTCTCTTCTCTTTACAAGAGAGAAATTGTTCTTAACTGACGTTTGTGAACTGACATGAATATCAGAATTGGAAGGGAGCTTAATCTAAATGTCTCACTAGGCTGAAGCTCCTGATGTGTAATATGAAAGGGCTTCAAAAAGTCTGTGGAATTGGAATGAAAATAATATGCAATTTTTCCAGAAACTTTTTGAAACACCCTTGTATGGCCACCAAGTGACTGTTAAGTGTTTTTAAGAGCACAATAGCATAATAATAAAAAAAAAACAACCAACATCTTCCAACTTCTGATTCAGGAGGAGAGTTTTCTAAATACTCATTAATAAAAAACATCATTACTTACTAAAGAGCACGTGGAAATTGGAACTGCATTCTAGAATCAGATCTTTAAAGTTTATCGTTAACCTTTGCAATGCTGTACTTTGTTTCTAGTCCAAGGACATTCCTGAACATTGAGGTTATGAAAACTGGGTTCTATGCTCTTCACTAGAGTCCTTCATAAAATGCTAATTTATTTTTCAAATCTATGAATCCTTAAATAATACTGAACATATCTAGAAACACCATTTACCGTTAATACAAGAATTCAAAAGCAAATAAACTGAAGCTTGTATTTAAAAAGGAAAAGGAATGGTAACTATTACAAGGAGTATAAAAGACTCAAATGGGGGCAACACTTACTTACTTCTGAGGACAAACTAGAAACTTTTAAATATAAGCTACAGTTCAGCAGCCTTTAAAATTTCATGTTTATTTGTATTTTTTCAAAATATATGTACATAAAAAAAGGAAGATTTACAACAGGAACGATTGCCTTACATGCAACACAAATCCCAATGAACTCATGATGGGATCACACATGATTATGGATCGAATTCAGGCCTATCTTCTCAAGTCCATTTCCAACAGCCATAGTTAAGTTAAGGCTGCAGAAGGGATCCCAGAAGACAATGCAAGTGGAATGAATATGAAACAAACATTTCTAGCCTCTGGCAGCACTCAAGGGGCCAGAAGATGTACACCAAAAATTTTAAGACAATTAAAATGTCGAGTGTCAAAGGGAAGATAAATGGTACCAGAAATAGATATTTCTCAAGTAGAAAGCTAGTACTATTTAACACAACTTCACAATACCAAAACAAATACAAGTAAGAAAAGGTTAGGTAGTTGGGCTTCATTTGCTTTTTTTTTTTTTCTCTTTCTTTCTTTTCTTTTTTTTAATATCTCAAAAGGAAGCCACTTGCTCGATATCAAAAGTGCTGTGGAAAGAAAGGAGGGAAAAAAAATCCACAGATGAATCTGGAATCTAGTTTATTTTAGCAAATCGTATGTGTTCCCACTTAACAACTCTAAATTAGCAACAATGTAACTCTCCAACATTTCCTTGTAAAAAAGGCAAACAGGAAGTGACAATTCATGCTTCAAATATTAAAAAATATATTTAAACATTTGATCAAGAAGATTTTCGGTTTTGATTTTTGGTAACACAGGCGACACCAGAAATCAGATTCAACATATTCCCCTACTTCCCTTCGTCAAAAACCAAGTTGTGGAGAAAATGTGTGCTTGCTATTAAGGGAATGAATGAAAAGTCCTAGGCCTCAGAGTAATACCTGGACACTGACCACTGTGAAAGTGCTCCAAAGGAGGTCTAATGAGCTCGTGTTTTGGCTGATTCCCAAAGCTATCTCTGGTCTTTACACTTGGAGAGAAGAAGTTAGTGGAGTGGTTTTATAAATAAGATCAATTACTATATCTATAACCGAAGTCTCCAGGCAGAAGGCTTTACAATTTAGTCAGGGCTGCAGTGCCTTCTTCGTACGTCTAGCACCTGACCAGCATCCTATTCTTGATGCTTTCTACAAATATAAAATCTTTGCAACTGTTTAGATAAAACTGGAAGAGAGACTGGGGGGGGCTAAAACTGACCATTAAAAAAAAAAAAAAAGAGGCTATTTTAGGGTAGGGGGAGGAAAATGGACAAGTATAGATTAGGAAAGTCCAGGGTTACTGCAGAAATGAAAGTGGCTGAGGGAAGGGCAGGCACCAAGAACAGCACCTAAAGCTAACAAATGCCTAAACTGGTTTATTTATATTATATTCCCTCCTCACAATATTCATAGGGGAGGAAAAAAAAGTAAGTTTTATAAGCATCAAAACTAAAAAAAGATGCACACTGACCTTAGAAAATAACATTTTGAATTTCATGATACCCTTTTCTCCTATACAATTCACTGTTTTGCTTTGAATGACTTCGTCATAGTGGATTTGCCCTTGCCGGGCACTTTCACTTCCTTTCTCACACTGGCTGGGGGCTTCTTTGAAGAGCTACCACTAGGTTTCTTGATAACTGAGGGTGTAGGCCTAGCTTTCTTGGCAGGAGTTTTGGTTTTGGGAGGGGCTTTCTTAGGCAGGGGCCTTGCTTTCCCCCTCTGGGCAGCCGGAACTTTAATTGTGGGCTTGGACCCTCTCTGCTTCATGGATGCTGCCTTTCCTGAGGACTTGGCTGGGGTTTTCTTCTGCAACCTGTGAGAACCAAAGAGAAAAGGCAGACACTTAGTACATAAGAAATTCACTTTGCCAAGAAAAAGAAGTGGCACAGTTAGAAGTCACCTATGTTAAAAATGCTGAATACTGTCCAGCTGGTTCCAATTCATAGTGGTGACACTGTACAGTGTTTCTAAGGATTTGAACCTCTGACCTTGCAGTTAACAGACCAGTGCTTATCCTAAAGCACCACACCAGGACTCCATGTTAAGAATAGGAATGTGATTTATTATTTTTAAATTAATGCATTTACTAAAATGTTATTTGAATAAAAATTCAACCTCCTTACAGAAGTCTAAACAATTTTATGATGTTCTTTCAAGGAAAATATGGGACTGTTCTTTGAATACCCACACTGAAGAATATAAATAGATTTGATTGAACAATAAATGACATGGTCACAGAGCCTCATTAAGTTCAGAAACTCTGACTTTTCAAGAAAAAACTTCCCAATTCTACACTACTTCTTACCCTCCCACTAGAAGGGCTACTCATACTTCCACACCTTCTCTTAGGAGGTGGCTCTTCATCCTCAGAGTCTTCATCTTCTTCTGATGAATCATCTTCATCATCATCATCCTCATCTTTAGAATTTTCTGACTCCTTCTTTGGAAACAGAACTCCTGGGCTATTAAAAAAAAAAAAAAATTAGGTAAAACTGAAGCCCAATACAGGATAAGGAAAATAAGGTGAATTTGGCAGCTCTTTCCTAGACATCCTCCACCTCTTCTCACCTCCCTACAAAAATCAAGGTAGACTATGAACATCATGTTACAATTTAACCAATGTTGAACAAATTGATAAAAATTCTAGATCACACCTCATTCCTTTCTTCCCTCCATTTAATAAAACCGATCCTTAATCATACAGTTAAGGCCATACAAGTTTGATTTGCCTGGCAATAAACAGTCTATAAAGCTGTGACTGTTCTGCAGAGCAGAGCACTTTCTGACCTCATAATGGTGGCAATCATACATTGACAGAGAACTTCTAGAGGTTCAAGCTGTATTCAGAAGAGGCTGTGGAACGAGAGATATCATTGCTTATGTCTGGTGGATCTTGGCTGAAAGCAGAGAATATCTGAAAGATGTTTACCTATCCTTTATTGACTACACAAAGGCTTTTGATTGTGTGGATCATGACAAGCTATGGAGAACATTG
>NW_006408565.1:18675823-18684266 GCF_000296735.1 Chrysochloris asiatica | reverse complement strand
TACATGGAGTCACTATGAGTTGGTTCTGACTCGATGGTACCTGACAACAACAACAATGGTGGCAAAAACTCTAAAAGGACTACAGGGGATGAATCTCAAAAAGAGAAGGAGCCCCTTTCTCGGTAGTGGTGGTGGTGGTGGTGGTGGTGGTGGTGAAGTCAGTTCTGACTCACAGTGACCCTGTACAGGGGATTCTGAGGCTGTAAATCCTTACAGGAGGAGAAAGCCTCATCTTTGTCCCATGAAGCAGCTGGTGCATTTAAACTGCTAACCTTGTGGTTAGCAGCCCGACACTATGCTAACTAGGGCTCAATTTCAATTCTTCTATTAAAAAGTACTTACCAATTAACTATTAATCAATGCTTGAAAATTCACATACAAGTGGGTTTCAAAAATTTTGTGGAACACCTATTTGAAGAATAATAGGATGTTTCCACAAACGATTTGAAACCCCCTAGTATTTGAATGGCAAGGTTGGCAGTTCAAATGCCATCAATTGCTCTAAGGAAACCCTATGTTGTTGTTGTTAAGTGCCATTGAGCTGATTCCAACCATAGCGACTCTACAGGGTTTCCGAGGAGCAGCTGGTGAGCTTAAACCGCCGACTGTGCAGTTCAAACAGCTTTGCAGTCTGGCGAATTAACCGACAAGGCCACACCAGGACTCCAGGAAACCATATACAGGGTAGCTATACATTGGAACCAACTCGACAGCCCTTAACAACAAAGTATGCATCCAACCAAATTTATATTAGTGCATAAAGAACAATATAATAAACAAACAATAAAGCTCTAGTATATTTATGTTAAAATCCACTCAGTGGTAGAGGGTAGCTTACTAGAGTTCTGGTTCAATGAATGAGTGAATGAACATGGTACAGTTGAGAAAGGATACTTTACATAAATGTTCCTATCTCTATAGTATAAAGAAAGAATCAGAAGTCTTAGAAACAGTCAATGCTCTCCTTATTTAAATGTAGATGCAATCCTGTCATAATTTTCCTGCGATTTTCATTTATGCTTGAAGAGGAAATGAACATCAAAATGACTGACAAGGATCCAAAAGTACTCATTGCTTGCTTCCAGGAACTGTTGGCTCATAACAAATTCTAACAAGATCGCCCTAACTCCTGTTTTTACAAGAAAATTTTTGCTCTAAAACAACAATGCTGCAGTCACTATTTTAAAATATATCCACTTCAATGTAGCGGTAATAAGAGTAAAAATAAGTTACATTAAGTCTTTAACCGAGAATCAGATTTCAAATTTACAATAACTAATATTTATCATTATGGAATTACCTGGGGTAATAAGGAAAACAGAGCTGGAAGGTGCCACTGAATCCTTTACCAGAGATCTGTTCTATCCATCCATTCTTTTCACATTTCTGCAAGGTCTTCTTCAGCAGATGCACTGAATGAAAATTTCCGAAAAGGTCAAAAGTTTGACTAGCATTTCAGACTGATAATTCTTTCAGCTATAATCAGATGTCCAGTAATAAACCTTTACTCTCTTATAATATACGTTGTTGTTAAGTGCCATCAAATTGGTTCCGACCAATAGCAACCCTGTATCGGGTGTACGAATGAGCTTGAACCACTGACCTTGTGGTTCAAACTGACTTTTTAGTCTAGAGAATTAACCCACAGCGCCACACTGGAGTCCTCATCATATACAGTAACTGACATGTGCTAAATGAATTGTCGAAAAATGCATTAATTTCTTACTGAACGCTTGCTGTTATTATACGCTGTTGAGTCCATGCTGACGTATAGCGACCCTGTATAGGGTTTTCCAAGGATCAGCTGGTGGGTTTGACCTGCTGACCTTGTGGTTAGCAGTCCAATATTTATTCTACAGTGCCACACCATTTGACAAAATCAGAAGAAGAAACTTAAGAGAATATGGAATCAAATTCTCTCATTTTACAGAAGAGGAAATGGGAGTTCAAAGTGATTAAATGGTGAAAAGTAACTCTAAGACTAGATTTCATATCATATTATTTCTATTCATTCAAACATCTATTGAGGGCCTGTAATCAATTAGGAAAATATATAAATAGAGGAATAGAACCAATTCTTCATTATTAATCAGCACACTGCTGCAAAACTGTACGTGGCTCCTCAAGATATCACCAATTCTCATTTTTCATACAAAGATATATCAGAAATATACTTTATGGTAATTTAGTGTCCAAAATATTATTGTTGTCATGTGCCATCGAGTCGGTACTGACTCATAGCGACCCTATGCACCACAGAACAAAACACTGCCCAGTCCTGGGGCAACCTCACAATTGTTGTCATGCATGAGCTTATTGATGCTGCTACTTTGCAAATCTATCTCGTTGATCTTACCAAACATGGTATCCTTCTCTAGCGACTGGTCCCTCCTGACAATATGTCCTAAGTATGCGAGACCAAGTTTGGCCATCCTGGCCTCCACGAAGCACTCTGGCTGTACTTCTTCCAACACAGATCTGCTGTTCTTTTGGCAGCCCATGGCACTTTCAATATTCTCCTCCAACACAATAACTCAAAAGAATCAATTCTTCTACAGTCTTGTTATTCACTGTCCAGCTTTGATATGCATACGAGGTTACTGAAAAAACCATGACTTAAGGTCAGGCGCACCTTAGTCCTCAAGCTGACATCTTTGCTCTTCAACACTTTATAAAAGGTCCTGTGCAGCAGATTTGTCTAATACAATATGTCGTTTGACTTCTTGACTGCTGCTTCCATGAGTGTTGATAGTTGATCCAAGAAGAATGAAGTCCTTGACAACTCCAATCTTTTCTCCACTGATAAGAATGTTGTTTATTGGTCCAGTGGTGAAGATTTTTGTTTTCTTCACATTGAGATGCAATCCATACCAAAGGCTATGGTTTTTTATCTTAATCAGTATTTTATTAAGTCCTCTTCACTTTCAGCAAGCAAGGTTCTATCATCTGCATATTGCAGGTTGTTAATGATTCTTCCTCCAATCCTGATGCTACATTTTTCTTCATAGAACCCAGCTTTCTGGATTATTTGCTCAGCATACAAGTTGAATAAGTATGGTGAAAAAATACAATCCCGTTGCACACCTTTCTTAATTTTAAAACGTTCAGTGTTCCCAAGTTCTGTTCCAACAACTGCCTCTTGGTCCATGTAGAGCTTCCTCATAAGCACAATTAAGTGTTCCGGAATACTGATACTTTGCAATGTTGTCCATACCTTGTCATGATCCACACAATCGAAAGCCTTTGTGTAGTCAATAAAGCACAGATAAACATCTTACTGGTATTCTCTGCTTTCAGCCAAGATCCATCAGACATCAGCAATGAATATCTCTTGTTCCACGTCCTCTTGTGAATCTGGCTTGAACCTCTGGAAGTTCTCTGTTATTGTATACACATAGCTGTTTCTGTTATTACCTTGAGTAAAACTTTGCTTGAATGGGATATCCAAGATACTGTTTGATGATTTCCGCATTCCACTGGATCACCTTGCTTTGGAATCAGCAGAAATACGGATCTCTTCCAATCAGTTGGCCAAACAGTTGTCTTCCAAATTTATTTTTATTTTCCAAATTTGTTGCAAAAGATGAGTACCTCGAGTGCCACCTCACTTTCTTGAAAGATTTCAATTCTCACTGCATCAATTCCTGGTGTCTTGTTCCTTGACAATTACTTCAATACACCTTGGACTTTCTCCTTCAGTATCACTGGCTCTTGATCATATTATGCTGCCTCTTGAAATGGTTAAGCATCAACCATTTCCTTTTAGTACTCTGCATATTCCCTCCATCTTCTTTTGATGCTTTCTTAATCATTCAATAATTTGCCCAGAGAATCCTTCAATAACGAAAAGTCGAGGCTTGAATTTTTTACTTCTTCCAGCTTGAGAAATGCTGAGCGTGCTCTTTCCTTTTGATTTTCTGACTCCAGATCTTTGTACATTTCGTTATAATATTTGACTTTGTCTTTTCGAGCTGATCCTTGAAACTGTTCAGCTCTTGTACCTCCTCATTTCTTCCTTTTCCTCTAGCATTTATACGCTGGAGCACAAGTTTCAGCGTCTCTTAGATTACCCATTTTGCTCTTTTCCTTCTTTCTTGTCTTCGTAATGACTTTTTGCTCTCTTCCTGTATGATGTTCTTGATGTCATCCCACAACTCTTCTGGTCTTTGGTCTTTAATGTTTAATATATCAAATCTTTCCTTCAGATGATTTCTAAATTCAAGTGAGATATATTCAATATCATATTTTGGCTCTCATGTACATTTCATTTTCTTAAGCTTCAGCTTGAACTTGCATATGAGTAATTCATGGTCTGTTCCACAGTCTGTCCCTGGCCTTATTTTGGCTGTTTCTATCCCCTCTTTCCACAGATGCAGTCAATTTGATTTCTGTGTATTCCATCTGGTGATGTCCACGTGTATAATCGTCTCTTATGTTGTCTATAGAAGGTATCTGGTTTTGCAGAATTCTATCATGCGATCTCCAGCATCATTTCTATCACCAAGGCCATATTTCCCAACTACTGATCCTTCCTCTTTTGTTTCCAACTTTTGCATTCCTATTACCAGTAATGATCAATAAATGCATCTTGATTGCATGTTTGATCAATTTCAGATTGAAGAAGTTGGTAGAATTCTATTTCATCCTCACTGGCTTTAACGGTTGGTGCATAAATTTGAATAATAGTTGAATTAACTGGTCTTCCCTGTAGGTGTATGAATATTATCCTATTACAGACTGATCTGGATATGTTCTTTCTGACAGTGAATCTAACACCATTCCTCATTAATTTGTCATTCCTGGCATAGTAAACCATGTGGCTGCCAGATTCAAAACGGCCAATACCAGTCCAGTTCAGCTCACCAATGTCTAAGATATGATGTTAATGCATTCAATTTCATTTTTGACAACTTCCAGTTTTCTTAGATTCATACATTGTACATTGCATGTTCCAATTATTAATGGATGTTTGCAGCTGTTTCTCTTCATTTTGAGTTGTGCCCCATCAGCAAATGAAGGTCCCCCACAGGCTTTACTCCATTCATGTCATCACGGTCAACTCTACTTTGAGGAGGCAGCTCCTCCCCAGTCGCATTTTGAGTGCCTTCCAACCTGAGGGGTTCATTTTCCGGCACTATATCTCACTTTCTTGAAAGATTTCAATTCTCACTGCATCAATTCCTGGTGTCTTGTTCCTTGACAATTACTTCAATACACCTTGGACTTTCTCCTTCAGTATCACTGGCTCTTGATCATATTATGCTGCCTCTTGAAACGGTTAAGCATCAACCATTTCCTTTTAGTACAGTGAGACTCTGCATATTCCCTCCATCTTCTTTTGATACTTTCTTAATCATTCAATAATTTGCCCAGAGAATCCTTCAATAATCCTCTGCTATTCATTGAGTTTTCAGTGACTAAATATTCAGAAATAGTTCTTCTCTCCTCCTTCCTAGTCTGTCTTCGCTTGAGAGCTTATTTGAAACCTGTCCACTGGGGTAACCCTGCTGGTATTTAAAATACACGTGGCACACAGCTTCCAGAACCACAGCAACTCACAAGCTACCACAGTATAACAAACTGAAAAAAAAAAGTGGTGGCTTGTGTCCAAAATAAAAGTGGTCTAATCAAAGTTAACAACCAAAAACTGGCTTATTTTAAAACAGCCAACAGAAAAAAAATCTTAAATAGACTATAAGGATCCATATGTATAATTAAGCATAGTATATCTCTTCAGTGAAATCCTGGTGTGCTACAGCATAAGCACTGTACTACTAAACACAAGGTCAGCCCTTCAAACCCACAAGGTATTCCCTGGAAATCCTCAGGGCAAGTTAGAACCAACTGAATGGCATTTAACAACATATCTTAAGTACAATTTGAAGAAAAACAATAATCCACAGCACTTTTCAAAGTACATGAAAAAGCAATCAGAAAGCATTCATTCACAATGTTAAAGGACACATACTGTATGTATGTCAAATTGATACATCAAAATAATCTTTTTCATGATGATTTGTATTTTGCACTTAAGTCCATTACTCTTTGTCGTCTAGCACTGTAGTTACTCTAGCAACTCACTGAAAAGTTACACAATCTCACCATTTTATGTGATAATTTTGCTAAGACTAAGTTATCCCAAATCATCTCCTCATAGGGTAAATATACAAGTACTTAGTAGGGCTTAAGTCAGTAAAAAATAACTTAAGTAGTACATATTCTAAAACACTGGCTTGATTTCAAGGTGAAATTAGATGCTTTGATATCACTTACATGAATAAGATACTCGTATTTGAGTAAGTTTTGAATTGAGTATGTTTTGAATTTAAGAGATTTACTTAATTAACACAATAATTGTCCTAGCTAAGCACCCTCAACTTCTGATCTGCAGAAGACACGTATTTAAAGATAAACCTTGATTATCATTGTTTGCCATTTTGTAAATGATAAATCTGCAAAGCAATTCCTTCTCGGTTTTCATTTTCAGTCAGTAGTTACCGCTTTTGACAATAATAGTATGCTCTCTTGATCTCTAGTTTTGTTTTTTCACAAGAAAATCTCCCTTACTCCAGTTAAATGCACACAATCCTGAGTCTTACTTTGATAGTTAGAATTGGTCCCTGGGTGGTGCTCCAGGACATACTTCTTCAAAGCAGTGGTCGAGCAGGTCTTCGGCTCATTCATGGCAGCAATGGCAGACAAGATTGCATATTCCATCAGGCTTCCACCAAGCAGGGGTTTCTCCCCTAATTTCTTCAGCTGTTTTCCAAGGAGGAAGAGAAAAGCATCAAGACAACACTCTCCCAAAGCAGGTCAAGACAAGACTCCTCTGCACCAGGTGGGTCGGAGTTCCTGCATTAGCACAGATATGTTTTACAATAAATTGTCAGGTTAGGGACGTTCTCTTCCAATTGATCAGGTATTCAATCTAACTCAGGAGTCTCAACCCTCCTCAGGATATTTTTTCTTCCCTCTACCCATCCATCCAAACTAAAACAGCAATAGCTAAGATCTACTCTAATAAGCAGGTTAGCCTGTGAAGCTCCCGATACCAGAGATATGTTTGAGAATGCGTCTTTTTTCTGAATGTGAAAAATAAACTAATTACAAATACTGCAAGAATAACAGCAAAGAAAAAGTGGTAATATTTAAGATATCACACAAAAGAAAATGCTATAGCCCAGTTTAAGGAAGAAAGGCTAGAAAACAAAGGTCAGACAGAAACCACATATGTAACAGTATTTCTCAAAGTGTGATAAAAAACCCGCATGGAATTCCCAATATAATTTAGGAAACTATGCAAGATCAAAACTATTTTGATGTTCATTAATAATAATACCAACATGCAATTTGCCTTTTTCACTGTGCTGCCATTTGTAGTGATGGTGCAAAAGCTATGATGGGTCAAACTGCTGCAGCCTTAGCACACAGCAAGGTGATGGCACAAAAATGTCCCAGTGATTGCTATACTCTTCAGTGATATATACTTATTAAAACAAATAAAAACCACTTTCACTTAGAAATGTCCTTGATAAAGTAGTAAAAATTATTTTATTACACATTTAAACACACTATGGAATGACATGAGACAAGCACAGAAAGCACATCTGTTGCACACAGCAGCATGAGAGTTGCCTCAAGGTAAGCATGTGTGCGAATGTTTAGATGGTGAGCTGAACTAGCTGCATTTTTCACAGAACATGCTTTGTGCTTGAAAGAACTGAGAAACTAAGGTCATTCAGACTTAGGAATCTAAGACACATTTTCTTAAAAATGAATCACGCAAACATGCCATTTCAAGAAAGCCAACAGTGTGTGTTGCCAATAACATTCATGCTTTCAAGAGAAAGCTTGTGATACACATGTAACCACCACTGTGAGTTTGAAAACTTCACAATGCTTAAAAATGTTATGATATCAGTGGTTGATGCTAACAAATGTAATTTTTGTTATTGTAAGATGAAATGTACTAACTTTTGGAAGATCTGTAAAACTTCAGTGAGCCACAATTTTCCACCTGACCACTGCATTGTTACAAAACATGTAAGGTAAGACGGATCAACAGACTTTAAGGTAGAAGAGTACAAAAACACCCAAAACCAAAACACTGAAAATGATAAAGGCTCTTTACACTCTACAGAGCAACTAACTTTTAAGAAACCATCACAAAATCAACTATAATATGTTGTTGTTTTGTTATTAGGTGCCATTGAGTCGGTACCAACCCATAGCGACCTTATGCACAGCAGAATGAAACACTGCCCAATCCTGGGCCAATCTCACTACCGTTGCCACGCTTGAGTCCATCGATGTTGCCACTTGGCCAAATCTTGTTGGGGGGCTTCCTCTTTTTCTCTGACCCTCCACCTTACCAAACATGAGATACTTCTCCAGCGACTGGTCTCTCCTGACATTATGTCCTAAGTATGAGAGACCAAGTTTG
>NW_006408565.1:18672716-18675481 GCF_000296735.1 Chrysochloris asiatica | reverse complement strand
AGTTGATCCAAGAAGAATGAAGTCCTTGACAACTTCAATCTTTTCCTCATTGGTAAGAATGTCGTTTATTGGTCCAGTGAGGAAGATTTTTGTTTTCTTTACATTGAGATGTAATCCATAGCAAAGGTTGTGCTCTTTGATCTTCATTAGTAAATGTTGTAAGTCCTCTTCACTTTCAGCATGCAAGGTTGTATCATCGGAGTATCACAGGTTGTTAATGAGTCTTCCTCCAATTCTGATGCCATGTTTTTCTTCATATAACCCAGCGTCTGGGATTATTTGCTCAGCATACAGGATGAATAAGTATGGTGAAAGTATACAACCTTGCCAGACACCTTTCTTAATTTTCAACCATTCAGTGTTCCCGTGTTCTGTTCGAACAACTGCCCCTTAGTCCAGGTACACATTTCTCATGAGCACAATTAAGTGTTCTGGAATTACTTTGCAATGCTGTCCATAGCTTGTCATGATCCACACAACCAAAAGTTATATCAATATGAAGGTATGTCAAAAAAGTATGACTACAAACTCATAAACATTTCTTAACAAATACCAAAATGTGAAGGTATTGTTTCTCAATGGGTTCCCCATTTAGGTCTACATACTTCTGAAGGCAGTGTTTCCATCTCTCTATTCCGGGAGCCCTGGTGTGGAGCTGTGGGTTAACACACTGGACGGCAAGGTCGGTTTGAACCGCAACATCAGCGGTTCAAGCTTATCAGCCTATTCTTGAAAACCTATACAGGTTTGCTATGAGTTGGAATTGACCTGACAGCACTTAACAACCCTTCCCAAAAGAATTCTGTGCTCAATTTACACCGTAACAAAATGGCAGTTTGGGCATTCTTGCTGTTGTTGATAGGTGCCATTGAGTTGGTACTGACTCATAAAGACCCTATTCACCACAGAAAGAAAAACTTCCCAGTCCTGGACCAACCACACAACTGTCACCACGCTTCAGCCCACTGATGATGCCATACTGCCATCCATTTCGCTGGGGTCTTCCTCTTTTTCTCTGAACTCCCACCTAACCAAACATGGTATCCTTTTCCAGCCACTGGTCCCTCCTGGCAATATGTCCGAAGTATGAAAGACAAAGTTTGGCCATCCTGGTCTCCAAGGAGCACTCTAGCTGCACTTCTTCCAACACCAATCCGTTTTTCTTTTGGCAACCCATGACACTTTCAATATTCTTCTCCAATACCATAATTCAATGCATCAATTCTATGGTCATCCTTATTCACTATCCAGCTTTCACATGAATATGACGTTACTGAAAATACCATGGCTTGGGTCAGGCACACCTTATTCCTCATGCTGACATCTTTGTTCTTCAACACTATAAAAAGGTCTCTTGCAACAGATTTGCCCAACACAATGTTATTTGATTTCTTGACTGCTGCTTCCATTGAGTCTTGACAGTTGATCCAAGAAGAATGAAGTTGTTAACAGTTTCAATCTTTTGTCCGTTGATGAACAGACGACTATACACATGGACCTCACCAGATGAAATATACAGAAATCAAACTGACTACATCTGTGGAAAGAGATGATGGAAAAGCTCCATATCATCAGTGAAAACAAGTCCAGGGGCAGACTGTGGAACAGACCATCAACTGCTCATATGCAAATTCAAACTGAAGCTCAAGAAAATGAAAACAAGTCCACGAGAGAAAATATGACCTTTAATATATGGGCATCCTTAAGGGACTCAAATTGGGTTCCTTTTAAATGTTCTTTGAGTTTGGGAAACAAAAAGAAGCCTAGAGGGTGGGGATAGATAGCGGATAGGGTAGAGGTGCAGTTAAGTTCTCTTGTCAGCAATACCACAGAATACCCAGGTGAAGCGGGTTCAGGCCAGAGCTCCAAAACTCTGAAGCACACAAGTAGGAATATTTAAGAAGTTTGAAGCTTATGGCTAGTGGAACTTGTAGCGGAGGCAAGAAATCACATACTTTAGAATCTGCCGGGCTCAGTGGCCCAGAGCCAACAACAAGGGTAAGACCAGATGGCAAGACCAAGTGTGGGCCCAGACCCATCATGGAATAACGCCGTGGGATCCTTGGAGTAAAGGTGGACAATACACTTTGTCAGTTTTACTTTGATTTTTTTTGGGGGGGGGGGGGGTATCTGTTCATTGGCCCCCCGCCCCCGGTTTGCGTACCTCCATTCTGTTGACTAGAGGGGGTGCCTGAGCGAGTGGACACCCACACCCCCTAAACTGGTGGGTTCTTCTGCCATGCAAGTGCACAGATACTCTCAGCATTTAAAGAGACCAGCAGCCCAAGAGCTGGTCTTGAACTATTTCTTAATAGGGAAAAGGCCACAACAAGGGGTGGTGAGAGGGAGAGAGACGATAAAAACAAAACAAGATGAAAAGTAAATCCTGAAGTACAGCACAACAACCAACAGGGGCATCTTGAAATTTACCAGGCAGCACTGAAGGCAAGAAGTTGAAAGAGAACATTAAAATCATACTCATGTTAGTCTACAGATTTTTTTTTCCTTCTCTCCCTCCTCTCCCTTATCTGCAATTATAGACTACAGTACCCAATCTAGTTTTTTTCTTTTCTTTTCTTGTTTTATTGCTGTTTTTCTGTTTTTGTTCCCCATTTTACCTTTGGGGGACTCTTTCCTGTATTAGCCAAGAAGAGACAGCAACTGCTGCCAACAGTCAAGCTACAATCACACTCTATAAAACATACCAAATCCAGGCAAGAACTAATACCAACTGCCATACACCAGGGAGGCAGACAACACCTGTG
>NW_006408565.1:18640678-18667661 GCF_000296735.1 Chrysochloris asiatica | reverse complement strand
TGAATCAACAGCACTTAACAACAATATACATCCAACTGATTTTTGACAAATTACCTAAATATATCACATGGGGAGGAGACAGTCTCTTCAACAGATGGTGCTGGCAGAACTAAAAAGCGATATGCAAAAGACTGACAAGATCTTTACTTCAAGCCTTATATAAAAAGCAACTCAGCATGGATTAAAGACCTAAATGTGAATCCCAGAATCATGAAGGCCATCAATGAAAAATAGGGGCAAATGTGAGGGCTCTAACTCAGGGAATACACAGATTACCAAACATTTTGAAAATTAAACATTTTGAAAACTAAACAAACAAAAGTGGACAAAACCGATGACTGGGACATACTAAAAATTAAAAACTTGTATGCATCACAAGATTTCACCAGAAGAGTAAAAAGGGAACCCACAGAATGGAAAAGTATCTTGCAACGACATATCAAAGGACTCATTTCTAAAATATATAGGAAACTACAACACCACTACAAGAAAAAGGCAAATGACCCAATTTAAAAATGGGCACAGGACATGAACAGACACTTCACCAAGGAGATCTGGGCAGCCAACAAACATATGAAAAAATGTTCGCAATCACTAGCCATTACAGAAATGCAATTCAAAACAACGAGACATCATCTCACACCAGCAATAACAGCAAAGATAAAAAAAAGTAGAGGACAATAAATGCTGGCAGGGATGTGGAGAGACTGGGACACTCCTGCATTGCTGGTGGGATTGCAAAATGGTCCAACCTCTCTGGAAAGCAATATGGCCACTTCCTCAGAAGGTTGAAAATAGAAATATATCATGATCCAGGAATTCCTCTACTTGGGTATTTACCCACAAGAATACGAGCCATAACATGAGTAGATAATATGCACACCAATGTTCATAGCAATACTATTTACAATAACAAAAAGATGGAGACAGCCTTAGTGCCCATCAACGGAAGAATGGATAAACAAACTGTGATACATACACACAATGGCAAATTATGCTACCTTGAAAAACAACAAAGAAGCTGTAAGCTATCACATAACATGGATGAACCTTGAGGACATTATGTTGAGTGAAATTAGTCAGTCATGAAAGGAGAAATACTGCATAGGACCACTACCATAAAAGACTAAGAAAAAGAACCCATACTAAAGGGGGAGGGGGAATTCTTTGATGGTTACTGGGATGTGAAGGGTGGAGTGAGGAGAGGGAGGGGAAAGTGGGGCACAGGGTAGGGAATGGGTGCTGGGGAGAGGGGCAATACACAAGAAAGGGGAGGGGAATGACAGAACAAGGCAGATGGGAAAACCATTAGGCAGGTTTCCATGGGTTAAGTGGAACAGAGGTAAATAATGATGTGCGCACAACACATCATTGGAACAACAGGGCTTTGGGATACAGGGATTGAGACATGGTTGGAATGGGTAAAAGGGGGGAAATAATTTTAAGACGCTTGGCTATCTTTTGAATCTTGGTTTAACAGACACTTGAGGGGGAGAGAAAGGAATAGCCAGAAATATCACCATAGAAATCTTTTAAGTCCATTTTCTGCCTTTGATTGGAATACCTAAAATGGGGCTACAATGTGCCCAGTGAAGGCAGCTTCCTGTGGAGCCTCTGCATTACACGAGAGCATAGGTGGAATTCTGAACCCCCATCCAGAATCTTCTTAGGTGGGACATTTCCACTGGAAAGGACAAGTACACCAGCCTGGAGCAGCCAGAAGAACAGAAGATACTTCTTGAACGAAAGACTGGCAGGAAAAATACAAAACAATAATGGCAGTCCGACTGATTACTATAAGAACAAGCAAGTTGCTTGCCCAGGGGACATAAAGGAAAGTGGTCGGGTCCCCTTAGGGCAAACTCCCTTCCAAGACTGAGACTCAATGGGAATACATGAGCGTACATGGGCTCTAACTGGTAACCATGGTGGTCACCAATAAGGAGAAGTGAAGGAATAACAGCAATGAAACTGCGAGCTAACTCCTACCACATTCAATACACTCCTGTGAACCCGAGTAGAGACCTGGTTGGGCAGCAGTTTGGCAAGACCTGGGGACTACTAGGCCCAGAGTCCGTGACACAGCCACAGAGGACTAGAGTGGAGAATGAAGCATCCAGCTGATAAGAAGAGAGGGCGTATGCACAAGAACACCCACATTTACAGATAATACCCACTTGACCTGGTGGCTTCAATGGCTGGATGATCAGAGCTCAAGTAGAAGAATAGGAAATAAAGAGTAATCTGATACAATTTGATGAACGTGACCTACACCAATGGATGCAGTAGCTCAAAAGAGGGAACAAACCTTTACAGCAAGGATCATTCCCACCACCCCTTGATACACAAGGGTAGACAGGGATGGGCAACTTGGACATTGGTTACACAAAATGGGGGGGGAGGGTCCCTACAAATGCAAGAAGTGACTGGCTCACAAGCTTTCAAGAGGGAGCCTAGATCCAGAGGGTGCAGAGGAAAGTAGAACCTCCACCGAGTAGTAGCCAATCTGTCTAGGCCAGACTAATGAAAGGAGATGTGGATAGCACTCATGTTGTACAATAGTGAATAACTGCTATCAGGACTGACTGTGAGGGTTGGAAATGTAAAGTTAGACGTTTTATAGCAAAAGTAGGGGAGTGGTTGACTTTGCAGTCCAGGAGCAGAGGGCCCTGGGACTACCATGGGAAAAAAGTGGAGCGCAGGACCCCACCCAGAGAAAGTGATGCCAGAGATGGAGGCAGAGACGATGACATGGAGAGATGGAGCAGCTGAACTCTAGAGCCAGAGAGGGAGAAGGGCTGCATGCTGACAACCAGGGGGCAGGCTTGTGGGGTGTACCATTTGGTTGGTTGATGATGCATGGAGGGGATTGTAACCATGGCAATGTAATGATCTATGATAGGATAAATGTAAAGCTAATATTCTCCCAGGTAAACTATCATATAATTCACAATAAAACATAAAAAAAAAAAAAAAAAAAAAAAAAGCCATTGCTACCTTTGAAGAATGAGCATGCAATGTCATGATCATATCCTGGCTTCTTTCTCAGGAGTGTAGTTTTCCATTTTCTTAAGACCTCTTCCTATTAAGACTCTATGATCATCCTGTTTACTTCAGAAAATCTTTCTATGCAACCTCTTTAGAATCACAAAAAAGTTGTCATTACCTTCTGTACTGACCTCTCCACCTTCTGAACTGACCTCTCCACTTTGAATTTAACTGGTCTAGTAGAATTCCTCAGAATCCAGTTTTTAATAGATTTTTTAAAAGGTACCCTAGCAAGATCAAGATAAATGTATTATTGAAAATTTGTCTGCAGACATGTTTAAACACGTTTTGTTTGGAATAAATGCAGGTAACAAGCTAGAACCCTAGTAACAATATTTTTTGACTTACGCTTGTACATCCATATTAACAAAATAAAGGACAAAAATCACATGATTATCTCTGTATTGACACAGAAAAAGCATTTGAAAATACAAAAACAAATTAGTAACAAGAGAGACCTTTCTCAAACTGACTAAGAGAATCTAGGAAAACCTTATAGCTGCTCTATCACACCCGATGGTGAAAGGATGAATGTTTTCTTTCTAGTATCAAGAACAAGGCAATGCAAACATTTATATTCAACACTGCAATGGAGGTACTATCCAGTGCTATCAGGCACGAAAAAGGAATAAAAAGAATCTAGATTGTAAAGGAAGCAAAATGTTCTTTATCTAAGGTTCTTAGCAATAACACCAACGAAACCTAACTCACTGCCAACAAGCTGATTTCAACTCACAGCAGCCCTACAGAACAGAGCAGAGCTAACCCATAAGGTTTGCAAGGCGACAAATCTTTATGGAAGCTGAATGTCAAATCTTTCTCATGCAGTTATGTCTGGTGCGTTGGAACTACTGACATTTTGGTTAGCTGCTGAGAGCTTTAACCACCGTAACACCAAGGCTTCTGATAACATCAATAGCATTAGCATTTTAAAAAGTCATAAACTGGAGCTAATCCAGGTTAAAAACTTAATATTCACAAACCATACATTTGATGAGAGACTTCTAGCATACACTAAGAATTCCAAAAACTCAGCAAGACAACAGCCCTATCAAGAGCAAGATATGAATAGCTATTTCACCAAAGAAGACATACAAATGGTATGATCACTGAGCATGTGAAAAGTTACTATCAGTAATCACTGTTGTTAGTGTTAAGTGCTGTCGGATCAGTTCCAACTCATAGGGACCATATATAGGGTTTCTGAGGAGCAGTTGGTGGGTTTGAACTGCAGACTTTGCTTGTACCACATAAGGAGTCCAATTACAGAAATACAAATAAACACCACAATGAAATACTACTTCATACACACTAAATTAGCTATAATCATAGCAAGTGCTGGTATGGATATGGAGAACTGGAACCTTATACATCTTGGTGTAGTGCTGTAAGAGAAGCAACTAGACCACAAGGTCAAATTGAACCATAAGGTGATAGTTCAAATCCACAAGCTATTCCTTGGAAACCCTATACAGAGTCACTATGAGTCAGTACCGATTCGACAGCACTTAAAAACAACCAACATTATTGTTGTTAGTGATGGTGGCTACGTGCTGTCAAGCCAGTTCCGACTCACAGAAATCCTATGTACAATGGAGTGAAACACTGCTTGGTCTATCCTCCTCTCACAATTGTTATACTGAGCCAATTGCTGCTGCCTCTGTGCGAATCCATCTCATTGGAGGTCTTCCTCTTTTTCACGAACCCTCTACTTTACCAAGCATCGTGCCCTTCTCCAGGGATTTTTTTAAGTGACATCCAATCAGTTCTGACTCACAGCAACCCTGTTATCGGGTTTCCAGGAGTAACCAACAAATTTGGGCTGCCAACCTTGTGGTCCAGTGCAACATTCCAAAACACCACACCAGGCCACGTCCAAAGTATGAAAGATGAAGTTTCACCATCCTGGTTTCTAAGGAGCATCTGGGCTGTATGTCTTCCAACCCAAATTTGTTTGTTCTGATAGTCCATGGTACTTCTAATATTCTTTTCCAACACTACAACTCAAATACATCAATTCTTCTATGGTTTTCCTTATTCATTGTCCAGCTTTCTCATGCATACAAAGTGACTGAAATTATCATCAATTGGGTCAGATATACCTTCGTCTTCAAACTGCTCTCTTTGCTCTCCAACACTTATAAGAGGTCTTGTGCAGCAGATCTACCTAATACAATATGTGGTTTGATTTCTTGACTGCTGCTTCTATGAGTGTTGATTATTGATCAAGGAAAGAAATTTTTGACAACTTCAATGTCATCTTCATTTAATTTTTCATGATTTTATTGGATTTGGCCCAGTTGTGAGGCCTCATTAGTAGTGGTTTCTTTAAATGTATAAATTTACAACATAACCCATAAATTCTATTCCTAGTTATACTCATATACAGAAGTGAAATAAAAAATACATCCACACAAAGACTTAGATGTGAACACTTAGAGCAGCATTATTAATAGCCAAAGAGTAGAAATAACCCTAATGTCCACTGATGAATGAATAAACTAAATGTGCTATATCCACACAATGAAATACTATTTGGCAGTAAAAAGACTAAAGTACTGATACATGTTACACATGGATAAAACACAAAAACATATGCTAACGTCAAAGAAGTCAAACACAAAAGACGATACATCTTATGTTTCATTTATACTAAACGTTAAAAAGCACATCCACGTACGGTGAAAACAGATTAGTAGGTTGTCTGGAACTAGAGGTGGAGACAGGGAGTAACCACATGTCATAGGCACATTTCTGGATGATGGAAATCTTCTGCAATTGGATTGTGAGGACTATATAATTGATTTACTCAAAACTATTATTGTAAGTCATAACATAAACCAATGTTTTCCATAGTAGACTTTACATTTATCATACTTTAGTTTTTTAATGATCTTACAGCTTTATTTTGGGGGTGTGGGTAGGAGTAAGGACTTAAGATTAGGACTACATCTAGGTTTAGGTTACATCTAGAACTTCCATTAGTGTTAGGGTTTATGGTTAGGGGTAGTGAGTGGGCTAGTGCTAGGAGTAAGGCTTAGTCTAGTTTTGGGTTTATAGTTAGTTTTTATTTATTTTTTCCTTGAAATCTACTCCATTTCCTCTTCATTTGGAAGTCCTGTTTCTCCTCCTTTTATTAATTTTTTTTTTTTTAGGCAAACTGGTATCTCTGGTCTTCACTAACAGATGAATATTGAGACTTTTCTTCAAGCTTAATAATTTGACCCTCAATTACTTCAACTCTTTCTTTGTCCATTTAGTGTATTGTCTATTTCAGAGTCTTACTTTGCTTCCTGAATTCTTAAGTTTTGTCCATATTTTCCTTGATTTCATCTGCAGTTTTTGCAACATTCTTTCAAGTTGTTGAAGTTACTTTACTAACATTCTTTGAAATTCCTCATCAAGTAGTTCCAATACCATTTCTAGTACTCTGACTGTATTTGGGCCACTTATTGGAGGCACTCTGTCTTGTTTCATTGTATAAGCTAAAATTGTGTTTCTTTTGAGACACTGTAGAGTTCGATTTACATTTGACTGATGATTTCATATTGGTGTATTCTTAGGCATTTACCACCTGTATTCTTGTGGGTGTGACAGAAAAGTCTAAAAACTGCTTTTATGTAGTTAGTTATCTGTTCACTATGTAGCGTAGTTCAGGGCAAGTTCATACGTGCCTCCTCCAAAGGAAAGGGTGCCGGAACCCAGGAAGAGCAGAGGCTTTGCAGGAGAGGGTGTGGACTGCTGAGAGTAGAGACTAGAGACAAGGGAAAATGATATCCTGTGCCTGCAGGAACTGGCTCTTCATACAAGATGGTTGTGTCTTTCCATGCCAGCCCACAGTCCACCCATTTATCTTCTTTCTGGCTGCTCCTGTTACACTTCCTCTTCCAGTCAGCACTAATCCTCCTTTGCCCTATCCTCTGATGATCAGAATTCCAGTATCACCATTTGTATTTATTTCGCTCAGTCTCCCATGCCTTTGTGGCAAAGGATCGTCTCAGTGCATCTGCCTACTCCGTCATCTTGCCCTGGCTCCTAGATTTGTTTTATTCTGGATACTTATATATCTGGGTTGAGTTCTGGGTGATAATGTCATGTATGTTAATCTCAGGTTGTTGTGCACTGTTGTTGGTTCCCTGTACAAAAAATTCCCTTTAGTACTTGTGTAAAGCAAGTGAATTTTATGACATGCAAATCATACACTGAAAGAGCTTCAAAACAAAAAAGCCCCAAAACCTACCATTTTTGTTTTGGTCTTGTATCAAAAAAGACTATCCACAATCATCTAAAATTATCTTTAAGATATTATACTCCTCTTTTCTAGTTATATTTCTTCTGTGTGATGTTGGATTTTCTTCATAGACTTTAACCAAAACAGTGAAACAGATACCAGCTGTCTTCAATTAATCCAGTTCTATAATAAATAATGTTATGGAGTCCTGGTGTGATGCTGTTGGATAAGCACTCAACCTTAAGGTCAGTTTGAACTACAAGGTCGGCAGTTCAAACTCATCAGCTGCTCAGCTTGGAAACCCTATACAGGGCTGTTATGAGTCGGCGCTGACTCCACAGCACTTAACAACATAATAATGTTACATGAAGGCATTTGAAAATACATAAACAATGTCTCTATCTTTCATTAAAACATATTTTGGCTGGAAAATGTACTTATTTTTCATACACACAAAATAACATATAATAGCTTTAGTATTATTATTTTTAAATGAATCATTCAACATTCAAACTTCCTTCAGTTTTAATTTCTAGTATTATATTTACAGATATAATCCACAAGCTCTTTGGGGTCCTAGATAAATTGTTAAAAGTACAAGGAGTTCCTCAAACCCAAAGTTTGAAAACCACTTCTGTATAACCAAGCCTTTTAGCCTCTAACCTGAAATGTCCCTGAAGCACCTTTGCCAGTTATTTGTTCTAACTGGCCTCTTTCTACTGCTCTCTGCAGAGCATTCTTCAACAGCTGAGGCCTGCAGAGAAAAACAGAAAGTAAAAATAAATATATCAGTGAAGGAAAATTGTGAAAAAATACACCTAGGGTTATTCCCAGACCTAAGGTTCTAATTCGTTATATGCAGCGCTTTGTTAAAATGAACAATAAAGGAGTAACACATTGCTAGTACTCTTAACAAGTAGCACTTTTTTCCCCAAGCAAAGCAGCTACCATTATCTGCTCAAAATTTCATAGAATGCATAACGAATTTCCAGATTGTCAGGGTACTCGAAAATCCTATCATTTATCTGACCACAACAATGACCAAACCAAACCACATAATCAACCAACCAATTCTGGAATTCTCTGTGGCAAAAGTCCCAGGTTTTTAAAAAGTACAAATACATTTCACAAAAAACTGAGGCTTTTTTTTCCCCTGCAATCAGTATGTAACATCAGCCTAATAAAATACAAATTCATGAGAAAGAAAATAGATTGCTGTCCTAAAAGTATTGCAACTAAAAAAAAAAAAGTAATAATCAAAATTAAATGACAAGTAAGAAGAAGCTGAATATCATTAAACATATTGAAAAAAGAACTATTCTACAAGGGGCTACTATAGCTGGATGAGGAATAAGAAACAACTGGTGTGGGGAAAAACTAATCATAAGGGGACTACCGGCTTGAAGGAGCTCTGGTAATGTCGTAGTTATGAGTCGGGCTGCTAACCTCAAGGTCAGCAGTTCAAAACTATCAGTGATTCTACGGGAGAATGATGAGGTGATTTCTGCTCCTATAAAGATTTACAGTCTCGGAAACCCTATGCAGGCCTGCTATGAGTCGGAACTGACTCCATGGCACTTAACCACCACCATCACCACGAGCTGAAAGGGACTGTGTTGTGAAACACGAAGCTATATATCCAGGCTGACAACAGAACATCAGAGGAAAGAGGTTGCTAATCATAATTCAGAAATGGGTTATGTGTTTTGCCACAACTCTCTGTAATTACTATAATAGAGTCCTGGTGTGGTACCGTAAGACCAACACTAGATTGTGAACCACAAGGCTGGCAGTTCAAACCCACCAGCTGCTCCTTGAAAACCCTGTACAGAGTCGCTTAAAGTCACAACTGACTCAACTGCACTTAACAACAATAGAGTCCTGGTATGGCGCTGTAGTATAAGCACTGAACTGCTAATCACAAGGTCAGTGGTTCAAACACGCCAGCTGCTCCTTGGAAATCCTCTAAAGTGTTGCTATGAGTTAGAACCAACTCTGCAGTACTTAACAACAGACAAAATATGATACATGTTTGAAACTGCTTAGTTGCTAGGCATACAAAAAATTTCAGGGGGTAGCCCAATGACGGGCAGAATAAAACTTATCATTTGAGTGCTTTGATATTTTCTGTGAGGAAGACATTTTGAATCTTTTACTTAACCATGCATTACAGGCTGAGTTGACACTAAAGTTGCTGACTCTATCTTCTACATGCCGGGAGAGGAAGGGTGAAGGGGAACCCATGTTCAACAAGACATTAAAGAATAGGCACGATTCTATCAAATCTTATACATCCCTGACATTACAAATGAAAAATTTCCCAATTTAAAGTTAACTCCCTATTAAATAATTACTGGGGTCCTAATGTGGCTCTGTAGGATGTAAGCACTGGACTTCTAACCAAAAGGTCGGTGGTTCAAAACCCCCCAGCTCTTTCTCAGAACCCTACACAGGGTTGCTGACTCAGAACTGACTTAACCGCACTTAACAACAAGGTCATACTATTGCATTCAGGACCAGTACAATTTATGCCATCACCTAAAACACACACACCATTAATTACACAAACACTATTTATTATGGTTAATCCAGGAATAAACAAAGATTGGTCATTGTCTCTTAAATTCATTTTAAGGGTCTCCTGAAAGAATTTAGGAGACAATAAACACGTAATTACTATAGAGAACAGTATGCACCAAGTTTCAAGCACAGGCACAGAACTTTGGGAGAACATCTGAGTGAGTGATTTAACTGTTAAATAATGTTTCCATTAGTTGCTATATATAATTGCGTAATTAGAATAGGTTGTTTTCTTTCATTTTCAATGGGAGAAACAAGAAAGATCAAATTGGCTTAAGTAAAACATTAAGACTCAAAATTAATTTACCAAATTAACTGATCTGAGAAGAATCCTAACCAAGGTTCAAATTATTCAGGAATGAGCATTAGTTATATTGGTTCCCTTCCTAAACATTAGGCTTTGCAGTGATAGCCACCTTTACTCTAGCATAAACTTTGTTTTATCTCTCACCCGAATCTCCAGGTAAAGCCACACCTAGCAACTGCTTCAAAGTTTCTGAGATTGACCCTTTTTTTCAAATCATTGCTATAACTCAGAACAAGCCTTTACTCCCCCTTCTGGGCACAATACTGCTTCCTGTTTTCACAGTGCACACCAGTATGAAGTCAATAATCCTACGAAGGCCTCTATAATTAGGTTACTCAACTGACCAGGTCTCAGGTCCAAACGTCTCAGCACAGCTTCAAAGCCTTCCATGGCAGGACCTCACCCCTTACTAGTCAAGACCAAGTCAGAGCCAAATGCAAACACTACCTCTTGCCTTTGCAGATTGTCTCATGAAACACATCTGAGAATGCCTTTCTCATTCTGTCAACCTATCCAAACTCCAGACTTGACAATGAAGTACTATGAAAATTCTCAAAATTTTGTATGTTTAAATGAAGACGATATTATGCTACTTCTATGTAGAGTTAAGTGTTACAGAAGCCTGAATTCTCTTATGTTTTCAGCCATAACTCTAAATAAAAATAAGCATCTGAGGAGACACAGAGATCAACAGTGAACATTCTAGCAGTTGACAAAAGTCTAAAGCATTACTCTATTAGGGTCTTAACAAAGGAAGATGTGTCTTGAGATTCAAAAGGAACTACACATGTAGATATAAAAGGCAAAACATAGTGGGACAAAATGATATCTACAAAAGAAGTTTCTATTTCTAACTCAGCTAAAAGTAACCTCTCCTGAATATTTAATTATTCTCCCTTATGAAAAAAAAAAGGCTAGGAAAAGGTCATTTAAGTCTAATAAACAGAAAATTGTGTATTTAAAATCCAAGCCAGTATCTCCTACCTGATGTCCACTCTAAGTTTAGGATAATACTGAGACACATATTTTCTGATGAGACTGTAGGAAGCTTCTTTAGGTTCACAAAGGCGAGTAAAGGCCAGTGGGAGAATATCCTCCAATTTTACTTGTGGTTCTGGATCCACTGAAGAAGTCTTCTGAAATGTAATAGCAAAAGATTATCATCATTACAGAACATAGAGCTTTCTGTTTAAAGGCTACTACGTACAATTCAAGGGCTTTCTTTACAAATTCAGATTTAAATTCAAACTACTTGGAATTCTTTTTGCTTAAGATTTAATGCTTATATTGTTGATTGCCAAGGGAACTGGTTAATAGAAAACTGATAGTTCCATGTACACATCCAAACAAATCAGTGTCAATATGTAACAATTTCTTGAGATACAAAGGACAGACTGAAAAAAGTGCAACCATATTCAAAGTTGTCAGAACAAAGATACAGAGGAATACTCATGATTTCAATTGCTGACATAGATGAAATACTAGGTACTTCATTATATTAATGTAGGTATTATGTGTTGATGAGAAGACTGTTATTATTTAGAAAAGATGAAGAAAAACTGTCCGGGGTACTGTTTTCTAGTCTAGTACTGGATAAAAATTTCATTGTATAGATTTCTGGTGTGGCACTGTAGGGAAATGCAATGGACTGCAAGATCAGTTTGAGCCACAAGGTCAGCAGTTCAAACTCACCAGCCACTCTTTGGAAACCCTATACAGGGGTGCTATGAGTTGGAACTGACTTGACACACTTAATATTTACAAAAAAGCAGTATAATTCATATACCAAACCAAAATCCTGTTGTAGTCAAATCAATTCTAACTCATGGCAATTCTGTGTGCTTCAGAGTAGAACTGATAATAGGGCTTTCAATAGCTGAGACTTCCAAAAGCATACTGTCAGGCCTTTCTGACAAGGTGGTGTTGGGTGGGTTCAAATGGCTAACTTGCTGGTTAGCAGTCAACTGCTTAACTGTTTGTGCCACTGAAGGACTCCTATATTGCACTCACTTGTTGTTTTTAGGTACCATGGAGTCACTGCCGACTCATAGCGACCCTATGCACAACAGAACCAAACACTGCCCGGTCCTGGGCCAACCTCACAATTATTGCAACGCTTGAGCCCACTGATGCTACTACTTTGCCAATCCATCTCACTGGGGGGGTCTTCCTCTTTTTTTCTGATATCCTTCTCCAGTGACTGGTCCCTTCTGATAATGTGTGCGAAGTATGAGAGACGAAGTTTGGCCATCCTGGCCTCCAAGAAGCAGTCTGACTGCACTTCTTCCAATACAGATAGATCTTTTGTTCTTTTGGCAGCCCATAGTGGGCTCACTAGGTGGGTGATAATGAGCAAATTACTTATAACCTCTCTAGCCCCTAATTTCTTCTATAAAATTGGCATAATGTTAAGTCAGACCCTAAGAAAGACTGCACTTTGTATAGTGTCTGGGATACAGTGAACAAACACCCAGTAAAGGTGGCTTTTTGAGTAGTAGTCATAGTATTATGGAGTCCTTGTGTGGCACTGTAAGATCAACAGTAAAGTGCTAACCACAAGGTCAGTGATTCAAATCCAACAGGAGCTCCTCAGAAGCCCTACAGAGGGGAAACAACAGCTCTTAACAGTTTTACAGTGTTCAGTTGGACTGTGGCACAGTCCTCTCACCTTTCTGTTTCTGGATTTCTGAGGTGTTTTTCTTGATTTCTGAACCACAACAAAACTCCCAGAAGCTCCTTTTCCTTTTACCTAAAATAAATTAATTTTAAATGCAATAACCAACATTGTATTTGGAATTAATATTTAAATTTCATGTAAGACTAATGAAATTACAGAAAATGGTAATGCAACAGGTTAATAACGTATATGAGGAGTCAAGACTTGGTACCAAACCCTAAACATTTTGCTATTCAATATTAGACAACACAGTTAATTCTGAGCTTTTGATTCCTCATCTACACAACTGAGGAAGAATGCTGTTGTGATACCAAGTTAAGTAGTCTACTTTAAGTGTTAAAAAAAAAAAAAAAAATGCCATGGACTTATCTTTTTAGGGAAACTAAGAAAAATCCTTACTATCTTAATGGAAAGACAGCTCCTTGGTAAGAAGTTTACAGTCTAGTTGGTCTCAGGTCATTTGTTTCTTATAAGTTTATCAATTACAGATTATTGTTGCTTATAGGAGAGGTTACTTAATAATTTTTTAGACACTGTACATAATTGTTGCTGTATATCCCATCAAATACTTTCACAATTTACAAAACCATTAGCATTGACCTTTCAAAAGTAGATTCATAGCAACTCAATTTCTCCACATCTTAGTTTTTACCCTATACTATTACAAATGTAGTATTCAAGATGAAAAGCTTTTGGATGAGGATTAGCATAAAACAGGTCAGAAACTAAAATTTTCATACAAGAAAAGCACAAAACCAGTAGTCATGAACTAATTGTGTCTATGTGTCAGCGTGGCAGGACCACGATTCTCAGTGGTTTGGCAGTTACGTGATGATGTGATGTGATAAACTAATAAAAGGAGAAAGGGTGGGATGCACCACACTTAGTCTTGTCACAGCCCTGATGTAGTTTTGCCTGGGGTGTAGCCTGCGAAATCTTTTACTTATGAATGGTAAAAGGCGAGAAGTGAGCAGAGATGTAAGGAGAATAACTATCACCAATAAAGAAGAACCAGGAGTGGGGTGTGTCCTTTGGACTCGGGGTCCCTGCACTATGAGGCAACTAGATCCAGGGAAAAAATTATAGGCCTAGACATATGGGAGACCTCTAACAGAAGCAGGGCCTCCAAATGCTGAAAGGAGACAAGGACTTTTCTCCAGAGCTAGTGTTCTGAATTCAAACTTCCAGCTCCCAAACTGTGAGAGAATGCATTTCTAGTTGTTAAAATCATCCACTTGTGATGTATTTGTTATAACAGCACTAGAGAACTAAGACACCAGCCCAAAAGCTGTGCTAACATACATCATGATACAGGATGGGTCTTTGGCTCAATAATTACATTGTCTAGGTAACACCTTTTAAACAATCATCATTTTAAGGACTATTTAAATATGACTTTCGTATTTTGAGAAAATTATGAGATGGGCTACTAACCACTAAGTCTATAGTTCAAATCTTCAGTCGTTCTATGGGGGAAAGACGCAGCTTTCTGGCTCCCATAAATATTGTTACTGTGATGTGCCATGGAGTCGGTTCTGACTCACAGAGACCCCGGTGCAGGGTTTCCGAGACTGTAAATCTTTACGGGAGCCGAAAGCCTCCTCTTTATCCCGCGCCCATAAATATTATAGCCTCAAAAACCCCATACAGGGTTGCTAAGAGTCAGAACCGACTCAAGCGGCACACAACCACCACCAACCACGTCACACACAGGAATCTGTTTAATCACTGACAGGCCCCCTCAAGAGCCTGGCACACAGAAGACACTCAATATTCCACTGATCCTTTAACAATTCTGGAGTAAAGGATGCCAATCCTCTGGAATAGTCGAAAATCCATCTATAACTTTTTGGCTCCCCAAAATCTTACTACTAATAGCCTACTGTTGACTGAAAGTCATACAGTAAACAGTTCATTAATGTATACTGTACATATCATATATTGTGCTACATTTTCAATACAAGTTAAGAAGATACTTTGCTAAAAGTGCCAATTTTCCGTGCCTGCTAGTGTAATTGCAGTGACAGCTTCACCAAGTTCCTTTTTAAAAGACAAACAAACAAACAATGGTCCTAATGCTGGATTTATTTATCTTAAAAAGGCAGACAACTGCAGCTACAAGCCTCAATCTATGGGGCATACATTAAGCACTCATAGAACTAGACCTGCAAATTTGTGAAATTAAGTATTTGTTAAAAATTCCTAAATAGTTTAAATATTTGAGTGGCAGAGAATTCTGTATTAATCAAAAACTGCAGCAAGGTATAGTGGTGGTGGTGGTGGTGGTTATGTGCTGTGGAGTCAGTTCCGACTCATAGTGACCCTGTATACAGGGTTTCCGAGGTTGTAAATCTTTATGGGAGCAGAAAGCCTCATCTTTCTCCCGCAGAACAGCTGGCAGTTTCGAACTGCTGACGTTGTGGTTCGCAGCCCAATTCGTTACCAATACGCTACAACAGAAATCTGTGAGTATGGTGAACTAGGTTCTTGGGACTATCTTTGCCATTACCATGGGACCTCAACAGTTATTCCATCACTCTGAACCTCTGAGGATTGCTAGGTAAGATGCATGCTAGCTTTAGATTTCTATGATTCAGTGTACTATGCAAAGTAACATGGATTCATGCCTGAAACCAGTATTGGTTTTATATTAGTCTCAATTCACTAAGTCTTCTCAAATGCACAAAACAGGTTGCAACAGTTTAAGATGCTAGTAAGTTAAGTTCTGGTGTGGCGCTGTGGGTTAATGTACTGGACTGCCAAGTCAGTTTAAACCACAAGGTCGGCGGTTCAAGCTCACCAGCAGCTCTTTGAAAACCCTATACAGGGTTACCATGGGTCGGAACCAACTCGGTGG
The DNA here is from genome assembly GCF_000296735.1 of Chrysochloris asiatica. NCBI lineage: Eukaryota > Metazoa > Chordata > Mammalia > Afrosoricida > Chrysochloridae > Chrysochloris > Chrysochloris asiatica. Next base: position 18,651,961 of record NW_006408565.1, on the reverse strand, counting down.
TTCCTACTTACAACGCTAACTTATAATCATAACAAGTCTATGTAAGTTAGCATTTAAAGCTAGTAAACCTAAAACAAGCAAGCATTCTTTTTGCTGTTAGAATAGTAGGATTCCTTCAACCCCACTTCTCATCTTTGGCACTGTATACTCTTCAAGCACAACCAACTCCCAAAGAGAATTCAAGTACTAGTAGAAGCAAGGGAAAAAAAAAAACTACACTGTCTATTCTACAACTGATGATCTCTAGAATTGCGAAACTATAATGGCAATTGGCACCAGTACTTTAGAAACCTCTCAAATAATTTTGGTTTAGATGTAAGCATTTCTCCAAGTAATAAAAGACATAATAACCCTAAGTTTATTAAATATAGATTCATATATTATACATAATGAAATAACCTTATCACAGTAAACAACTACTTGATACCTGTTTGATGACTCCTCTATTTAATTCTCTTTTCAGTGCTTGTTTAAGGAGATAGCCCCTTCTCTCCAGCTCTAGAGAAGGGTATTTATGGATGATATATTTTCGAATAGCAACCACTGATGCACCACTCTTCTGGAAGCATGCCTTGAAAACAGATTTATCAAACCATTCATGTTACTTTAAACTGGTTTTTTTAGAATTACACACAATGAACTAAATCATTGATAAAAATACAGGAAAGCATAAACAGTATTTCAAGTAACAAGTTCATAATAACTAATATAAAATTACTAAGTATTTCTGCAATAACTTCAAATTGTTTAAAACTTAAGAAACTGCAACATATGAACAAAATTTATTTGGAAGATACATCCTTAACATCAAAATGAAGACAACAGAAGCTTCTATAATTTTAAGGTCACAAATTTGCATCATTTCACGGCATGAGTTTTGGTACATCCAGACCAATAACCTCACTGCAGGTTGTGTGTGGATGCTAGTAGAGGGAACAAACAAAGATAATCTGAATAAATTACATGAAACTAAGTTTAGAGATGACTTGTGGGTAACAATGAAGGCATTCTATTGGAATCTAAGTGCCTTTTCCCATTTCCAGTAGCCCTGGTGACATGACAGTTAAACAACTGGTTTCTAACCCAAAAGCTGATGGTTCAAATTCACCAGCTGCTGCAGGAAAAAGATAAGGCAGTCTGCTTCCATAAACACTTACAGCCTTGGCAACAATATGGGACACTTCTACCCTGTCTCATAGGGTCAAAGTCCAAAATCAAGTTTGCAGCAGTGGGTTTTATATACATACACCTATAAATACAAATATATGTACATATGCATACTCACATCACATAATTAAAGGCGAAAAGGTGAGCACTATAAGAAGCCCTGGTGATAAACTGTTTAAAATCACTTGACTGCTAACCATAAGGTTGATGGTTTAAACTCACCAGCTGCTCCTCGGAAGGAAGTAGACACTTGTATAAACCCTTTGGGACAGTTTTACTCTGTCCTATATATGGTTATTATGAGTGGGAATCGACTCAACAGCAATGGGTTTTTGTATCCATTTTTCTCCCCATTTCCACCCTATTTATCTACTAATTTGACTAATACCCATGGAAGATGTAAGTAGCTTATTCACGTTACAAAGGCAGCAAATGTCTACTCTTTTCCATATGCTTTAAAATTTGAAGCACATAAAAAACATGGTATTTATCAAAATGGGCTAGTCCACCAATTTTGTGGTGCCATTGTCTATAAGGAGTCTTGGTGTGGCGCTCTGGGTCAATGCGCTGGGCCGCAAGGCTAGCGGTTCAAGCTCAGCAGCGCTCCTCGGAAACCCTATACAGGGTTGTATGAATCAGAACCAACTAGACAGCACTTAGCAACAACAACGTTGTCTATAAACTGAATATAGCACCTACTTAGATGGGTTACAACAGGTTATAACATAAAACAACTTGTGTTAACAAGGGCCACCAAATTCAAACAAATGTCTCTGAGCCATTACAATGCTACTGAAAATTATTGTTGTTATTGTTAAGGGCCAGCAAGTCAGTTCCAACTCACAGCAACCCTGCATAGGGTTTCCAAAGAGCAGCTGGTGAGTTTGAATACTGACCCTGTGGTTCAAACTGACCTTGTGGTCCAGTGCTGTATCACAGAGCCACATCAGGACTCCCTACTGAAAATTACTCCTGATCTTCTAAGATACAGAAAGCAAAGAAAACGATGCAGAAAAGAACTCTAACACTAGACAGAGCAAGTGGTCCCTTGCCTGCCCCCCACCAAAACAGAAAATGAGATGGATGCAGATAGCAAGACTCTTTATTTGATACAAAATATGCTATTAGTGGTCTGACAACATGACTTGTCACACTGCATGGAACCTGTTTTATAGAGATACCATTTGTAAAAATATGCACCATTGTAATAAACCATTCTTTAGATCTGTTTTTCTTTTCTTTTCTTTTTTTTTTTTTTTAAGAAAATTTTAGCTCCTTCTCTGACCTCTCTACAAGCCTGCTCGCTCCCCTTTCCTCAAACTTAATGATCATGAAGTGAAATCCTTGAAGAAAGGTGAACAATAGATACCTCACCATACTCAAGCCATCATGACAAGCAGAATTCTTTATGAGGTGAGAAGATAAGGAGTCTTGGAGGAGGGGAAAAGTTTGAAGGCAAACTCTTTCATAGTTTGTGTGTTAATGCACATTTCTCAAATTCTGAAAATGGCAGCCAAGAAGCTGCTTCCCATATTGTTGTTAAGTACTGTCGAGTCAATTCCGACTCACAGCAATCCTGTATAGGGTTTCCAAGGAGCAGCTGGTGAGCTTGAACCACCAACCTTGCAATTCAAATGACTTTGTAGCCTGACACATTAGCCCACAGCACCACACCAGGACTCCTCTTTCCTATATGTTGTTGTTAAGTGCCGTCAAGTCAATTCTGACCCATAGCGACCCTGTATAGGGTTTCCGAGGAGCAGGTGGTGAGCTTGAACTACTGACCCTGCAGTTCAAACGGCTTTGCAGTCTGGTGCATTAACCCACAGCGCCACACCAGGACTCCACCTTCTTCCTATATGTTGTTGTTATATGCTGTGGAGTCGGTTCCGACTCACAGCGACCCTGTACAGGGTTTCCGAGGCTGTAAATCTTAACAGGAGCAAAAAGCCTCATCTTTCTCCGACCGCGGAACAGCTGGTAGTTTCAAACTGCTGCCCTTGTGGTTCGCAGCCTGATTTATAACCACTGCGCTAGCAGAGCTCCTTCTTCCTATATACACAGTGGTTAATGATATTTATCTATCCCTTTTCCCCCTGCAATCCTGGCTCAGACCCCAGCAACAGTGCCCCTGAGAATGAGGGAGTCTGAGGTTCCGATTTTAACTGAGACATGATGCTAAAGTGGTTGTTGTTGTTAAGTGCTGTTGAGTCACTCACTACTGACTCACAACAACCCTGTACAGGGAAGGAGTGGCTGGTATATTTAAACTGCTGACTTCATGTTTTGTTCTCCCGTGCTTATCCTGTATCACCATACCACAGTGCAAGATCAGAGAAAAAGAGGAAGACCTTAACAAGATGGGTTGATTGTGGCTGTGATAAGAGGCTCAAATATAGGAATGACTGTTAGGATAGCAAAAAACTGGGCAGTGTTTCATTCTGTAGAAAAAAGATCACTATGAATTGGAACTAACTCAACGGCACCTATTAACAACATTTGATCAAGTGGAATAAACAGGAAAACTTAACAAGAAAAAAGAACTCAAAAGATAAAATCAGATTACACGGTAAGATTTCAAAATTTAAGTACTGAAGTAGATCTGATGATCACATAAGTTAATGAAAGTTATTTAATGGATTAGAGAAAAGTCAAAATTTAGTTAGGAGGTTAATTTTTTCAAGTATTTCAGAAGGCAAAGTGATGGAGCCATGTAAGGTTTTTAAGAGGGTTTTGTATAATTCAGGTGTGAAAAATAACCACTGCCAATAAAAGACAGGAGTCCGGGTGTGGCGCCGTGGGTTAATACGCCAGACTGCAAAGTCATTTGAACTGCAAGGTCGGCGGTTCAAGTTCACCAACCAGCTGCTCCTCAGAAACCCTATACAGGGTCACTATGGGTCGGAATCGACTTGACAGCACTTCATAACAACAACAAAAAGGACAAGGAAGTAGTCCTGGTGTGGCACTGTGGGTTAATGCGCTGGACTGCAAAGTCGTTTGAATCTCAAGGTGAGTGGTTCAAGCTCACCAGTCACTACTTGGAAACCCTACACAGGGTCACTATGGGTTAGAATCGACTCGACAGCATTCAACAACAACAACAAAGGACAAGGAAACCGTCTTATCTTAAAACACACATGCAGCCTTGCCTGGCAAAGAAAAGGTGGTCTTCAAATGTTAAGTGAGTGAACAAATTTTTAGTCTTTAAATTAAAACTCTACTAGTGGCGCTGTGGGTTAATGCGCCTGACTGCAAAGCCGTTTGAACTGCAAGGTCGGCAGTTCAAGCTCACCAACTGCTCCTCGGAAACCCTATACAGAGTCACTATGGGTCAGAACTAAACAACAACCACAGTGTAATAATCCACTGACAACGAGTAGATTTCAATTTGTAGATACCTTACAGAGTAGAACTGCCCCATGGGGTTTCCAAGGCGGAAAGTCTTTATGAAAGCAGACAGCCACATCTTCCCATGGAATGGCTGGTGGATTTGAACCACTGATCTTTTGGTTAGCAGCCTAACACTTGCCCACTATGCCACTGAGGCTCCTCTCTTAGAAAACGGAGCTTAATTTCTGATGTCTGGACAAAGGTAAGCCGTTTTAAAATAAGCAAAAGATGAACAGAATAAATCTCAAATGAAATGTTTGAAATAAAAACTTACCTTAATTGCCTCAGTTAGGATTGCATCCATCTTGGGACGTGGGGAGGAAGCCATTGGTGCTTGTTTCTGGGCCCTGGCTAGCTGGCTGGCAGAAAGGGTAGCCCAGGAAGGTATTGTTTTTTTCACTTTCTTCTCCTTTTCCTTAGATTGATCTTTCTCACTTTAAAACAAAGAATTGCTATTATGCAAGATTATCCAGAAAAAGTCAGGAAGAGAAAAACACCAGGAAGATTCAAAACCATTGTTTTTATTTTGATAATATTACACTAAAGTACTATATTAAAATACGTAAATTTAACAAAATAAAATAAAGAATCAGATACTATAAATGAAGGAAAAAGGTAATTTGTTTTAGATACAGGAGTAAGGTGTCATAAAAATTAGCACTGGCATAATTAGAACATAAAAGAGAATTCAGAAATGTATTCTAATATGACTACAATAGATTGTAACACAAAACGAGTTATGTTAACATGGGTCACCAAATTCAAATAAATGTCTCTGAACTACTATAACCTACTGAAAATTAGTAACAACTACAACAGATTTGGTATGGTGGGAAGAACCAAAGTTCTAAGTCAGAAAACCTGGGTTTTAAACAGACGCTCCAAACACTAAAACTTACTGGGTGTATGATCTTAGCATGGGATCTGAGTTTCAGTCTCCTCAGCTGTAAAATAGTAATACCAACCACCTCACAAGGCTGTTGCAATAACTATGAGATTATGTCAATCAGATTTATATTTTATTCTAGGTAATATGGACCTCATAGATGGGATGCACTAGAACACTTAAAAATACAGGGTTAGCTCTTGAAAATTTCTGACATTTCTTTTATCTATGAAACTAGAATAAATAATTCTCAAGACAACATCTAAAAAGCTGTAAGGTGCTTTAATTTAAAAAGTAATTCATAACTCTTCTGATAATGAAAAAATGTGGAATGAATGCTACAGTTCACCTACCAAAATTAAATTTTTTAAAGAGAGAATCACTACCATCTTATAAAAACCAACAGTAAAGCTTGCTTTCAGATTCTGTCACTCTCTAACTGAATACTTCATCAACATATTCAACATTTCAGGCCACTCTAGCAATGGCTTGGATTAGATCGTTTTCTAACATAAGCACAAAAAAAACAATTCACTCGTGGTACAAAGGTAGGAATAAAATGGTGAAGCATCCTGTCTCCAGGTCAGATTTTAATAATCACCTTCTACTTATTACTGAACTTTATGCTTAAAATATCAGATATTCCTACAACAAACTCTGAGAACAAAAACAGTTCAAAGCCACAAGAATGATTTTTGTACTAGAGTCCTGGTATGACGCTGTGGGATAAAGCACTAGACCACACAGTTGGTTTGAACCAAAAGGTCAGTGGTTCAAACTCATCAGCCACTCCTTAGAAACCCTGTAAAGGGTTACCATGAGTCAGCACTAACTCGAAGGGACTTGGCAACAACAACATTCTGCTAACTACTGCAAATTCTAAAAGGCCACACAACTACATAAAAAATCTATTTCAAATGATAACTTTAAGAAGTAAATCCAAAGAGCAAATACCTACACCATCAAACTAATGTTTACAACACTTTAAAACAATCTGACGCTTAGACCATTCATTCCATAAATGGTTGCTGTTGTTGTTAACTGCCATAGAGTTTGTTCCAACTCATACACAGCAACACTGTGTAGGGTTTTCAAGGAGTAGCTGGTGGGTTTGAAGTGCCGATCTTGCGTTTCAAAGTCCATAAATGGTTTGTTGTTGTTAAGTGCTGTCAAGTCAGTTCTGACCCATAACGACCCCATATAAGGTTTCCGAGGAGCAGCTGGTGAGCTTGAAACGCCGACCTTGCAGTTCAAATGGCTTTGCAGTTTAGCTCATAACCCATAGCCCCACACCAGGATTCCACCATAAATGGTAGCAGTCTTTAATTATAAATAGGAAGAAAGCATAATTCCTTACTCCTTTTTGGTTTCCTCAGAAGATTTGTTTTCTTCCTTCTCTTCATTCTCAGGTTCCCCCTTGGGCTGTTCTGTTTCACTAGATGTAGCAGGTGGAGTTTCATTCTCTTGTTCTTCTACAGTAGACGCAGACTCCTCAGAACTGATATCTGGCTCTAAACACCGGGCGAACAGAATTGGATCAAGTAGACATATAAGAGCTGAAGTCAGTAAAAGGCTTCATGTTTATTTCATTAAACAGACCAGTCAAATGTTTCAATTAAGAAACAAATTCTAAAATGAACAGCAAATGAATGAGTGCAGTTTTCTTTCATTCTTTATGTCATTCAAGTTGTTTATTCAAATGGTTGTTTGTTCAAACTATTATGTAAGAAAAGATCAACTATTTCCTTGCAAAGCAAATCCTGAATGTGCTACTTTACCATATTAACAATATTCATAATTAAGACACTAGCAATTTGATAACTGAACTGAGCTTTTTAATCAGATACACCAAGATTCTTGTTCTGTCTTTTAACTTTTTATCTACATGACCGTAGGACAAGTTCTTTGATATCTCCAAGTCTCAGTTATCCTTACCTCATAGAGTTACTATGAGGATCACATAAAATGCTTTCAGGTTCCTGTAGGCCAGCATTTGTATTCCCATTCATATTTGGCCTCTTCTGTTGCTTCTAGAATTGTTTCCCATATGCTTAGGATTGCAAAATATTAAAGTTGTAACTCTGTTATAATAATGGTATAGGGATAAAGACAATAACTGCATTTAGGTTTTCCATAGTAAATTGTAATACAAGAGGGCTTCAAAAAGTTCATGGAAAAACTCCATTAGGTTTTAATTCCATTTTTCTATCAACTTTTTGCACCCCCTTCATCTATCTTAATAGTGTCTCCCCATCTAACAATCTGACCTTCATTTTACCCTAATTGCATGCAGCCTATCAGCTAAATCTATACGTATTTATGCATTGCCTTACTCCAAAATGGATGAAAAGCTAAGAACCATTTTCAAGGTTTTACTGTATTGTAAGGAGCTCTGGTAGCACAGTGGTTACGAATCGGGTTGCTAATCTCACAGTCAGTTCGAAACTACCAGCTGTTTCATAGGAGAAAGATGAGGCTTTCTGCTCCTGGAAAGATTTATAGCCTCGGAAACCCTACAAAGGGTTTCGCTATGAGTCAGAACTGACTCCACGGCACATAGCAACAACTGTAATTGTAGAGCTATAATTTCTTTTTCTCTTGAGTAACTGCTTAAGTAAGAATTTATAGCTTGATAAAGATTCAGTCACTGAAACAGTTATTATGAAGAATGGTGGCTCTGTAAGATAAGCATTGGACTGTAAATGGGCTGCTCCATGGGTGAAAGATGAGGTACTTTCTGTGCCCACAAAGATTTACAGCCTCAGAGACCCTATACAGGATCACTGTTAGTCAGAAGCGACTTGACAACACTTAACGTGTGTAAGACATTGCTTCCCATTCATTAAAACTGTGTCTGCCTGTGAATGAAATGTAGGTTTATAAAGTTAAAAATATTAAGTGAAATCTAATTGTTTCCATGTGTAAAATCCTATAAACGTATGTCATGGCCTGAATTACATCCCAACAAAATGTCAATTTCTCTGGGCCATGATTCACAGCATTGGCAATTAGGTAATGACATAATCATCCCCCATGATGTGATCTGATGTGACCAGCCAATCAGTTGTCAAGAGGCTAAGCACCCTTACTCAACTCAGGTTACAACCCTGATTCAATGTAAGGGGTGTTTCAGGGGTATGACATGCACCACATTTTATCTTACAAAAGATAAAAGGAGAGAGAAGTGAGCAGAGAGAGAGGAACCTCAGTTACCACCATGAAAGAAGAGCTGAGAATGAAGTGCATTCTTTGAATCCAGGGTCCCAGCACTGTGAACCTCCTACACTCAGGGGCAAGATTGATGGTAAGGCACATGATGTCCAATGGACACGAAACCTACAGATTTTGAAAGGAAACAAGAACCTTCCCCAGGGCCTATAGAGAGACAGCCTTCCCCTAAAGCTGGTACTTTGAATTTGGATTTCTAGCTTCCTAAACTGTGATGAGACAATGAATGTGTGTTAAAGCCATGCACTTGTATTCACTTTGCTCTGGCAGCATCAGATAACTAAGATAATGTACTTACTATATGATTCCTTAAACAACAGGGTAGAAAGGAGATTATACAGGTAATTTGTAAAGCAACTTATCCTTCTGCAGTGTACACTCTTACAAAGTTTTTTTTCTAAATAAATTCTTGGTTGACTTTCCTAATGTTGGTTATCATCTGAACACCTCTTCTGTTCTCTGGCCCGTATTAGGAAAATTAATGTTATTAGCAATTAGCAGCTTCCACTGGCTGTTAAATGTGGATTAAGATGGGCCACTAAGTGGCTTATCCCAGTGCTGGACAGGATAATCAACTCCCCAACATTTCTTTTTTTTTATATGCCAGTTCTCATGTGCCCTACTGCTTGCTGTAAGACACCACTGCCAAACCCACGAGATGTTGAGTCGATTTTGACTCACAATGACCTAACAGAATTGAGAACTGTTTCATAGGACTTTATGAGGCCACAAATCTTCACAGAAGCAAAGTAACTCAACTTTCTCCAGTGGAGTGGCTGGTATATTCTAACCGCCAAACTTCTGGTTAATAGCCCAATGCTTAACCCACAGAGCCACCAGAACTCCTTATCCTTTCCACAGGCAGGAGTCCAATATGCATGTAACACTCATATGAGGATTTTAAAACAAAATCCAAGTTGTTTGGAAAAGAGTCTATTTACTGGTTAACGCTGCCTGCCCTTTTATCTCCTGGTACCACAGGAGATAAAAGTAGCAAGGGTACATTCATTTTCTATTCCTAATCTATGCTAACCAGCAAATATTTTGGTAATAACAGTCATGGCTATGAGATCAATGTAACCCTCCTCTGATAAAACCTGATATAAAAGACAAAGGAGAAGGGAAAAGTGGAAAAGGATAAGAAGAGAAAGAGGTCATAAGAAGAATGATAAAGAAAAGGAAAAATGATTAGCAACGCCAGAAAGGAATAATAATATTCCAGGTTGATGGAAGTACGATTCTTTTGGTCGTCATCGTTGTAGTTGTTAAGCGTCAATAAGGTGATTTCAACTTATAGCTACCCTGTATAATGTTTCTGAGGAATAACTCACGGGTTTGAACCAACAACCTTTGGTTAACAGTCCACTGCTTACCCTCTAGCACCAAACCAAGACATTAAGCTTGATCACCAACACCAAAGTTGTTTTTTCCCCCCCACCAACACCAAAGTCATACACCAATATTTGATCACCTTTTTGCTCCCTTTAAAGCCTTTTGATGATTTCCATTTTCCATACTAAAGTCCAAGGTTCTCTGTTGCTCCTACCTTCCTCCTTTCATTCTCCCACAAAGCCGTCGATGACAGGTCTATGGCCAGAATCTGCTCAGACTGATTGTTCCCGAGTTCCCTAACCAGTTTTCTGCTTTTATTTCAAAGAACATGACTTTTCCACCTTCCAAATATCTTAATGTTGCTATTGTTAAGTGCCGTCAAGTCACTTCCAACTCATAGCGATCCTGCATAGGGTTTCCAAGGAGCAGGTGGTGGGTTTGAAATGCCAACACTGTGGTTCGCAATCCAGTGCTCAACCTACAGTGCCACATCAGATCAAAAATCTTGATAGAAACAAGAAACCTTACTCTGTCCACTTAGCCTGACAATGGCATAGCAACAGCCACCACTTCTGCTTTCAGAGATTCACCAAGATACTTCTATTTAACCATGAAAAATAAGGAACTTCAAAGGGATTTATGGGATGTTCTAAACTGGAAGAGAAACTTTTGCCTGTTTAAAGGTGTACTATAGCTTTGAGTTCTGGTTTGGCGCTGTGGGTTAATGAGCTGGACTGTAAGGTCAGTGGTTCAAGCTCACCAGTTGCTCCTCAGAAACCCTATACAGAGTTGCTATGATCAGAATTGACTTGAAAGCACTTAATAGCAACAACATAGCTTTACTGTGGAGTCCTGGTATGATGCTGACGATAAGTACCTGACTGCTAACCACAAGTGCACTAGTTCAAACCCACCTGCGACCCCTTGGAAACCCTGTATAGGGTCGTCATGAATCAGAACTGACTCAACGGCACTTAATGACTTAATACAGCTTTACTTTACCTGGCTTTTCTTCCTCTCCATCAGCAAGCTTGCTTTTTGGAGGAGTTTCCCGAGTAGAGTTCACAGCTCGACGAATCGGCATGGTACTATCTTCTACCTTCTAAGAGAAAAAATGGTCATAATCAAACAAGCATACAAATATTCCTTTTCTCTCTTTCTCAAGGGACCTAACTGGGTGTCAGAAGATCTAAGAGAATTCTTCAAGTCGACTCCAGGATCCAATGTAATTTACTTTAAGCACATGTTTTTGAAGGGAAATCAAATTTCAAAAAAAA
>NW_006408565.1:18627886-18640578 GCF_000296735.1 Chrysochloris asiatica | reverse complement strand
TAAAAGTCCAAATGGAAACAAATAATTATACTTGATTTGCAATATATTTAAAGATTGGAGGTTTTCTCAGGAATTTTAGGGTAAAGGGTAGATGGAAAGGCCTTTGTTATCTATTTGATTTTTCAGATTTACAACCCAGGCTCCCCAAAATAGGGGAAGGAAAATGTACCAAGAAGTACCCAGAAGGGCCTGAAGTCAGGGACTGATCCAAGAGTGAGCTTCAAGAATGCGTCAGCCCCTACCTCACCTAACTTGTCCGCGTGGATCAGCTGAGCTCCTACTATAAGTGGGAGTGCCTTAGGATGGACGAGTTCACCTTGAGACGTATCAGTCGCCATTTAAAATAATTTCTAGGCCCGAGTACAGGTTACACTCTGAAGCCTCTGCTGTTAACCACAAGGATTTTTCCTAGTGGTCTCAGTGTGGTGAAGAGTCAACCTAAAGCACAGAAAAGACCTGGTGTGAAGATTAACAAAAACAAGACTAAACTAAACGTCTAAATTTGATAATACATCCATAAGGGGAAAAAAGAACATAACTATAAACCTTTTATGTTATATGACAGATGACTTGGTCAATTATTATTCAGAAAAATAAAATCACTATCAAAACACAGACTATGTAAAGCAGCGACTAAGACAAACGCACAAGCCATAGCAGCTGCTGCACCTTCCCCATGAACAAAAGCAACAATAACAAGAAAGCTCTTAGGAAATCCCCTCCCCTCCTGCTGCCATAAGAAACTTAGAAAGGATAGAATAAGGACACTTAGGAATAGTTTACTTTAAAAAGTATTTAGACAAATGTCAGTTTACTAAAAAGAGACTTTTACTGTTATTATTCTCAAAGGGGCCAGGAAAGTTAACTATAAACTGAACTCTATCTCCAATAGAAAAGTCATTTGTTTTTCTATTAACAGAAAGTACAAGGGCAAAAATATTGCTGAAAGTATGACACTTTAAGAGCCTCCAGACCCAAAGAAACAAATCTAGGCCAACACCTAGGAGAATTAGAATTATGCTTCTAAGACCTTATTTGTCATGTTTTTAATATAAGCAAAACTAACACAGTTTCAAAATCACAGGGTTAAATAAGCAAAGATTAAACTCATACAGTCACCTAAATTTACCTGATTACACTTCCTTCTTCCAAAAGCCTCATATGGAACTCAATGACATTTGACAACAAAAATCCTCAGTACAAGAAAAAGATCATTTAAATATTCAGATATCTGAACAACTAACAGATAATGAACAATTAACAGAAAACTGAAGTTAAAGTAGTCCATTCATCTTCTACTTAGCAATGTAAAAGGCTTTCAACCTACCAGGTAACAACATTTCCATACCACAATTAAAAAAACAAAACAAAAAGCAATAAAGAATGCTTCCATGTTTACAAGGAAAACCTTTTTACATGAGTAACATGGATACCACCAGACTTGCAAGGAATGGCAGCTGAAACAACTCAAGACAGGAAAATGCAATAAAGCTTATTACTAATAGTGAATTAATACCCATAACACTTAAAAAAGTAACTGTTACAAGAACTACTTTGATTGTTCATATAATAATTAGATTTAAGGAACTGTATAATACTGAAATAAAAGTAACTGTTTTCTAAACTTCGAAAAGAGCCCCACGGGTTTAAGGGTATTTATTTAGGTTTGCGAAATTGAAAACTACATCTTGTATAATTTTAATACATAAATCTACTTGTTCATGCACTAGCCAACCTACTGCCATCAAGCCGACTCTGACTCACGGTGTCCCCAGAACAGAGTAGAACTGTGCCCCATAAGAGGTTTCAGTGGCTGACCTTTTTTTTTTAGGGTGGGGGGATCGGTTGGGGGAGAGTAATAGACTACCAGGACTTTGTTCCAAGCCACCTTTGGTTAGCTGCTGGGGAGGTTAACTGTTTACATCACCCTTCTGATAGTACTTCCATAGTCAATGATGTTCCTCGATAATTTAAAAACAACAAAACAAAAAAATCTGATTTTTTTTAAACAGGCAAACAATACATAAATAAAACTATCGTAACACTACCTACAATCTTGGTAAAGTAAGTGAACTGCATTCTTTGTAACCCATGATTAAAACCATCTAAATTGAAAACGCTACTCTGAAATTAGGAAAATCTTCATTGCTCATGGCTATCTTTAAAAATATATTTTTCAAAAAAACAGATAAAAAATATTTTCCCGTAAATAAAATATTGAGGAAAATTTCAAAACCTTTTCAGTATACTCTATAATATTCACTAATTACTCAAAATTAAAACAAACACAATCCATTTAGATGGTACTCAGCTAAAAAAAAGGTGGGGGGGGAAGATACTAACCAAAAAAACCCAACCCTTTGATGCTGAGTTAATGCAACTCAGTAGCTCATAGGACAGAGTAGAGTTGCCCCAAAGCGCTGCCTGGGCTGATAGGTCTTTATAGAAGCAGACGTCTCCTGTGGAGTGGCTGCTATTAGCAGGCGAGCACATAACCACTGTTCTACGCGGCTCCTGAGAGAGAACACATAAAATAAAAATTGACTAAAAAAATTAAAATCAGGGCAACATGGTCCATAAAGACATCATTAATCTAAGGACAAGAATGAGTTTAAATTAGGAAGCATGCTTAGGTTGGATAGCCAAGAAATGAACTGGTTTACCAATCTTCCAGGATGCATCCAATCTAAAAAAAAAAAAAAAAATCTTGACATTCTACGTAAAAATTTCCATTTACTATCCATTTCTCCGGGAGCCCTGGTGGTGTCGCGGTCAAAGTATAGACTACTAACGGAAAGGTCAGCAGCTGTAACCTACTAACTGTTCAGTTTGGGACAAAGAGGTGGCAGGATTCTTCCACAGACTCCTATAGCCTTGGATGCCCAAAATGAGGCAGAGCTCTATTCTTTCCTATATACAGGGTTTCTCTGAGGAGCCCTGGTGTGGCACTGTGGGTTAATGCGCCAGACTGCAAAGCTGTTTGAACTGCAAGATTGGCAGTTCAAGCTCACCAGCGGCTCCTCGGAAACCCTATACAGGGTCACAGTGGGTCGGAAGGGAACTGACGGCATTTAACAACAACTGTCTCACTTCCAGCTACTGTCACCATCACTATACTCTCTCCAAACACACACAGCTTTTCTTGGGATCATTAAGTTATTTACAGTAAATAATTAAAAACTGTTTGTCTCATCTCTGACTTTCCTTAGCGAAGGTCTTAAAACTTAAATCTGTAGCCCTTTCTTTATGGCAGATTAGTTAACAGGTGAAGTCCCTAGGTAGCACAAATGAGTAAGCACTCAACCGTTAATCAAAACGCTGGCAATTCACCCACCAGAAGGCACCACAGCAGACAGACCTGGTGATTGCTACTGAAGAGCCATAGCCTTCGATAACTCTACTCTGCACACATGGGGTCATCAGGAATCAGAACCAACTTGATGGCAGCAACAACACTTTATAAGTTATTCAAAAAACTCACAATTCTTTATGAGGTGTTTACAAAACTATAAACCAAATACCTAAATCCACTGCCATGAAATCAATTCTGAAACAAAGACCCTACATAGGGTTTCCAAAACTGTAGATCTTTAAAGATGAGCAGCTAGCCTCCTCTTTCTCCAGTGGTATGGCTGGTGGGTTTGAACCACTGGTCTTGCAATTGTTGTTAAGTGCCATCGAGTTGGTTACGACTCATAGCAACTCTGTGGTTTCCAAGGAGCAGCTGTTGAGTTTGAACCACCAACCTTGTGGTCTAGTGCTTTATCCCACAGCACCAGGCCAGGACTCAGTAATTCACAATGCCTTAAAATCACTATGTATTTATTAACTAAGTTTTTTGTTGCTGCACTTGTAAATGAACAGGTTTTTAGGCTGCCATGCTTGTTTCCTACAGGAATCTTCTCTGGCTGATTCACTGCAGCATCCCTGGTGTCTAGACTATGCTAGGCACAACATAGGTGCTCAACAAATATTTGTTACATGAAAGAAAATAAATTAATGAAATTTAACAAATCAGTTTTTTTACCTGGATTCTAATATGTCCTAAGAAGTCCTAGGTGTGGCGTTGCAGGATAATGCACTGGACCTCAAGGTCAGTTTGATCCAAAGTCAGCAGTTCAAACCTGCCAACCACTCCCTGAAACCTTATCAGGTTCACTATAAGTCAGAACCTACTCAACAGCACTTAACAACAATATGTACCCCAATCAATATGAATTTACCTTTGGTTTATATGGTCCTCGACTTTTTTTTTTTTTAATTTAACACTACAAAGATTTGCTTTTCCTAAGGATAGATGCTTAAAATTGTTTTAATGTAGGCAGTACAAGTTGAGTCCAAAACTTCAATTTAAATTTATTTTCTTCAGAGTATACAGAGCAAGAGAAAAATAAGTAGGCTCTAACACTACTTTAATGTATTGGTATTGCTAATAACATGCATTTTGGGTAAAGTATTTCATTGCAAAATACATGACATATCATGTTACAAGTTATGTACCCACTGAATATCTCAAATTGTTACCATTCTAAAATCTTTACAGTATATTCACACATAATGGGTCATGTCACAGAAAGTATGCCCTGTACTGTGACTGCCATCTGATTTTTTCTCCTTTACATTTTTATATATCAGTAAGAATTTAGTGTGTATTTTGGGTCCAATCACAATGTAACTTAAGACAGTATGTATTAAAAAGTTTAGGCTACTTCCTCCACCAATGCTTCAATCGTCCAAGTAAGCTTAAACAAAATTTTAAAGTGTTACTTCTACTTTATAACAATCACACTAAACTTTTGAAAGGAAACAAAAAGGTGCCAATAGCTTTATGCTTTGGGTGGATAGGGATTAATGTATCTTTCAAAGTGACACTACTAACATCCAGTTTCACTCTAAGACAAAGTGCTTGTTGTGATAAGTGCCAGAGTAGGTTCCAACACATTGTGCCCAGTATAGGGTTTGAGGCTGTAAATCTTAACTAGTGGAGGAAGCCTCATCTTTCTTCCTCAGGACAAGACAGCTTGCTCATCAAGTCTAAGGTGAATTACCAGATGTGTATCCAATGTTGTTGCAGCTGTTACTGTCAAGTGGATTGCCACTCCTAGTGACCCCGGAGAGGGTTACCAAAGAACAGCTGGTGGGTTTAAATTGCCGACCCTCTGGTTAGCAGTAGTGCCTTGTCCTACAGCACCACACGAGGATTCTATATTTCTAACAGGATTCTTGGAAAGTGTCAATGTAATGAAAACGCAGAAAGCCTGAGAGGATTTATGGGGAATGGGAGAAAGTTTCCCCTTGTGCAGGAGAATGTTGTTGAGTTGTTGTGGATTCCTACTGACAGTGTGCCCCTAAATGGCAAAGTAGAACTGCTCCCATGTAGTTTCCTAGGCTACAATCTTTACCAGAGAGTTAAGGTGTGAGGAGCTGTAGGCTAAGGACTGTATAGCAAGGTCGCTGGCTCAAACTCATCAGTCCCTCCTCATAAATCCTATACAGGGTGGTCATAATGAGTTGGAACTGACTCCATGGTACTTAACAACAACAACCTTTAGCAGTAGCAGCTGTGGTAGGCTAGTGGGTTACGAGTTGGGCTGCTAACTGCAAGGTCAGGAGTTCGAATCTACCAGCTGCATCACGGGAGAAAGATTAGGCTTTCTGCTCCTGTTAAGAGTTATAGTCTCGGAAACACTATACAGGGTCCCTATGAGCCAGAACCGACTCCACCGACCTTAACAACTATCTTTAGCTGGTTACCAGGTCTTTTTCCCGCAGCGCTCTGGGTAGGTTCTAACCACCAACCTTTCTGTGAGCAGCAGAACGCTTACTCACTGCGCCACCGGGTCGCAAAAAAGTTGACTTGTCCTCAGTCCCTGATAGGGGTCAATTCTCTATCCTAACTCAGATTCGGGTCTTCACCCCACCCCACCCCACCCTCGCCTCCAGGTCTTTACTAAAGCTCCTATTCACACTTTTAACAGTGGCCAGTCTAATAAGGAAACCATTGCGTCTGCGTGCCAGGAGCAACAAGTTCTAAGGAAGCCGCGCGGGACAGGGAAGGGGAAGTCGCCAATCGCAGCAGCAGCAGCTCAGCCTTTTTGGGGTCACCCACAGCTCGCGAGGAGAGCGCAATGAGAGGAGCGAGACAAAGACAGGGAAGGTAACGTGACAGGGCCAGTGTGGCGAGTGAGAAGAAGGCTGGGGCCAGGGTACGAGCGGAAACAAGACGAAGACAAAGCGGACACCAGGGGAGGTGACAGCCCAAAGCTTCCGCTCAGGGATGGCCGCGACCCGGGGACCGATCCGAAGCCCCGGGCTGCGCCCGTCTATGCGGCGCCAGAAGCTGCGGACCGCGAGCAACAAGCACTCCACTAACTCACCACTGGGAGCTCCGTAATGGCGGCGGCGGCGGCGGGGGCGGAGACCCCGGGGGGCGGGTCCGCCACAGCCAGTCACCGCCGCCGGCATCTTTCGAACCGGCTCCGAGACGCTCTGAGAAAGAGGGCTGAAGGGGAGGGGCGGGGGCGAGCACCGGGACCGCGCCGGGGCTCCTGAGCATGCGCACGCCCTCAGCCAATTGGGGTGCGGCGGGAAGACGCTAGCGCAGGCGCGCTACGGCGCGGGGTCCTGAGGCTTGGGTAGACTCTCCCCTCCACCCCCAATTCCAAACAAAACAAGGGCCGGAGCGCGCGCGCGCTGGAGGACCCCGGAGGAGGGGTCAACGCGAGGGGTCGGGGTTAGAGCGCAGAGGCCTAGTGCAGGGAAGGCGGAACGGCCAAGGCAGGCAGACAAAAGTCGCCACCTCCGGGGCCCTGGGCGCCCCGCCCCCTCTCCGGGAGCGGCGTCGGCGCCCCGGGAGAGCGGCCTCCGCCACTCGCCTTCGGGGCCCAACGAGCCCGCGCCCACTCCTCGCCCGCCTGTTCTGCCCTGCGTTACCTCTGCGCTGCCTCCTTCTTGGCGCCTGTGTCCCTCACGGCCTCTTAGCGCCGCTCCCGCTGCCGCTCGTCGCCTCCGCGCCGCTGTCCTCCAGGCCCAGCCGCCGAGCTCTGCCGCCCCGCCCCCCTGCACGCGGCCCCGCGCGCGCGCTCCCGCGCCTGTCCCGCCCCGCCCGCGCGCGCCCGTTCGCAGCTGGCGGGAGGGGCGCACGAGCCGTGCCTTCCTGCACAGGCGCACAGGACCACGAGAGGGCGCTGACGGAGGACGCCCGAGCCGGAGCATGTTTCCAGTTAGGATGGTCCGGGAGACTTCGGTGTCCTCCGAGGGCGGCGCCTCACCCTTTTCTTTCCCCGCTCTCCACTTCAGTACCTGGTTGCAGCCGGGTGTCCACTTTAGCGACCGGTTTACCTTTGTTGTTAGGAGCCGTCGAATCGGTTCCGCCCCATAGCGACCCTGTATAGGGTTTCCAAGGAGTGACTGGTGAGCTTGAACCGCCGACCTTGCATTTCAAACAGTTTTGCAGTCTGCCGCATTAACCGACAGCGCCACACCAGGACTCCTGTTTACCTTTAGTTGTTAAATGGCATCGAATCGATTCCAACACATAACTACAACACAGGATTTCCAAGGAGCGGCTGGCTGATGGGTTTGAACCTCTCACCTTGTGGTTAACAGTGCAGTGTTTGTCCTGTAGCGCCGCACCAGCTCTCCGTTTACCTTTGGAGGGGTTTGCATTTTCCGCTTCTAAATTTTGCCTTAACTCACGAGCAACCTACCCTTTGAAGACCATGGGAGAACAGGAAAACCAGATAGCTGGAGATTTCAGGGCATCACATTCATCCCCATTAAGTATCCTGACAGAACAGGGCAGGGTAGTGAATCCTGACTAAGAACTGGAGCAAGTGCTTTTCTAATCTATGAACCGTCTGTCTATCCCTGGTTTTCTAATCCACTAATGAAAACAGGGTTCGGGAAAAGGAAGCTCTGGGGTTAAAAAACAACAACAATGCCATCCAGCGGCTTCTGACTCATAGGATAGGATTCTGACTCAGAAGAAATCCCTTTGAACTGTCATTTTACATTGATTTTAGTGTTAGATTACCCAATAAGGAAGCGTGGGGTTATCAGTGCTTGTTTAGTAAACTATTGTGAACAATTTCACATTTTTCACCACATTAAAGATTCTGCTTTTAGGCATGGCTGACATTTGTTTCCCCCAACCCCACAGCACCTTCCTACAGAATCAAAGCCTCTTTTCAAGTTTACAGTCCCTGACAGGGATGGTATAGACAGTAAGCAAAGGTTTGTGAAATTGTTCACTAAAAATTAGTAAGCATAAATAAACTGGTGCTTACTTTTGTTTATTGGGGAATATTCCTCTGATCAGTGCATTTAGGCAATGTACATATAGTTGAAATTTTAACTCTTCAAACTCAGTTTGGAGAGATCTGATGTTTAAAAGCAGGATTTTAGGTGTGCGCATTTGTTTTTGCCATTTTGGTGTAAGGGGCAGGTAGAGAATGTAAGAACATCTGGAACACTCGAATTGCCCTGAGGCTCACAGCCTGACTACTACTAAAATGTATGAAACAATCATCCCAAAGACTTATTTTGAAACCTCTTAAGAGTCCTGGTGTGACACTGTAGGATAAGAATTGGACCACAGAGGCAGTTTGAACTGCAAGACTGGCAGTTCAAACCCACAAGCCGCTCCTCGGAAACACTATGTTGTTGTTGAGTAACTTCAAGTCAGTTCCGACTTACAGTGACCCAGTATAGGGTTTCTGAGAAGCAGCTGGTGAGCTTGAACCACCAACCTTGCAGTTCAAACCAACTTTGCAGTCCAGCGCATTACTCCACAGCGCCACACCAGGAAACCCTACACGGGGTCGCAATGAATCTAACTTACTTTGCGCACTTAACAACAGGAGCTCTGGTGGCATGGTGGATTAACTGAAAGTTCAGTGGTTCAAATCCACCAGTTGCTCAGCAAGAGAGAGGCATTCTGCTTCCATAAAGATTGACAGCCTTGGAAACCCTGTGAGTCAGAATCTCCTGGACAGCAGTGAGGAAGCAGTTACTAGCCCAGTTGTCTTGTCCAACCATGAGCATTCTGTCTCTCCATCTTCCCCAGCCAAATCATCCACTCCATCAGTTCCAATCCACTGTTTGACTTGGCAAGTTTAGAAACGAATGCTTCTGGTGTATGGAGAAGGCTACTATCAAAGAGTGGATTCAGGCATGAGAAGAACCCTCTTGCTCAAAGATACCTCATAACTGATACCAAAGCCTGAAGGTCTATCATTCAGATTCGTCATTCCTTTCATTTAAGCTTCCCTCTTTCCTATAGCACTTAAATGAAGACTTGGTGGTTCAGTCATAGAATCTTGTCAACCCATGTGGACCTGGGTTTGACTCTTGGCCAATGCACCTCATGCATTGTGTGTTGCTATGATGCTGAACAGCTTTCAACAGAGCTTCAAGGACAAGATGGACTGGGAAGACATTTCATCCCATTTTATGTTAATAGATACTTAACTCTTAGGCTAAAAGGTGTCTTACTTTGCATAAAAAAAAAAAAAACAGTATGAGACACTGAGAAGTTTGGCATCAGGAGAAAGTTGGAGTAAGTAGAGATTCTAAGAGTGTTTCACACCAGAGCTATGACTGACTCTGCAGTCACTGGACTGAGTGTGTTGTTATTGTTAGGTGTTGTCGAGTTGGTGCCCATTCATAGTGACCCTAGGCACAACAGAACAAAACACTGCTGGATCCTGCGCCATCCTCACAATTGTGGTATTTGAGCCCATTATTGCTACCACCTTGTTAGTCTAATTCATTGGAGGTCTTCTTCTCTTTCCTTGACTCTCTACCATATATGATAACCTTCTCCAGACACTGGTCTTTCCTGGCAACATGTCCAAACTATATGAGATAAAGTCTTACCATCCTCCCTTTCAAGGACCAATCAGTCTGTTCTTTGTCCAAAAAAGAGATTTATTTGTTCATTCTTTGGGAAGTCCATGGTACTTTCAATATTTTTCTCCAATATGCATCAAACTTTCTCCAGCCTTCCTTATTCATTGCCCAGTTTTCACTTGTCCAGTTGTTGTTGTTAAGTGCCATCGAGTCAGTTCCAACCCATAGTGATCCTGTATAGAGTTTATGAGGAGCAGCTGGGGAGCTTGAACAGCCGACCTTGCAGTTCAAGCGGCTTTGCAGTCTGGCACATTAACCCACAGTGCCACACCAGGACTCCATATGAGTTTGGACTGCAAAGTTGGTTTGAACTGCAAGGTTGGCGGTTCAAGCTCACCAGCTGCTTCTCAGAAACCCTATACTGGGTCACTGTAAGTTGGAACTGACTTGAAGTCACTCAACAACAACATAGGGTTTCCGAGGAGCAGCTTGTGGGTTTGAATTGCCAGTCTTGCAGTTCAAACCGACTCTGTGATCCAATTCTTATCCTACAGCGTCACACCAGGACTCTTAAGTGGTTTCAAAATAAGTCTTTGGGATGATTGTTTCCTGTATTTAAGTAGTGGTCTGGCTGTGAGCCTCAGAGCAATTTGAGTGTTCCAGATGTTCTTACATTCTCTACCTGCCCCTTACACCAAAAAGGCAAAAACAAATACAACTAAAATCCTGCTTTTAAACATCAGATCTCTCCAAACTGAGTTTGAAGAGTTAAAATTTCAACTATATGTACATTGCCTAAATGCACTGATCAGGGGAAGATTTCCCAAAAAACAAAGTAAGCACCAGTTTATTTATGCTTACTAATTTTTAGTGAACAATTTCACAAACCTTTGCTTACTGTCTATACCATCCCTGTCAGGGACTGTAAACTTGAAAAGAGGCTTTGATTCTGTAGGAAGGTGCTGTGGGGTTGGGAGAAACAAATGTCAGCCTTGCCTAAAAGCAGAATCTTTAATGTGGTGAAAAATGTGAAATTGTTCACAATAGTTTACTAAATAAGCACTGATAACCCCACGCTTCCTTATTGGGTAATCTCACACTGAAATCAATGTAAAATGACAGTTCAAAGGGATTTCTTCTGAGTCAGAATCCTATCCTATGAGTCAGAAGCCGCTGGATGGCATTGTTGTTGTTTTTTAACTCCAGAGCTTCCTTCCCCCCTCCCCCCAATCCTCTTTTCACTTGCATATGAGCCACTTGAAAATACCACATCTTGGATCAGGTGCCCCTTAGTCCTCACACTGATATCTTTGCCCTTGAACACTTTAAAGAGGTCTTCTGCAACAGAGTTGCCTAGGGCAATGCATCCTTTGGTTTCTTGACAGCAGCTATTGTGAACATTTATTGTGTAGATCCATGTGAATGAAATCTTTGACACCTTCAACCTTTTCTTTGTTTTATCATGATGTTATTTATTGGCCCATTAGCGAGCATTTTGTTTTCTTTACATTGAGGTGCAATCTGTATTGAAGGCTGTAGCTTTTGATCTTCATCAGTAAGAAATTTCAAGTCCTCTTCATTTCCAACAAGCAAGGTTGTGTCCTCTGCATACCACAAGTTGTTAAAGTGCCTTCCTCCAATCCTGATGCCACGTTCTTCTTCATATAATCCATTTTCTCAGGTTATGTGCTCAGCATACAGATTGAATAAGTATGATGAAAGATACAACCCTGGCATATATCTTTCCTGTTTTTAAACCATTCAATATCCACTTGTTCTATTCAAATGACTGCCTGTTGCTGTATGTACAAGTTGTTCATGAGCACAAGGAAGCGTTCTGGAATACCCATTCTTCATAGTATTATCCATAGTTTGTTGTGATCCACATAGTTGAATGCCTTTGTATAATCCATAAAACGCCAAGTAAACATTGTACTGGTATTCTCTGCTTTCAGCCAAGATCCCTATGACATCAGCAATGATATCCCCCATTCCACAGCCTCTTCTGAATCTGGCTTGAATTTTGGGCAGCTCCTTGTTGATGTACTGCTGCTACCAGTTTTTAATTACCTTCAGCAAAAATTTTACTTGCATGTGATATTAATGATATTGCTTATTGATTTCCACACTCTATAGGGTCACCTTTCTTTGGAATGGACACAAGCAAGAATTTCTTCCAACCAGTTGGCCAACTACCCGTCTTCCAAATTTCTTAGCATAGACCAGTGAGCACCTCCAACACTGCTTCAGTGTGATGAAACATTTCAATTTGTATTCCGTCAATTCCTGGAGCCTTGTTATTCCCAAATGCCTTCAGTGAAGCTTGGATTTCTTCCTTTAAGACCATCGGTTATTGATCATATGATACCTCCCTTTGGTTGCTATATTCCTTCCATCTTTTTTTGTTGCTTCCTGTGTCATTCAATATTTTCAATATGTTGTTGTTGCTGTTTGGTGCCATCGAGTCGGTATCAACTCATAATGATCCCATGCACAACAGAATGAAACACTGATCATGTGCCAACCTCGCAATCATTGCTATGTTTGAACCTGTTGCTGCTGCCACTGTGTCTAACCATCTCATTGGGGTGTTGGGGGAGGTCTTCCTCTTTTTCGCAGACCCTCCACTTTACCTTCTACAGTCAATGGTCCCTCCTGATAATATGTCTGAAGTATAAGAAACAAAGTCTGGCCATCATGACTTTCAAGAAGTATTCTTGATATACTTCGTCCAACACAGATTGGTTTGTTCTTTTGGCAGCTCATGGTACTTTTAATATTCTTCTCCAACACCATAACTCAAATGCATCAATTCTTCTAGGGTCTTCCTTATTCATTAT
>NW_006408565.1:18625107-18627271 GCF_000296735.1 Chrysochloris asiatica | reverse complement strand
CATTTTTATATTATCTTTAGCAAAATTTTACTTGCCTGTGATATTAATGATATTGTCCAATGATTTCCATATTCTGTTACATCACCTTTTTGGAATGGGCACAAATAGGGATCCCTTCCAGTCAATTGGCCAGGTGGTTGTCTTCCAAATTTCTTAGCAGAGACAAGTGAGTGCCTCCACTACTGCATCAGTTTGTTGAAAGATTTCAATTTGTATTCCATCTATTCCTGGAGCCTTGTTCTTTCCCAATGCGTTCAGTGCACCTTGGACTTCTTTCAGTATCATTGGCTCTTTGATCATATGCTACCTCTTGAAATGGTTCAATATTGACCATTTCTTTTTGGTACAGTGACTTTGTATTCCTTTCATCTTCTTTTGATGCTTTCTGCATCAATCAATATTTGGCCATGTCGTTGTTGTTAGGTGCCATTGAGTCGGTGCCAACTCACAGCAACCCTATGCACAGCAGAACAAAACACTGCTTAGTCCTGCACCAACTTCACAATTTCTGCCACGTGTGAGCCCATTGCTGCTGCACTGTGCCAATCCATCTTGTTGGGTATCTTCCTCCTTTTCTCCGACTCTCCACTTTACCAAGCATGATATCCTTCCTTCTCCAAGGACTGGTTCCTCTAGATAATATGTTTGAAGTATGACAGATGAAGTCTGGCCATCCTGCCTTCCAATGAGCATTCTGGCTGTACTTCTTCCAACACAGATCTGTTTGCTCTTCTTTTGACAGTCCAGGGTACTTTTAATAGTCTCCTCCAACACCATAAGTCAAATACATCAGTTCTTCTGCAGTCTTCCTTATTCACTCCCCAACTTTCACATGCATACAAGGTTATTGAAAATACCATGGCTTGGGTCAGGCTCCCTGTAGTCTTCAAACTGACATCTTTGCTCTTGAAGACTGTAAAGAGGTCTTGTATAGCAGATTTGCCCAATGCAATATATCATTGAATTTCTTGACAGCAGTTTCCAAGAGTGCTGATGGTTGATCTGGGGGAAATGAAGTCTTTGACAACTTCAATCGTTTCTCTATTTATATGAATATTGTTTATTGGTTGAGTTGTGAGAATTTTTGTCTTCTTTATGTTGAGGTGCAACCCATACTGAAGGCTGTGAGCTTTGATCTTCATTAGTAGTTATTGTAAGTCCTCTTCACTTTCAGCAAGTAAAGTTGTATCATTTGCATATCTATGTTAATGTGTTCCATTTCATTTTTGACAATTTCTGATTTTCCTAGATTCATACTTCGTACATTCCATGTTCCAATTATTAATGGGTGCCTACAGCTGTTTCTCTTCATTTTGAGTTGTGCCCCATCATCAAATGAAGGTCCTGAAGGCTTTACACCATTCGTGTCATCATGGTCAACTCTACTTTAAGGAGGCTCTCTTGCCCTGTTGCATTTGAATGCCTTCCAATCTGAGGGGCTCCTCTTCTGGCATATCTGACAATATTCTGGTGCTCTTCATCATGTTTCAATAATCAATATTCTGGTGCTATCTGACAGTGTTTCGTTGCTCTTCATAAGGTTTTCAGTGACTAAATATTCTGAAGTAGTCCGTTTCTCCTTCTTCCTAGTTTGTCTTAGTCTGGAAGTTCATCTGAAACCTGTCAACCACGGCTGACCCTGCTGGTATTTAAAATACTGGTGAGATAGCTTCCAGAATCACATCAACACGCTATGGATATTACCCAGTCATAGACAGCATTGTACATCGAGACAGATCTTGGCATGTTCTTTTTGAATGATGAAAGAGACGCTATTCCTCCTCAATTTGTCATCATTCCTGGCATAGTAAACCATGTGATTGTCAGATTCAGAATGGCCAATACCAGTCCATTTCAGCTCACTAATGCCTAGGGTATCAATTTTCAATAAAGAATCCTCCAATATTGCAATCTGAAGCTTAAAATTTTTCTTTGTTCTTTCAACTGGAAAAATGTGAAGCATGTTCTTCCTTCTTGGTATTCTGATCCCAGGTCTTTCACATTCCATTATAATACTTTATGTTGTCTTCTTGATCTGCCCTTTGAAATGTTTCTACTCAGCTATTTTACTTGATCATTTCTTTCGATCTCTTTAGCTTCCCTATGTTCAAGAACAAGTTTCAGAATCTCTTCTGACATTCTTTTTGGTCTTTTCTTTCTTTCC
>NW_006408565.1:18622098-18623852 GCF_000296735.1 Chrysochloris asiatica | reverse complement strand
GCTGTGGGCTAATGTGTCAGGCTGCAAAGTCATTTGAACTGCAAGGTCAATGGTTCAAGCTCACCAGCTGCTCCTTGGAAACCCTATAAAGGGTCGCTTTGGGTTGGAAAAGATGGCACTTAACAACAACAACAGTTGCTCTTAAGAAACCCTATACAGGGTCACTATGAGTCAGAATTGACTAAATGGCACTTAACAACTACAACATGAGTAGGAACCGACTCAATGACACTTAGCAACAACAACAACTCATTTGAGGAGGCAGTTCGTCTGCAATCCTATTTTGAATGCTTTCCAACCTGAAAGGCTCATCTGTTGCTATTCATAAGATTTTCAGTGGCTAATCTTTCAGAAGTGGTCTTAGTCTGGAAGTGGTGCTGAAATCTGTCCACCATGGGTGCCATTGCTGGTATTTAAAATACCAATGGGATAGCTTCCAGCATTAAAGTAACACAAAAGCCACTACAGTCAGTACAGCAAACTGGCAAACAAGCGATAGGAGCTGAGTATGAAAAGCCACAGTTCTAACTACTGTTACAGGAAGAGATTTGAAGACTAACTTGTGATTGTCTGGTGGGTAAAATGCGAATAACAGAGCTGGTCTTTACTCTTCTCATAAACTGTGGCTAAGGGATTGAAATTTCATGTAGAAGTAACCCATGGCCTAGGACAGGGCTTGGGTCCCTTAGGAATATGTGGACCTAGCTGTGTTGGGAGTTTCTTGTCCAGTATCTTTCACCATGTCATGGATTGAATTGTGTCCCTCTACAAAATGTGTCACCTCAACTACGTCATAATTCCCAGTGTTGTGTGGTTGTCTATTCGTGATTGAATTTGCTTCCATCTGATGTAAGGAGCGTTTCCCTGGTGTGTAGCCCTCAACACCTTTAATCTTACAAGAGATCATTGGAGAGAGAATTGAGCAGAGAGAGACTTAACCATGATGAAGAAACAAGAGCTGGGAGTGGGGAGCTTCCTTTGGAGCTGGGGGCACTGCCCTAAGAACCTTCCAGGGCCAGAGGAAGATCGATGCCAAGACCCACCAAGATCTCTCTGAGGAATGCCAGGTTCAAACATGTTGAATGGAGACAAGGGCTTTTCCACCAGATTCAGCAAAGAAAACCTTCCCCTAGAGTTGTTGTTGTTGTTAAGTGCCGTCGAGTGGGTTCTGACCCATAGTGACCCTATATAAATAGGTTTCCTAGGCGTGGCTGGTGAGCTTGAACCACTGATCTTGCAGTTCAAATTGACTTTGTAGTCCAGCGCATTAACCCAGGACACCTCCCCTAGAGTTGGCTCCCTGACTTTGGACTTCTAGCCTTTCTAACCTATGAAAGCATACATTTCTGTTAAAGAAATCTGCTTGTGGTTATTTCTGTTATAGCAGCATTAGAGAACTAAAACTTAGTGTTTAGCACACTGTAGAATTTAACGAAAAAGAAATTGGATTGGAATCACTTATTAGTGAAAACATATCATCTGAAATTATGAATTGTTTTCTAAACTGTAAGCTACAGCAGGTTACTTTTATTTCATCTTTTACAGTGCTCATATTAGGACCACCCAAGGAACATTTGTGGTGTTGTGAGTTAATGTATTGGACTGCAAGGCTGGTTTAAACCACAAGGTTGGTGGTTCAAGCTCACCAGTCGCTCCTCAGAAACCCAATACAGGGTCGCTATGAGTCAGAACCCACTCAAAAGCACTTGTTGTTATTGTTGTTAGGTGCCATCAAGTCGGTACCAACTCATAGC
>NW_006408565.1:18582268-18621393 GCF_000296735.1 Chrysochloris asiatica | reverse complement strand
TTGATCTTCATCAGTAAATGTTTTAAGTCCTCTTCACTTTCAGCAAGCAAGGTTGTATCATCTGCATATCGCAGGTTGTTAATGAGACTTCCTCCAATCCTGATGCCATGTTTTTCTTCATAGAACTCATCTTCTCAGAAATTTGCTCAGCATACAGGTTGAATAAATATGGTGAAAGAATACAACCTTGTCGCACACTTAGCAACAACAATAAGGTACTTTTTTTTTTTTAATTTAAGGGTTGGTTTGACTTTTATTTTATAGGAAAAACAATGATGTGATCATATCTGAGTTCAGGAACTCAGCACTGGTGACAGCATGGCAAAGGCCAACAAGAGTGGTATTAGAGGTGGAGGAGCTGTCTTAGCTATCTATTGCTGTGTCAAACTCCCCCAAACTGTTTCTGTTGTTATTCGGTAATCGTAGAGTCAGTACCGACTCATGACCTTATACAACACAGAACAACACACTGCCTGGTCCTGCACCAATCTCACAATTGTTGCTATGCTTCAACCCACTCTGCTGTCACTGGGCCAATCCAACTTCTTGGGGGTCTTCCTCTTCTTTGCTGACCCTCCACTTTACCAAGCATGATGTCCTTCTCCAGACACTGGTCCCTCCTGATAACATGTCCGAAGTATGAAAGATGAAATCTGATGATCCTGGGTTCTAAAGGAGCATTCTGGCTGTACTTCTTCCAATACAGATTTATTTTTTCTTCTAGAAGTCCATGGTACTTCCTTATGTTGATGGTTGATCAGAGCAAAATGAAGTCTTTGACAACTGAAATCATTTCTCTATCTTTTTTTAAAAAAACGTTTTATTGCCCTGGTTATAATCCTCTCCATGCATCATCAGCCAACCAACCATGCCCTGCAAGCCTGCCCCTTGGTCGTCAGCACACAGCCCCTCTCCCTCTCTGGGTCTAAAGTCCCCAGCGGCTCCATCTCTCCACGTCATCGGCTATGCCTCCATCTCTGGTGTCACTGTTTCTCTGGGTAGGGTCCTGTATTCTGCTCTTCTCCAACAAGGTACATTTTAAAAGAAAAAAAAAAAAAAAATTGAAGCCTAGCTTCTATCCCCAGAGATTTAAAAACAATTGCTCTGAGGTGAAGTCCCAGGATCTGTATATTCAAAATCTCTTAAGGCGATTCTAATATGTAACCAGTTTTGAACACCATTTTGGAGCTGTAGTATAGGCACTTTCTTGGAATTTCATGCCAGAAGACAGGATATTTATCAACAAGCAGTAAACATTTCAGAAATGTCAGAAAGGATCTCAGTGGAAGTACACGTTCAACTGCTAGATGGCAGTTTATTTAGAAACTTTTAGAAAACACAGATAGTCTTGTTTGAGAAGTTTGTTGTTGTTAGGTGCCATGGAGTCGGTACAGACTCATAGTGACCTTATGCAAAACAGAATGAAACACGACCGGTTCTGCATCAATCTCACAATCGTTTCTATGCCTGAGCCCATTGCTGCTGTCACAGTGCCAATCATCTTGTTGGGGAGGGGGGGTCTTCCTCTTTTTCACTGACCCTCCACTTTACCAAGCATGATGTCCTTCTCCAGGGACTGGTCTTTCCTAATAATTTGTCCGAAGTATGAGAGATGAAGTCTGGCCATCTTGGCTTCTAAGGAGCACTCTGGCTGCACTTCTTCCAATACAGATTTGTTCTTGTAGTAGTTATGGCACTTTCAATATTCTTCTTCAACACCATAACCCAACTGCATCAATTATTATATGGCCTTCCTTATTCATTGTCCAACTTTTACCTGAACGACTTTAGTATCCCCTGGTGTGGCACTGTGGGCTAATGAGTCAGACTGCGAAGTTGTTTGAACTGTAAGATTGGTGGTTCGAGCTCACCAGCTGCTCCTTGGAAACCCTATACAGTGTTGCTATGGGTCGTAATCAACTCGACGGCACTTAATAACAACAACAATCACAAATTAAGGATATCATTGCTGATGTCAGATCTTGGCTGAAAACAGAGAATATAAAAAAGATGTTTACCTGTCTTTTATTGAGTACACAAAGCCTTCAATCATGTGGATCATGACAAGCTATGGACAACATTGGGAAAGATGGGTATTCGGGCACACTTCATTGTGCTCATGAGGAATCTGTACATAGACTAATAGGCAGTTTTTCGAACAGAACATGGGAACACTGAATGGTTTAAAATTAGGAAAGGTGTGAGACAGAGTTGTATTCTTTCACCATACTTATTCAACCTGTATGCTGAGCTAATAATCCAAGAAGATGGGTTATATGAAGAAAAATGTGGCATCAGGATTGGAGGAAGACTCATAAACAACCTGCGATATGCAGATGATACAACCTTGCTTGCTGAAAGTGAAAAGGACTTAAAACATTTACTGATGAAGATCAAAGAGCACAGCCTTTGGTATGGATTGCATCTCAATGTAAAGAAAACAAAAATCCTTACCACTGGACCAGTAAACAGCATTCTTATCAATGGAGAAAAGATTGAAGTTGTCAAGGACTTCATTCTTCTTGGATCAACTATCAACACTCAAGAAGCAGCAGTCAAGAAACGAAGCATAGCATTAGGCAAATCTGCTGCACAGGAACTTTTTAAAGTGTTGAAGTGCAAAGATATCAGCTTGAGGACTAAGGTGTGCCTGGCCCAAGCCATGGTATTCTTAGTAACCTCATATGCATGTGAAATAAGGAAGTGAATAAGGAAGTCCGTAGAATTGATGCTTTTGAGTTGTGGTGTTGGAGGAGAATATTGAAAGTGCCAACGGGCTGCCAAAAGAACCAATAGATCGTTTTGGAAGAAATGCAGCCAGAGTGCTCCTTGGAGGCCAAGATGGCCAAACTTCGTCTCTCGTACTTCGGACATATTGTCAGGAGGGACCAGCTGCTGGAGAAGGATCTCATGTTTGGTAAAGTGGAAGGTCAGAGAAAAAAGAGGAAGACCCTCAAAGAGATAGATTGGCTAAGCGGCAGCATCGATGGACTCAGCCATGGCAACAGTAGTGAGGTTGGCCCAGGTTAGGGCAGTATTTTGTTCTGCTGTGCATAAGGTCGCTATGAGTCGTTATCGACTCAAAGTTACCTAACAACAACAACAACATTTAATCTGTATGCTGAACACATAATCTGAGAAGCTGGATTATATGAAAAAGAGTGTGACATCAGGATTGGAGGAAGGCTCATTAACCACCTGTGATACGCAGATGGTACAACCTTGTTTGCTGAAAGCAAAGAGGACTTAAAATACTTACTGATGACGATCAAAGACCACATCCTTTGGTATGGGATGCATCTCAATGTAAAGAAAACAAAAATCCTCATCACTGGACCAATAAGCAATACTCATATAAATGGAGAAAAAATTGCAATTGTCAGATTTCGATTTTCTCAGATCAACCATTAACACTCATGGAAGCAACAGTCAAGAAATCAAACAACATATTGCATTAGGTAAATCTGCTGCACAAGACCTCTTTAAAGTGTTTAAGAACAGAAATGTCAGTTTGAGAAGTAAAGTGTGCCTGACCCAAGCCATGGTATTTTCAATAACCTCATAGGCATGCGAAAGCTGGACAGTGAATAAGGAAGACCATAGAAGAATTGATGCATTTGAGTTCCGGTATTAGAGGAGAATATTTAAAGTATCATGGACTTCCAAAATAACAAACAGAACCGTGTTGGAAGAATTACAGCCAGAATGTTCATTGGAAGGCAGGATGGCCAAATTTTGTCTCTCATACTTTGGACAGATCATCCAGATGGACCAGTCTCTGGAGAAGGCCATCATGCTTGTTGATAAAGTGGAAGTTTGGAGACAAGAGGAAGACCTCCCAATTAGATGGACAGGCACATTGGCAACAGCAATGGGCTCAAGTATCTCAATGATTATGTGGCTGATGCAGGACCGGGCAGTGTTTCATTATGTTGTGCATAGGGTCACTGGGTACTGACTTGATTGCACCTAACAACAACCATTTTAAAACCAGTGACTAGAAGCCACTCATATTCTGGTTTGGGACTTCCACTCCAAGTCAATATCCATCTTTGTTTTCCTAAGGTGCACTGTAGCAACCTCCCTACATGTAGGATTTCAATCCTAAACAGAATCAAAACCTGAGAGATGAAAGTGACCAGACCTTAGTTATGCTGATGTCAGCTCCCCAGGTCATACACGTCAAATCAGCGGAGTGATTACAAGTAAATTCTTGGGAACTTGTTTTGAATTAGCTGATGGTTGTACACATATTATCAGGTATATCAATAGAAGTTACACTTAAGGAATAAAAAGGTAAAGACAAAGCCAACATCAGGGACCTAAACCTTGTTTTCTCTGATGTTGTACCCAAACCCTACGAAGTGAGATCATTTGCTAAATTTGGAGTAGAGGCCAAAACAAAAGGCAATGTGTAATTCAACATACATATGATATGTCCAGAATATGACATGCCCAGAATAAGCAATGTATAATTCCATTTACAGATGACATGCCTGTAGAGACAAAAAGTAGATTAGTTGCCATGGTCTGGGGAAAAGTAGAGAATGGAATGTGGCAGCAACTGGGCAAGGAGTTTCTTTGTGAGGTGATGAAAATGTTCTTAAGTCACATGATGGTTATACATTTCTGATATACAAAAAAACATGGAATTGTATACTCTAAAAAGGCGTGTCTTATGCTATGCAAATTGTATCTCAGAAACAAAAGCAAACATAAGCAAAGAGAAAACAATGCAAAATATCACTTTCTACAAAATGGGGAACATTGACATGTCAGTCTTGAAACACTGAATCCCAATTAAAGAACAAAACTTGAGTAATGAAAACACAAGAACCATATCCAATGTTGTTTTTGTTGTTGTTGCTTTTTTAAGCTGAGAATATTTTTGATTGAATGAAAGAAAGCATTTGAAACAAAGAGATACTATGTCAAAAAACCCAAAATGACAACTTGTTTGAAGAGTAGATCAAGAGATACAATGGTTTTGGGGTTACTTGCTGCAAACAATATGGAATGTATTTAGAAATATTAAGGACAGAATAAAAACTAAGTCAAAGATCTGCTTGGATACAGAGGGGCAGACAGGGCTAAGAGTGGGGCAGGACACTCCATCAAAGTGACCTGTGTCCACCATTACACTCCTCATACGCAGTACATGCTCGTAAATTATTTATTGAATGACGAAGCACATTCACCATGGAGCTGTGAATTAACTTGTTGGTCTACGCAAGAATCTAAAATGAGTTTATTTTGGAAATTGGCATTATGAAATGGAACTTTTATTGAACTTATGGAGCAGCTCCAGTTGGTTTGAATATTAAGCATGAACTAACAGATTAAAAGTGACAGTGTCCCTGTTCCCAAGTCAGTTTGTTCAAGTGGGTGGGACAGCTTGTGCTAGAGCTGTTACTTTAAGATAAAAGTACCCAAACCATCGTATCCAGTAAGAAGACTATGAAGATGGCAAGAACTATGAAAATTTCTTGCAGTTCATATGATATTAAAACCAATTGCTGTCAAACTGATTCCAGCTCATGGTGTCGGAGTAAAACTGTGTGCCACAGGGTTCTCAAGGGCTGAGTTTTCCCAGACAGACTGCCAAGCCTTTCTTCTAAGACAACTCTGGGTGTATTCAAACCTTCAGCCTTTTGGTTAGCCACCAAATGTGGTCACCACCCGGGGACCCGCAGTTGATACTGAAACCCAAAAACCAACCCCACGGCCATCGAGTCGATTCTGACTCCTAGCAACTCCTATAGGACCCATGACTGTAGATCTTGACAGGAACAGCCAGACTCTTCTTTCTCTCGCAGAATAGATAGTGGATTTGAACCCAACTTTATGGTTAGCAGACCAATGACTAGCCCACAGCACCACCAGGGATCCTTATTTTTTCATTAGCTAACAGTCTAATTCCATTTTTCCACGAAATTTTTGATGCTCCCTCGTATAAAGCAACAAGATACCCAATGATTTCTTCATAATCTTTTTTATCACACTTCATGCTTCTGATGAGATTTCAAATATTATTTGTGCTATTGTACTACAAATGTGTATAAGCAAAGGTTTTTCAATAATTTACCTTTTTTCCCCAAAAATGGTATTTCTCCCCCCCTCCCTTCCATTCCTTACACTTGTCCCTATTTAAAATACCAATGAGCGGGATAATCCTCACACCTGAAATACCTTTCTGCAACCTTCTGCCTCCTCCAACACATTGGTCCCTCACCCGAGTGCTGCCAATACTGTACAATGCTTTCCTACATCAGCTAAAGGAGAATTCCAGGTTACAATCCTCAGCACTTTGCTCCTAGAGACTGTTACAACTTGTTTTATCATAGAAACAGGTTGTCCCCTCCAACTGAGGGGTCCTAGGCAGAGCCTGTAGCCAGACCCCTACACAGATTTTCAGTCCCCATCTTCTATGGACCATGCAGTCACATGCCTGTCACAGACTTTCCGAATTTGCTTGTCCATGACTGTGGCCTGTGCTCTGTGGGCTCGTTCATGCAGCTGATCTATGCACTGTGTTCAACCATACTCTGCAGAAACAAAATTTATTGCTATGAAAAATTTTATTCTGTGCTAAGTTTTTCCAAGTCTCTAAATGTGAATGTTTTCTTCAGAAAGGAAAGCCAGAAGAAATCTTTGGTTACACTGATACAAAATATAAAGACTATTTGTTATTTGGGAAGAATCTCCTGGATTTCTTCATATATAATGTTAGGGTGGTAGTCCACAAAAAATTGTAAGGGAAATCCATCTGTAGAAACTGCAACTTAATAAAAGGAGGGAGAATAAAAAACAAAAACACTGAAACCCCCACAGCACTCTAATATCTATGGGAGAAGCAGAGGTGCCCAAACACATCTGGCTTTATACTCACCAGAATGACTTTAGGTTGTGGGAACAATGTGACTTTCATCCATGGCATTGGTTTAGTTTTAAATCCCACCCAACTTTTTGAAAGATTGTGAGGATGGCACAGGATTGAGCAATGTTTTATTCTGTTGTACATGGAGTCACTATGAGTAGGAACTAACTCAACAGCACCTATATGCCAAACAACTTTAGTTTCTTTCATCCTCTAAAAGACATCTTTGGGTTTCTTAACCATTGTTGACAATTGATGAAATATTGAAAAAAATAATTGAAATGTGAATACCAGTCTTCTTGACTCTGAGACCAGAAGAACTAGATGGCGCCTGGCTACCAGTATCAACTGCTCTGAAAGGGATCACATTAGAAGGGCCAGGATAGAGTGTGAGAAACAAAGAAAACTCAAAATTATAATAAAAAAGACTAGACTTTCTGGCCAGTAAGAGGCTATGCTTACTGGAGGAACCTGAGACGATGGCCCTTGGCCACCCCTTCAGGTCAGAACAAACCCTCGTGACCCAGTTTTAACCAAGTGGTAAATAGGTACATAGGGGAAAACAAAGTTAGTAAGGTATACTTACCATGGAATAAGGTGCTCTGGTAGCGTAGTGGTTACGAATTAGGCTGTGAACCACAACGTCAGCAGTTGGAAACTACCAGCTGTTCCGTGGGAGAAAGATGAGGATTTCTGCTCCCGCAAAGACTTAGAGGTTCGGAAACCCTGTACAGGCTCTCTATGAGTCGGAACCGACTCCACAGCACATAACCACCAACCACTACCATGGAATGGCCAACCATTCAAGATCAAAAGAGCAACATTTATCTAAGGACAAAATTCAAAAGGGCTGGGAAGGAGGGTGGAATGGGACTCGTCACAGGGAGGGAGTGGGCTAGCTGCTGTTCCCTGGAGGGGACGGCAGTCATTGTGATGAGACAGTGTATGAATCACTGGATACAAACTGACCACCTGCTCTCAGGTCACAATGACATTTAAACCTTTTTTTTAATTAGTGATAGTGGCTTGTGGGCAGAGAAGGAATATCAGGCTTTTGTTTTTGAAGTCTTTGAGTAAAATAGTGTCCCCTTTGTTACAGTTCCACTGTAACAGTGGAACATTTATTTAAAAGCATGCCCTTAGGTTTGCACCCAACCTGAATCCATTTCTTAGTGGTGTTAGAAAGAGATTCTCCCACCCAAGCATGACTGCCCTCCTTAACCACGAAGCAGCTTGTCTTTCCCAACCGTAAACAGACAGATGCACACACACAAACACACACAGACACACACCCCATCCCTCCACTTGAGTCTAGAGACTCGGACTACACAATGAGTAATCAGAAAGCACCTTTCGCAGACGGGTGCACATGCGGCAGCTGTCAAAAGGAGAAGTCATTTTACTTTCTTTTAAACTTGCAATGTTTGTCTTTATTTTGTTCTTTATATTTTGAAAGTGAAAAGAAATAGTATTGAGTCAATTTCTTTTTGTTTGTTTTTCTTTTTTTAAATATTTGTTCTATGTATTTACAGGCCTTAAAGTTGCTCTAAAGGTTCCAAAAGTATTAAGAGTACTTTTCCCAGGGTAGCACTTTTTTTAAACAATTCTTGGAGGTCTCTGGTCCACAGCATTTTCACAAATTGTTTTCCTTCTGTTCCAAGGTTATGCATGTTTTGATAACTATTGTGATTTTATTTTCTGAAGCAAGCTGAGAGGCAGGCAGAAAGATTTGATACCAAAAAACCCCCCCAAAAATCCATTCTTACCTTGGTCACCCCAAACCTTCTTAAATCTGGACTAACTACTATGCTTTTAAAACAAACGTGAGGTGCATCTGAGGGGAGGGAAATTTATTTCTCTGCTTTTCTATTATACAAGTTGTTTACAGAAACTGCAAATTAAAAAAATTACACTGGAATTTGCAGTCCTTAAAATAAATTAAAAGTTCTCAATTTTTTTTTTTTTTTTTTTTTTTTTTTTTTTTTTTTTTTTCTGAACAGATGTGTTTCTTTAAAGTATGAGTCCTTGTTTAAAAAGAAAAGATTAAAACAGAAACTCTCTTCTAGAAATGACACGTGTATTTTGGTTTAGTGCTCCCGCCCTCCTGCTTGGAGCTGGCGGTCTCCAGTACCTTTTCCTCCATGATCCCCTCGCTTTCTCTTGCCCTCTCCCACTCGTGCGCATGTGGGGTTCTGCGAGAATTGGCCTTGCTGCACTGTGATTGGCGAAGACGTGAAACTTTTTAAAAAAATACTTAAATTGTTTCTTTTGTTTGATTTTGTGTATTTGAAGTTTCAGTTATCCTCAGACTCCTCTTCGGCCTCCCGCAGCCACGTGAAGAAAGCTGTGACAGACTTCAGGGCCACACCCTTCCCGTTCTGCTCTGCGGGGTCCTTGCTGCTCTCCCACTTGTAGAAGGCATCCTCAGAAATCACCTCTTCGTCATACAGGCAATCAAAGAACATCCGGAGCAAATCTGCAACGGGGTGAAAGAAACCCTCAGTTGTGGGGGCACGGCAGTTGTGAATGAATGCACAGGAATTTCCCCCCACAGAATTGGTGACAATTAAGAGTCCCTGACAGTTGATCATCCTCACACAACTTGTCTAACGGAGAGGGGGAACACCCCAAGCAATCTAAAGGCCTTTTCTATGATCTTAATCAATATTTTCTGATATTGGTGAATTGTTTGCTATTTTGTTTCAATTTATACACTTTAAAAAATTAACTTGCTTCTTTATACATTTTTCTACTGTTTGAAATTTACAATAGAAATATAGTATTTGATACACCTTTCCCCTCTAACCAGGTTATATTTTAAAAGGAAAAGAGTAATCATTCATATGGAAAACAAAGGCATAAACTACATTACCCAGATTTTTTTCATCCAGTGAAACTATATGTTTTGTTTCTAATATCCAAACTATATTATAATTCTATCTTTTGTTCTTACTGTGGACACATGGTGTAATGTTAGGGTTTGCTGTCAACTGGACTAGGTCAGGAGGTCCAGAAGTTTAGCAGCTGGGATGTGCTTATTCCCATGGTGATGAGAGCTAATACAGGCATAGTTAACTCTATGATGAGTGGCTATGAGTAACCAATCAATTGAAGGGATGCTTCTTTTGAGGTGTGGCCTGCTCCCAATATAATGGACACATGGGAGGGACTCATTCTCTTCTGTTGGGGACCTGGGGCTCTGCAATTGTAAACCATTTTCTTGATAATAAACTTTTCACTATATATATACACAGATACATGTTTCACTGGTTTTGCTTCTCCAGAAAATCTGGCCTAAGACATATGGTACCAAGAGAATAAGATTCTAGAGAAACAAAACCAGGAGGATTGAGTTTTCTAAACTGGTTCTCAAGTCTGACTAATTTTAAAGGCACTGATATAGGGTGACCTCTACTCCATAGGAATGGGCCTTGAGCTGATTTTGAGTTTGGTTCTCTTTCCCTCTTGTGGAGTCAGAGGAAGACTGACATGGGCCTTGCTTGGTTTAAGCAGTTGGTGCTGTGAGCAGGATTCAATGCAGTGGTTCCGGACCATGAAATTATGAGGCTTTGTAAGACAAAGAATGAAGGGTTATGAGATAAAATATTTCAGCAAAGGGGAAAGTGGCAGTTTCTGGAGTTGCCTGGAGCTGACTACACACTGGTTAAGCCAGATGGCTGATACAGGGCCTAAGCGTACTGGATCCACCCTGCCAGAGGCCCAAGGCCATATGCATAGAAAAGGGAGAAAAGATTGAATTTACATGTTTTTAAAGGTTTATGTGTTGGACTGCCTTATGGATATTGGTTTCTCCTGCCTATTATTGTAAAACACACATACATATGTGATAGGAATAATGGAAATTATGATTACAGTGAGTGTGTAAACCTGCCCTCAGCTTATACTTTATTGGATTTGCTAAAAGGGAAGTTAGAATTTGTTCAGAAAAAACAGGCTTTTTGTTTTCAGCCTTTGAAAAGTATACAGCTTTAGATGGATTCCTGAGCTAACAAGCTGTCATGGGTGTGCTTAGTTTTAGAAACTCATTCACTAGTTTTCCTCCTTTCCAGATGGCTCTGGAGAAAGGAGATAGGGGAGGATGCTGATAGGATTGTATAATTTCAGTTGTGAGAAACTGTTAGTAGGATTAATTGTGATTGTCAAAACTATAAGTTTAGAAGATGTGTAACTAAAAGTGGGGAGCAGTTATCTTTCATTTAAGGAACAGGTGATCCCAGGTGATCATTAAAGAAGATCGCTGAGTGGAGCATGGAATCCCTGCCTGGAAAAGCAGTGACACCAGAGAAGGTGGACTGAGTACAGTTGTGTGCCTACGGGTAGGAGGCTGACTTGCAGAATGAATTTTTTTTTTTTTCCTTCAGTTTTTAAAAATTTATTTGACAAGTTTCACTTAGCTCAATACACCTAAAAGGAAATCACAATACAATGAGAGATTTAAATCAAGGCCTCAGAATTTCATACAAACATCAAGACCAAAATCCTAAAGTGCTGGTATTGCATCTCATTTTTCCCAGTTAACTTAAAAAAAGCTTAAACTTACATGCCTTACAGGTTATTAAATGAAACTAGAATTAACAAACATGCCAACTGTTTCTCTTTTAATTGTAGACACAGCTCGTATATTTGAGTTTTACAAAAAATGGCATGTCTTT
Organism: Chrysochloris asiatica; assembly: GCF_000296735.1. Taxonomy (NCBI): domain Eukaryota; kingdom Metazoa; phylum Chordata; class Mammalia; order Afrosoricida; family Chrysochloridae; genus Chrysochloris; species Chrysochloris asiatica. The sequence continues at coordinate 18,609,843 of NW_006408565.1, read as the reverse complement.
CAACATGCATTCAGTGTTCAATATAATATGGTATAAGAGCAACATTTAACATAATTGAACTGGTTTAACCTAAATATGCTTACTGCTTAAATACATTCTACAACTAACTTGAGAAAAGCTGAAAACCGTTTAACTGTTTTTGATTGCTCAACTTCATTGCTATACCTAGATAGAACACATATATTTTTGTTTTGTCTTGTTTTGCATGTGTGTATCAAATTTTTTCGTACTGTTCATTTGTGAAACATGAGATGTAAAATGGGGCCATTGCATTTTCAGTTGTGTTTCAATTGTATCCTGTTAGGTGCAAATATGACTTCACAATTTTCTTTATTTAGAGCTTATGCATATAGTTTATAGATTTCAAGTTGACAAAGGTGACCTTTGTTATTGGGGTTCTGTGTCAACTTGACTAGGCCAGGATGTCCAAAGTTTTAGCAGTTGAGATGTGCTTATCCTCATGTGATGAGACCTTATATAGGCATAGTTAACTTTATGATGAGTGGCTATGAGTAGCCAATCGATTGAAGGGATGCTTCCTTCGGGGTGTGGCCTGCTCTCAATATAGTGGACACACTGAAGGGGCTAGGTTCCCTCTCTTCTCCTGTGGACCTAATACTCTGCAATTATAAGTCAGTTCCTTGATTATAAATTTCTCTGTCTGTCTGTCTCTCTCTTTCTATGTATATATATATATGTGTGTGCCACTAGTTTTGTTTCTCTAGAAAACCTGGCCTAAGATACCAGGCTTATATTATATTACAAAAACAAAGGAAAATTAAGTCCCAGTAAAGGGATGTTGTTGTTTGTTACTGCTAGGTGCTGTTGAGTTGGTTCTGACTCATAACAACCTTTTGCACATCAGAACAAAATACTGACCAGTCTTGTGCCAACTTTACAATCATTGTTACGCTTGAGCCCTTTGCTGCTGCCACTGTATCAATCCATCATGTTAGAAAAAAGTCTCAGACTTTTTTGCTGACCCTCCACTTTGCCAAGCATGGTATCCTTCTCCAGGGACTGTACCCAATGTATGAAAGACTAAGTCTCGCCATTCTAGCTTCTGAAAAACATTCTTTCAATACAAATGTTTGTTCTTCGGGCAGCCCATGAAACTTTTAACATTCTTCTCCAACACCATAATTCAAATGTATCAATTCTTCTATGGGTCTCCTTATTCACTGTCCTACTTTCACATGCATAAGAGGAGAACGGAAATACTAAGGGTCAGGCGCACCTTACTCCTCAAACCGACATCTTTGCTCTTGAACACTTTAAAGAGGTCTTATGCAACCGACTGTCTAATACAATATATGTTGTTTAATTTCTTGACTGTTGCTTCCATGAATGTTGATAGTGGTTCCAAGCAAAATGAATGCTTTGACAACTTCAGTCTTTCCTCCATTTATCATGATGTTGTTTATTACTCCAGTGGTGAGGATTTGTTTTTCTTTACATTGAGGTGCAACCCATACCAAACACTCTGGTCTTTGATCTTCATCAGTAATTATTTTGAGTCCTCTTCACTCAGCAAGTAAGAATGTGTCATCTGCTTATCTCAGCTTGTTAATGAGCTTTCCTTCAAACCTGATGTCACATTCTTTTTCATATAATTAAGCTTCTCAGATTACTTGCTCAGGATACAGACTGAGTAAGTATGGTGAAAGAATACAACCCTGACACATACCTTTCCTGAATTTAAACCATTCAGTGTCCCCTTAATTCTGTTCTAACAGCTGCTTCTTGGTCTATGTACAGGTTCCTCATGAGCACAATTAAGTACTCCAGAATACCCATCCTTCGCAATCTTGTCCATATTTTATCACGATCCACATAATTGAAAGTCCTTCCACAGTCAAGAAATCACAGGTAAACATCTTTCTGCTATTCTCTGCTTTCAGCCAAGATCCATCTGATGACAGAAATGATGTGCCTCGTTCTACGTCCTTGTCTTACATTGGCTTGAATCTCTGGCATTTCCCTGTTGATGTAGTGTTGCAGCTGATTTTGAAAGATCTTTACCAAAATATTCCTTGCATGTAACATTAGTGATACTATCTGATGATTTCTGCATTCTGTTGAGTTGCTCTCTTTGGAATGGACACAAACATGGATCTCTTCCAATCAGTCAGCCAGGTACCTGTCTTACAAATTTCTTGACATAGATTAGTGAGTGTCGCAAGGGCCATATCAGTTTGTTGAAAGATTTCAATTTTTATTCCATCAATTCCTGGTGACTTATTCTGTGCCAATGCCTTCAGTGCACCTTGGATTTCTTCCTTCAGTACCACTGGCTCTTGGTCATATGCTAACTTTTGAACATGGACCATTTCTTTTTGGTACAGAGACTCTGTATTCCTTTCCACCATCTTTTTAATTCTTTCTGCATCATTCAATATTTTGTCTATTGTTGCTGCTATTGTGACATGATGTGGAGTCAATTCCAACTCATAGCGACCCTGTACAAGGTTTCCAAGGAAAAGCTGGTGGGTTTGAACTACCAACCTTGTGATTCATGGTACAGTGCTTATCCTACAGCACCACACCAGAATCCTTCAATACTGAAAATTGAGGCTTAGTTCTTTCAGCTTGAGAATTGTTGAGCCTATTCTTCCCTTGTCTAATTCCAGGTCTTTGCATATTTCATTATAATACTTGACTTTGTCTTCTCAAGCTGCCCTTTGAAATTCTCTGTTCAGCTCTTTTGCCTCCTCCTTTCTTCCATTTGCTTTAGCACCACTACATTGGAGAGCAAGTCTCAAAGTCTCTTTGACATCCGTTTTGGTCCTTTCCTTTCATGTCTTCTTAATGACCTTTTGCTTTCTTCCTGTGTGGTGTTCTTGATGACAATGCACAACTCTGTTGGTCTTTGGTCATTAGTGTCTAATGTATTAAATCTGTTCGTCAGATGATCTCTAAATTCGTATGGGATATATTCAAGGTCATATTTTGACTCCCTTGAATTTGTTTTACTTTTCTTCAGCTTCATCCTGAATTTGCCTATGAGCAATTGATGGTCTGTTCTACAGTCTGTCTCTGGCCTTGTTTTGACTGACATGGAGCTTTTCCATCATATCTTCCCACAGATGTCATCAATTTGATTTCTGTGTAATACATCTGGTGAGGTTCATACGTATGTTGTTGGTAGGTGCTCTTGAGTTGCTTCTGACTCATAGTGATCTTAGGCACAACACTGCCCGGTCCTGCATCATCCCCACAGTTGTTGTTAAGCTTAAGCCCGTTGTTGCTGCCACTGTGCCAGTCCATCTTGTTGAGGGTTTTCCTCCTTTTTGCTGACTTTCTATTTTACTAGCATGATGTCCTTCTCTAGGAACTGGTCTCACCTGATAATACATCTATGTGTCTTTTATATTGTCTTAAAAAGGTATTTCAATGAAGAAGTCATGGGTCTTGCAAAATTCTATGATGCGATGATCTCTAGCATTGTTTCTATCACCAAGGCCATATTTTCCAACTACCCATTCTTTCTCATTGTTTCCAAACTTTGCATTCTAATCGTCAGTAATTATCAATATATATCAATTGCATGTTTGATCAATTCCAGATTAAAGGAGTTGGTGAAATCCTCAACTTCATGATCAGTGGCTTTAGTGGGTGTGTAAATTTGAATAATGGTGGTATTAACTGTTCTTTCTTGTAGACGTATGAATATTTTCCTATTATAGACAGCATTATACTTTAGTATAGATCCTGAAATGTTCTTTTTGATGATGAATGTGACACCATTCCTTTTCAATTTGTCTTTTCTGGTATAGTATGCCACTGACTACCAGATTCAAAATGGCCAATGCCAGTCCATTTCAGCTCACTAATGCCAAGACTATTGACATTTAGGCATTGCATTTAATTTTTTAAACCTTCCAATTTTGTCCGGTCCTGGGCCAACCTCACAATTGTTGCCATGCTTGAGCCCACTGATGCTGCCACTTTGCCAATCCATCTTGACGGGGGTCTCCCTCTTTTTTCATTGACTCTCCCCCCACCAAAAATGATATCCTTCTCCAGCGAATGGTCCCTCCTGACAATATGTCTTATGTATGAGAGATGAAGTTTGGCCATCTGGCCATCATGGCCTCCAAGGAACACTCTGGCTGCACTTCCTCCAACACAGATCTGTTGACTCTTTTGGCAGCCCGTGGCACTTTCAATATTCTCCTCCAACACCATAACTCAAATGCATTAATTCTTCTATGGCCTTCCTTATTCACTGGCCAGCTTTCGCATGCATTTGAGGTAATTGAAGATGCAATGGCTTGAATCAGGCACACCTTAGTCCTCAAGCTGACATCTTTGCTCTTCAACACTTTAAAAAGGTCTTGTGCAGAGATTTGCCTAATGCAATATGTCATTTGATTTCTCGACTGCTGCTTCCATGAGTGTTGATGGTTGATCCAAGAAGAATGCAGTCCTTGACAACTTCAATCTTTTCTCCATTGATAAGAATGTTATTTATTGGTCCAGTGGTGAGGATATTTATATTCTTTACATTGAGATGAAATCCATACTGAAGGCTGTGCTCTTTGATCTTCATCAGTAAATGTTTTAAGTCCTCTTCACTTTCAGCAAGCAAGGTTGTAGCATCTGCATATCGCAGGTTGTTGATGAGTCTTCCTCCAATCCTGGTGCCACATTTTTCTTCATATAATTCAGGGGCTCAGATTATTTGCTCAGCATAAAGGTTAAATAAGTATGGTGAAACAATACAAACCTTTTGCACACCTTTCTTTATTTTAAACCATTCAGTGTTTCCATGTTCTGTTTGAACAACTGCTTCTTGGTCCATATACGGATTCCTCATGAGCACAATTAAGTGTTCTGGAATACTCACACTTCACAATGTTGTCCATAGCTTGTCATGATCCACACAACTGAAAGCCTTTGCATAGTCAGTAAAGCACAGGTAAACACCTTTCTGATTTTCTCTGCTTTCAGCCAAGATCCACTGGACATCAGCAATGATATCACTTGTTCCATGGCCTCTTCTGAATCTGCTTGAATCTCTGGAAGTTCTCTGTCAATGTATGCTTGCAGTCTTTACTCACATGGGATATCAAAGAGATTGTCCGATGATTTCTGCATTCCGTTGGGTCACCTCTCTTTGTAGTGGGCACAAATATGGATCTCTTCCAATCAGTTGGCCAGACAGTTGTCTTCTTAATTTCTTGGCATAGATGAGTGAGTGTCTCCAGTGCTGCCTCATTTTCTTGAAAGATTTCCATTTTTATTCTATCAATTCCTGGTGCCTTATTCTTTGCCAATTCCTTCAATGCACCTTGGACTTCTTTCTTCCTTCAGTATCGTTGGCTCTTGATCACATGCTACCTCTTGAAACAGTTGAACATCAACCATTTCCTTTTGGTACAGTTAGGCAGCATTTCCCTAATTGCCTTCCATTTTTGGTACAGTTAGGCAGCATTTTGATTGCCTTCCAACCTGAGGGGCTCACTTTCTGGCACTATATCTGACAATATTCTGGTGCTTTTCATCATGTTTCAATATTCAATATTCTGATGCTACCTGACAGTGTTTTACTACTATTCCAAGGTTATCAGTAGCTCAACATTCAGAAGTAACCTGCCTCTCCTTCTTCCTCATGTGTCTTAGTCTATAAGGTCAGCTGAAACCTGTCCACCATGGGTGACTCTGCTGGTATTAAAAATTCTGGAGGTACAGCTTCCAGTATCATGGCAATTTACAAGCCACCACAGTATGACTAACTGACAAATTAATTTATGTGTATAATAACTGCTGTTGATTAGTGCCATGAAGTCAGTTCTGACTCACTGTGATCCTGTATAGCGTTTCTGAGGAGCGCTGGTAGTGTAATGGTTAGGAGTTGGGCTGCAAACCTCAAGGTCAGCAGTTCGAAACTACTAGCTGTTTTGTGGGAGACAGATAAGGCTTTCTACTCCTGTAAAGATTTATAGCCTTGGAAGCCCTATGCAAGGTTGCTATGAGTTGGAACTGGCTCTATGGCACACCACCACCATAGTGTTTCTAGGAGTCCTCGCGTGGCACTATAGGATAAAGCACTGGACCACAGGGTTAGTTTGAACTGCAAGGATGGCAGTTCAAATTCACCATCCGCTCCTCAGAAACCCTACAAAGGGTCGTTATGAGTCAGAACCGACTCCACGGCACTTAACAACAACAACATAGTGTTACTGAGGAGCAGCTAATAGGTTTGAACTGCCGACTTTGCAGTTAGCAGTCCAATACTTATTATCCTATAGTACCACTTCAGGACCCCATATATAAAAAAGAAGAGATATATATATATATATATATATATATATATATATAGAGAGAGAGAGAGAGAGAGAGAGAGAGAGCTCTGGTAGCATAGTGGTTACGAATCGGGCTGCAAACCTTAATGTCAGCGGTTCGAAACTACCAGCTGCTCTGCGGGAGAAAGATGAGGCTTTCTACTCCCGTAAAGATATACACCCTCGTCGCTATGGGTCGGCACCGACTCGATGGCACATAACAACAACAACAACATATATATATATATATGTACATACATACATACATACATACATACATACATACATACATACATAAACAAGCAGTTTAAATCATCTTATATCATTTTAATCAATCTGAACTACTTTTTAGTATTGATGAGATGTTTGGTATTTTACAGGTCTCAACATAAACATTTTACGAATTGGGCTGCTAACCTCAAGGTCGGCAGTTTGAAACTACCAGATGTTCCACGGGAGAAAGATGAGGCTTTCTGCTCCCGTAAAGATTTACAGCTTCGGAAACCCTGTGCAGGGTCACTATGAGTCGGAACCGACTCCATGGTACTTAACAACAACAACATCTTCATTATGGAGTCTTGGTGTGGGCCTGTATGACAAGTACTGGACTGCTAATTGCAATGTCAGCAGTTCAAACCCACCAGCTGCTTCTTGAAAACCCTATAAAGGATTCCTAAGCATCAGAACAGACTCCATGGCACTTAGCAACAACACTGTCTTCATTATAGGCTCTTAAAATTAATTTACAGTCAGATCTCTGATAATTTATAATAATGGAGGCAGGCAGTGGTATAAACAATTGTTGTTAAGTGCCATCGAGCCAATTCTGACTCATAGTGACCCTTTAGAGCATTTCAAAAAAGTTGCTGCTTTGTTTGAACTGTCAACCTTGTGGTTAGCAGTCTAGTGCTAATCCAGAAGTGCTACACCGCAATTTCTTAATAAACAATACCTGCTAATAAATAATTAGGTTTAGGATGAATCATATTAAAACTGTTCTTTAGATTCACCTTTGTAATTATATTGTTGTTGTTGTTAAGTACTGTGGAGTTGGTTCTGACTCTTAGTGACCCTGCACAGGGTTTCTGATTCTGCAAATCTTTACGGGAGCAGAAAGCCTCATCTTTCGCCTGTGGAACAGCTGGTAGTTTCAAACTGCCGACCTTGAGGTTAGTAGCCCAATTCGTAACCACTACGCTACCAGAGGACCTTTGCAATTTATATTAGTCAAGTTAATATTGAAGTCATGTTTTATTTTTTAAACCCCAGTTTGTGGGAAGATATAAACAAGAGACCAGAGTTCTGTTGGTGGTAAATCTAAGATTAACTCTGTCTCCAGGGATCACAGAAGCTGATAATTATGGGAAATGATTTTTAATTTGATGGCCTGAACACACAGTATCAATTCCATCTACCCTACTAACCCTCTTTTTTTAATGTTTTATTGTGAATTATATGATAGTTTACATGGGAGAACATTAGTTTTACATTCATTCTTTCGTATATCGCTTCACTGCCATGGTTACAATCCCCTCCATGCATCATCAACCAGCCAAATAACCCTCTTATTTTAAAAGTCAGTGTCCTTTCTCTAAGAGTGGAAAAAGGAAGCTATAGTGGCCAAAGTGTTCAGCTGCCAATTCTAAGGTTGGTGGCTTGAAACCACCAGTGGTTCCAGAGGAGGTGGCTACGGCGGGATGCTTCTGTAAAGGTTACAACCTTAGGAACCCTATCGGGGCAGCTCCACTCCATCCTGAAGAACCGCTATGAGTCAGAATTGACTCAAGAGCAGTGGTGTTTTTGTTTTGTTGGGTGCTAAATGACCAATATGAAGATTCTCAGAGCCAAAAACCAAACTCCAATTAAATTCCCTGATTCAGATTTAATGTCTGTTCTATTACATTCTGAGGATAACTTGTTTCAGTCTTTTCCTTTCTTTCCCAGAGGGATTAGCAGCAGTATTGAAAGAAAACAAAAACTGCAAAAGCTACAACCTAAAGACGTGCCAAGGAATTTCTTCCTGCAAGTCTCTAAAACAGTCACGCATTAGCCATATTTACAAATTGCAACTGAGTCTTCAAATTGTAATATAATTTAGCTAATTAACCAGTATTGCTAAGACTTGGGTATTCAGGTCACCTATTCACCTGGCTAGGCAAGAATGAACCCAAATCCTTAACTGAAAACAATTCTAATACCTCTCCATAAATACAACACTGTTAACATGTTGACGGTCTGTCTTACACATCTGAAGAGTGTCAACCGCAAGATAATTAACTAATTTTCATTGTGAAGTGTAAGATTTACTGCATGTATGCTAATGCCAGAAGATGGCCTAGACATGCAGTTTGTCCAATTGGTAGCCACTAGCCATAACAGTTACGTTCCTCAGCCACAGTTGCTACATGTCAAGTGCTCAATTGGCCATATGTTGCTTGTGCTTACTCTGTGGAACAGTACAGATACTTTTATTGCTGCAGAAAGTTTTAAATGATAGACCTGCCCTGTTGTTGCTCTTAAGTGCCATGGAGTTGGTTCCAACTCACAGCAACCCTGTGTAGGGTTTCCAAGAAGTGGTTGGTGAATTTGCAGTCCACTGCTGATGCTACAGGGCCACACTAGGAGTCCAGACCTGCCCTAGGATGAGGTTAGATAATATAAGCTAGTTTTCCTGTTGCCATTTCCTCATAAAAGTACACTGAAAATGTCATTTTATTAAGATGGCGACTATATAAGAGTGTTCCCATCTAGGGATTCTTCTACTGTTCACTGTTCAAACTCGAAACTATAGCTTGATCTGGTTAAATCTCACTCCTTGGTTGTGTTAATTGTCACATGAAGTAAACTTACTGGCAGTTTGATCAAGTTTTACTATTGATGCTTGCAGGGCATAAAGTGCTTGCAGTTCCTTCTCTGTATCCGAGTCTAGGTACTTGAGTAAGATGGGCACTCTCTGCTTGATAACAGTAGTGTCTACTCGGAAGGTAGAGCAGTCAGCTGGAGGGGACAGAAGAAGGGGGAGTTAACACACAGACTCATTTTCAATGTTCTGAGCAGATCAGACACATGTGACTCGGCAAGGGAAGGAGGAAGAGGCAAAAAGATCCAAGGCATCCAAACTGCTCTGGAATTTCTAACAGGAAATTCTCTCTAAAATAATTAAACATGGAGCAGGGGGAGGCATTTTGAGTACTGGAGTCCCTTAAGTGTAGTACATTCAATTATTTATCATTAATAATATTGAATCAGTGACAATGGTTTTATGACATTCCAGACTTAAAAAGCAAGATTAAAGAGGAAATTAAAGTGATTGTTCATGCAATTCTTTTCAGAACGTCAAAAGAACTGGAACAATTCATCACCAGTAGGAACCCAGGACTCACTGCGACAGTGGCAGACAACATACCCCAGCTCCCAGCAGCTCAGATGGAAACGTTACGGAGGACAAGCACACAAAGCGGCTGAGGAAGCCTTCTCAGAGCTAGGAGGCACAGGTCTTGCTTTCTTTGTGAGTGATCACTGGGACTCAGTCTTGTTTTTAAAAGCAACATTTTAAACTTTTCAACTTTGATTTTAAAACACCAAAGTCTTTTAGGTACTGTGAGTAATTTAAAAGATTTTTATAAAGATTTCCTACTTAGCTTATTATTTACCATATTAAAGAACATTGCAAAAAAACTCCATTTAACATAAAACCTTAAAGTTCTGGAACTAAATCATATACGGCAGAAAGCAATCTTCTCAAGGGACAGACCTGAAATTCTGAGACATCTTTTGAGCTGATGGATTTTTCACTTCAGTGACAGAAATGTTCGACTAAGTGAATTCCTCATTAAATACTGTTAGATACGGCAGGCAGCTTGGAATACTTGAGTTTCTACTGATCCTAACCCAATCCATCTGTGCAACACATAAACATTTGATGTTTATGTACAGTCAAATCAATGTAAAGCAAGAGGAACAGTGAGTGCCTTCTTTCCTTATGTATGTATTTACATTAAGTGAGTTTTCTAAGATACTAGTTTAATAATATTCCATATATACTAGTTTAATAACATTCAACCCATTTGTTCTCATTCATGATAGAAGAAAGAAGAGGTGAGTGTTGGAGGTGAGAAGGTAAGACAAAAGCCACATGTAACAGAATATAAAAGAATGCAATGAGCCTGCAGTAACTTTCTGCTGAATTGAAGAAATAAGACTTACAGTAGGCCCTCTGCAAGCAAAGCAGCTAATCACTCCTCTTCAGTCATGTAACACTGACAGAAATGGCATCATTTGTGCAGAAACTGCACCACATAGGGCAAGTTTTGAGACAATGTAAGTTCAGACACATATAATCAGCAGCTGGACAGTTGACATATTGGGAATTTTAGATGTTAAAAGTTGCCTTCAGAAATGTTACTTACCTATAATAGCTGCTTTACAGACAGCCGTCATTAAAGCTCTAAGGAATGTAGGTGAACTCATCTGGCTTTCATCTAAATTAGCCTGAAATCAAAAGTAAACGCAGCAATTAGAGGTAATCTTGCACCCCAGAGAGATGATCTCCCCAAACCGGGGCTGACCTGACACTATGGGCAAATGGAGTCACAGTCAACTTCTTTGTACAAAATTAATTCTCCTGATTCACTGGAAAATAGCTGGACCATCACCAATTTTGTTTGAAATCATTTTAAGTAGCATGGCACAGTGGGTTAAGCATTGGGCTATTAACTGCAAGGTTGGTAGTTCGAACCCAACAGCAGCTCTGAGGAAGAAATAAGGGGCTTGTCTGCTCTCAAAGATTTAGAGCCTGGGCAACCCTATGGAACAGTTCCGATCGATCCTATAGGATCGCTAAGAGTTGACTGGACGGAAGTGGGCTTGGTTTTTGGTTTATTTCATTTTCAGAGAGTTTATCACTGCCCAGTCTCTGCTTATTTAATTAATATAGTGCAAAGAGTTCTGGTGTGGTGCTGTGGGTTAATGCACTGGACTGCATAGTCTGTTTGAACCACAAGGCTGGCAGTTTAAGCTCACCAGCCACTCCTCAGAAACCCTATACAGGGTCGCTATGGGTCGGAACTGACTCAGTGGCACTCAACAATAACAACAACAATGCATTGTGTACATTTAGAAGCGCAACCATTCAAAAAGAGATTCTTTCTTCCCAATAAATAATCTCATCATTCAAGTCCATATATTTTAAGAACCATGGAACCACAAATGGAATGTTATTTTAAAACCTACTTTCTCAGTAGTGTGCAACCAGTTTTACATGCGCCAACAATGCTTTCTTCATCTTAATTTTAACGTAAATTAAAGATTAGTTTTAGGCACTGTCTCAAACTCTTTTAAGGTGGTAAGAAAATTGTTACTCTTTTGTAAGAAGACCAGGAGAAAATGTATTTAGAGATGTTTAGTTTTTACTTAAGAGCTTGTTTTGTTATTAGACATTATATGAATCCAGATAAGCTACAAAAGAGGAAGAAAACCAAACTAGACATTTTCTGAGTAGATATTTAACACATTTTTCAAAGTTTACATTGCTTATGCCTGTGAGCAGAACTAATGATGTCTCAGATTCTTTTAATAGCACAACATATTTTCCATGGAAAGGGTCAGCCTTAAAAGGATTGGTCAGGGAAAATGGAAAATGTCATTGTAAACTTCTATGTTGGAAACCTAACAATTTCAAAGACATTTGGCAATCAGTTTAATGTTTAAGACTTAGAAAACTGAGGTAGGTTATTGATGTTGTTAAGTGCCAGGGAGTCGGTTCCAACTCATAGTGACCCTGTATAGAGCTTCCAAGGAACAATTGGTAGATTTGAAACACTGATCTTGAGGTTAGCTGTCCAGTGCTTATCCTATAGCACCACATTAGGACTCCACCTTTCTCTTTGCTCTCAAATATTACTTGGGATGAACCAGTAGCTTCATGAGAGGTAAGAGCTGGTAACAAGTCAGTGGCCGGCTCATGGGATACCAGCAGAGCTGACCATGAGAGTTGAGAGGTCTCACCAGCAATCTTCCCATAGAACAAAACATGCAGTGCCATGTGTGACAGCTAAAGTTGCTGACAGGTGGTGGGAAGGAGGAAAGAGTCACATATAAAAGGTTTCATGATGACTCATGCATCCTAGCCAGTTGCTGCTTAACACATCTTTAAAAACACAAGGGGACTTCAAAAACATCACGAAAAAATGGAATTCCTCCACGAACTTTCTAAAGCCCCCTTGTACTTTATTTGTGCTGAAGCCAGGCTCATGTAATCCCAAACAAATTACTTCTGAGAATTCTGGACAACTATTTTTGAGGAATGAGTGAGAGAATAAAAAACATCATTATTTCCTCCCCATTTTCATTACTTTTTGGCTCAACAATACTTTATAAATAAGCTGAGAGAACTATTTCAAGTGGTGACTATCACCTGAAATCCCCAAAGAATTAGATTTCAAGTAGTCTGGGAAAACTAAATGCAGTTAGATAGTAAGTATCACTTCCAAACCATTTGACAATATCTTGTTATAAGACAGAAACAAACAAACAATCCAAACCTGTATGTTTCCTTTACAAAATAGAGTCAAAGATTATAATTCTAGCATTCAACAGTAGAAAAAAACCTGAAGAAAAGTGTTAACAACACTTACACACAGAGTAAGTAGAGATGGTAACAAAAAAAGGGCAAAAACAAGAAGGAATTGTGTCTGCTAGTAGGGATAGAAAAGCAAAGTCATGTTTATGTATCACTTACATGTATCTGACACAGTACAACCAGGATCCACGTGTATTGTGAGTTCAGTTACTATTATGTTTTGTCATCTCTTTCCTTTCTTAAATGTCAGATTTATTTGATATAATTTAAATTCTGAAAAACTGACCCTTTCTCTTCTTTTTAGTTGAATAATCATTGGCATGGAGAAGGCAGGATAAGCACTGATATAAGAGAAATGGAGCCCACAGTGGGTAAAGAGTTAAAGACAGCATTATTTTACAATAAAATGAGGAAAGACAAGACCAAATTGCTAAACTGACTGTGATCAAGCAGAAAGAGGATGATGCTAAACACATAAATGCTGACCTGACTTCCAAATAGGGAAAGGATGTATATCAATAACATATCAGGAAACCTGATACTGAGTCTATGCTAAAATCTAGAGCAGACTGTCACATGACTGGTTTAAAAAATCTGAGAGAAGAAAGATGGCGCTACTAAGAGGCAGCATAAATTTATGAGAAACAAGTCATGCACTAACCTTTGCTGAGCACAGAAGGAAGGTACAGACACAGTACTCTGGACCTTACAAGGATCTGACAGAGATCTCCTTGTAGGCAAGATAAAAAAGTGAGCCAGACAGTGACGTGAAAAACTAACTGTCAAAGGGTGGAAAGGCCGGTTCTTAAGGGCATATGCTCTATCCTTGGTTCTATTCAGTCACAGATTTTACCCCTAATTTGGACGAGGACACAACCAGCATGTTAGAGAAATGCAGGGATCATGGCAAGTGAAAAATAAGGTGAGCATCCCAAAGGGTCATGAGAAACTAAAAATGTGTTTAAGAAGATGAATACCAACAGAAACAAACTGAAATGACCTCCACTGAATAAGTTCAGGATGGGAGCTAGAATGGTTAGAAAACAGAATGCAGAAGAATGGGTATGAATGACTGAAAATAGAGCCATTTGAGCTTATTGGGGTGAGGCTGCAGGAGCACAGAATTGAAGAGCAGAACCACATTAGTACTGCCTGACCAAATACTGTTGGACTGCTCTAGTACTCATGCTCAGTTTGCACATCCCGCTTCGAGAGGAATGCTGAAAGCTCAGGCTATGTCTGCATAAGAGTTACTAGACTGAAGGAGGGCACAGATATCAACGTTTCAAACGAGAGGCAAATGAATCTATAATTACAATAGCCTTTCATTACAGGAAGATAAGCCTATAATGATGTTGTTGTTAGTTGCCACCAAGTGGGTTCTGACTCATAACAACCCTGTGTAGGGTTTCCAAAGAGTGCTGGTGGGTTTGAACGACTGACCTTGTGGTTAGCAGTCCAGTGCTTATCCTACAGCACCACACCAGGACTATAATGATAGATTATTCCAATTATTTAAAAGGTTTACAACTAGAGATGAACTATCCTGTGTAGACATGGGACAAGAAATAGGTACAAAATCAAATGATTAAATGTTTCATTGTTTTCAATGCTTCAAGTAGATGGAGAAACAACCCATTAGAACAGCTACAAAAGGGGAGTCATACAAAAGGGAGAGGCCTATTCTCCTTTACAGCTTACTTTGAACTTTGACTATTCTACAGACCCATGAATAATAATGTGCACATATAAAATACAACTTTATGAGCAAAAATTATTCAAGGGAATACAGCAAAAATTAAATGTAGATGTGATCAACAGATTCTATGTTGTTGTTGTCAGCTGCCATCGAGTCGGAACCGACTCATAGCAACCCCACGCACAGCAGAATGAAACAATGTCCGATCCTGGGCCAACCTCACTACCGCTGCCACACTTGAGTTCATCAGTACTGCCACCTGGCCAATCCATCTTGTTGGGGGTCTTCCTCTTTTTCTCTGATCCTCCATCTTACCAAGCATGATATCCTTCTCCAGCGACTGTTCCCTCCTGACAACATGTCCAAAGTATGAGAGACGAAGCTTAGCCATCTTGGCCTCCAAGGAGCACTCTGGCTGCACTTCTTCCAAAACAGATCTATTGGTTCTTTTGTCAGCCCATGGCACTTTTGGTATTCTTCTCCAACACCATAATTCAAAGGCATCAATTCTTCTATGATCTTCCTTATTCACTGTCCAGCTTTTGTATCCATATGAGGCTATTGAAAACACCATGGCCTGGGTCAGGCGCACCTTAGTCCTCAAGCTGACATCTTTGCTCTTCAACACTTTAAAAAGTTCCTGTGCAGCAGATTTGCCTAATGCAATACGTCGTCTGATCTCTTGACTGCTGCTTCCACGAGTGTTGATAGTTGATCCAAGAAGGATGAAGTCCTTGACAACTTCAATCTTTTCTCCGTTGATAAGAATGTTGTTTATTGGTCCAGTGGTGAGGATTTAGCAGCCTGACTAGTAACCACTATGCTACCAGAGTTCCTTGAAACTCTACGTGGTGGGTATTATAAGTCCTGGTATGGCCCAGATTCTATAGCATAAGATTACTTAAGTATAAAATTTTCAGAAGACAACATTTTAATATGAAACTGCTAAGTCAACACATATTAAAATGCTGTCTTCTGAAAATTTTATACTTAAGTTATCAACACATTTCATAAAATATAGCAAAGATAGTAAGGAAGGCAGAGGATCAGGCAGTGTTTCCTCTCTGTTATATACAGGTAGCGCTCACAACAGCATACTACATGAATTTTACCCAGGAAAGTATTTAAAATGTGAAGGCATTCAGAAAGAAATATAAATTGTGGAATGGTAAAAATGTAGAATATGTAAGAAACTAATGTGCGATCCAGAGAAATGGCTTATTTCTGATTATTTTTTACTTGACTTTAGGAGACTGTGAATCTTATTATTATTATTTTTTAACTATTTTGTTGTGAGTTATGTGATACCTTACATGGGAGAACATTAGCTTTACATTCATCCTATCATACATATATCGTTACATTGCCATGGTTACAATCCCATCTATGCATCATCAACCAACTAAAGGGTATACCCTAAAAACCTTCCCCTGGTCATCAGCACACACACCCTCTCACACTCTGGGTCTAGAGTTGTGAATCTTATTTTTGAGAAATAATGCATTATTGTGTAATAAGCCATTGAGACTTTAGGGAATGGTTATAAGCTAACTACTATAGAAACTTTTAGCAACTTGCCTAAAATTATATGGTTAATAAGTGGCACAACCGGTCTTATGAACTGAGATGTGTTGCCCTAAAATGTGTTGAAACCCTAACCCCATTGTGGAGGATGTGATCCTGTTTGGAAATAAGATTTTCTTTGTGATATTAACAAGGCTTGAGACTGAAAATCTTATCAAAGTAGAAAAAGTCTTAGAAAGTTTCAAATATGCACGTAAAAATAAAAGCTGATGTCTCTAAAGTTAAAAAATGTCATGAGGGAAAACAATAGGTTTGTGGAATAAAGGAATCCCACAAAAAAAATTTTTTTTCCCTCAGAGATATCAGAGAGAATGACAGAGTCATTATACCTCTACCCAGTCAAAGATCTGTTCATCATTTGCTTTGTCCTCAATAATGAGTTTTTCAAGTCGTTTATATAGCTCTTCAGCAGAGAGTTCTTTCTTTGAAAGTGCTTCAGAGGAACAGGAACTGTCAGACTCTATAAAGTCCAACTTCTGCAACATAAAACATTAAACATATTAATATGATTCAATAGTATCATCACCCAAAAAGGAAAATAAAGCCATAGGCTATATCTTCTATTTTACAAGGAATCAAAGTAATCACCAGGAGCCATTTCATATTCGTGGTTTTGAGAGATTCTCACTCCATTAACATTCTGAACAGTTCTCCAACTTATCATACTATGTCTCTCTAATTCTTCTTCAAACACAGGCAAACAAATGCCCTATAATTATCTCTCTAGCTATGTTCAATCTCCGAGTCATTTTGAGCTTGAAATTGGCTCTTGGATATCACACAGCTCTTTAAGCTGAGGCAGTAGTATTTACCAAGGGTACAATTTCACTCCATTTCTGTAGCCTAAGGTTTATATTGGTATCACAAAATAGTAGCTGTCAAATCATTAGTTTCCGTTTCACTGTCTTTCAAACATCTCCTGACCACCCTGAATCCAAGTATGAGAAATTATGATTGTTTTAACTCTTAAATGGGTAGTTAAAATATCGGCAATAAAAACTATTGACAATTTTCAAGGGTATAAGGCAATGAGGTATGTAGTTATGCTTTGCATGAAAATATTTTGCTATGTAAAAATCATAAAGACTAAAATATTAAAATATATTCACACAGGATTTTCTAATACCTTTGAGGACTTTGGTATGTTCCTATACTCTACCCTTCATTTACACTGAAGAAAGTAATATTGTGAATTCTGTGTTCTTCATCCTCTTGCTTTAATTAATTTTACCATTTATTTAGCACTGCTACACAGTATTTCCCTGTGAGCTTTGAGAAACATGTTTTAATAATGCAAACAAGTTTTTTTATTTAATGTTGGTAAACTGAATACCCTAACTCCTACTAAGTATGAGTATACAAAAAGCACAGGCAATCTCTTTCAGAATAGGCAATCCATTTTACATAACTTTAAAACATTCTCCAAACTTATTCTAATACTCTAAGGCTCGCTGTTTAACCTACCCCAAACCTACAAAAACCATTTAAGTTCTAAGCACAATTGACAGACAATAGCAACAGAAAATCAAACTTGAAGTATACTGCCCATTAATAAAATTAATTAGATCACATACATTTGAAACTGAAACCTTTGCCTCACCCAAAGGAGCCAGTTGGTAAGCTGTAAGGTTTACAGTGGTCACTGGAGAGAATCATTTGTTTTTTAAGACCTTTATGTTTCTGTACAAGTTTTCTGATCTTGGTATCCAGAGGCTGGGGTTGGATTTAGGGAGCACATCACTGCTATCTCATGGAGAATGCACCAGGGTTTGCAGAAAAAGGACATTAAAATAACTATTTTAGAAGAAAGCTGAAAGTCAGGATATAATGTCAGATTCTCTGGAACCTCATTTTTTCTAATATGCCTTTAAACATTTTTATTATTAACGGCAACAAAAATAGCCATAATTTATCGGCCCTTCACTGTGTGAAGTACATCTCAACCATTAACTTATTTAACCCTCACCAAAACTCTATATGGTGGTGGTGGTGGTTATGTGCCGTGGAGTCAGTTCCAACACATAACACACCTGTACAGGGTTTCTGAGGCTGTAAATCTTTACGGGAGCAGAAAAGCTCATCTTTCTTCCACGGAACACCTGGTAGTTTCAAACTGCTGACTGTGAGACTAGCAGCCTGACTAGTAACCACTATGCTACCAGAGTTCCTTGAAACTCTACGTGGTGGGTATTATTAGTCCTGGTGTGGCCCTGTGTGGTGCTGTGGGTTATGCACTGTACTGCAGTTTGAAATGCAAGGTCGGCGGTTTAAGCTCACCAGCTGCTCCTCAGAAACCCTACACAGGGTTGCTATGAGTTAGAACCAACTCAACAATACTTAACAACAACAGATTAGTATTTTGTAGAGGTGGAATCTTAGGCAGAGAAAAGTTACTTGGTTAAAGTCATGTGGTTAAGTAGTAGAAAACAGGAATCTGAATCCAGGTTTATTTGACTTCGAATCAGGGGGCTGCTCAACATTCATATAATGCTTAGCTCACTAGCTGCCACTCAGTGGACTTTGACTCATGGAGTATGGACAACAAAACAAAGCGCTGCCCAGTCTTTCTTCATCCTTTCCATCACAGAAATGTCTGAGTTCATCACTGCAAATACTGTGCCAGGCCATCTCACAGAGGATCTTTCTTGCCAGCCTACTTCTTCAACAAATAGGATGTCCTCCTCCAGGGACTGGTTCTTCCTGATAATGTGTCCAAAGTAAGCAAGTTGGACAATGTTCTGTTGTGATCCATGGGTTTTCACTGGTTAATTTTCTGATCTAGATGGCCAGGCCTTTCTTCCTAGTTGTATTCTGGAAGCTCTGCTGAAACCTGTCCACTATGATACCTGACCTTCCTTACTGGTTGGTATTTGCTTCTTCTGGGAGCAAGAGTAATACCGAACTGGGACCAATTCAACTTTCTCTTGAGATCTCTGGCAGCACTTAGGACAATATACCCTTGACATGTGCTTACTGTTCAGACCTCAAATTTCAGCTCTAGCTTTTCCCCCCTTTCTTTTCTGACTCTTGGACATTTCTTCCACCTTCTGTGAACTCAGCAATGCAACAGAGATTGTGCTTTATGCAGGTTCTTACTGTTGTGGCAGGTATGTTCTCCAGTGTGTAGAGATTATAATTAAAAAAAGAAGTCAAAAGTCCATTGCTGTTAGGTGCCATCGAGTTGGTTCCGACTCATAGGAGCCTTATACACAACAGAAGGACACAGCCCAGTCCTGTGTCATCCTCACAACTGTTGTTACTCTTGAGTTCACTGCTGCTGCCTTTATGCCAATCCATCACGTTTGTGATCGCCCTCTTTTTTGCTGACTTTATGTGCTGACTATAATATTTGCATGTGATAGTAATAGTCTGTACTGATAACGTGTCCAATGCATGTGCGATGCACTCTCACACTCCTGGCCTCTAAGGCGAAGTCTGGTTGTACTGCTTCCAAGACAGATTTGTTTGTTCTTCTGGCAGCTCACTATTACTGCTTCATTTATTTATATCATCTTTATTTGTTTATATCAGCTCATCGAGCTATATAGCTTGTTTTCTGAGTGTGGCTAGGTCTTCAAAATTTTTTGTGATTTTTTTATCTGTTATCTTTTGAGTGTGGAATTGGGATGGCCTCAAAGCATGAACTTACAATACCATCTTGACCAAAAATCCATTTTGATCTAATGTTAATTAATGAAATACTAATAAAAATTATTTTTATTTCCTTTGAAAACACACCAACTCAAACAAGAAAATGTAAGCCTTGTTCTTACCTGCTCCAAAAGAAAATGATGTACATCTTCCCCTTCTGGTAAAAAGTCCTTCCAGCTGAGGTCAGCCTCCCTCCATAAGGCTCCCACTTTCTTATGGCTCTAAAACACAGGTAAGTCCAAACCATTTACTTTCACATTGAAGATGATAAAAAGAGAATTGCTTAAAATCAAAAGCGCAAAATCCTATAACTGAAAACCATCAAAACTTTTTTGTGTGTGCTGGTGTTAGACATATCTGAATGCATATATATGTGATGATAAATGATTAACTCAGCTGTGTTAGAGAGTGATACTAAGGTCAAATGAGAAATCTGGTCCAATCTACAGGATTTATAAATTCAACACTATCTGTTTTCAAAGATGATTGCTTTTAGGGTTCCAATTCACACATGCATGGGCTTATTCCAAACCAATATGTTTAAACATACTTTAAACATATTTTATTTATACAAGTGCATAGCTACTTGTGCATAGCTACAGACAAGTTTTTTCATTAATACACTGGTCTTAATCTTGTTAGGGTACCTTCAAAAGAAAGGTCCAATTAAGACAGCAGCTTCAGAGGGGATCTATCTATCTGCTAGGTCCGTTCAATTCAAGACAGAAAGGTCAGGAGGTTATGGTTTTTTGGTATCCCAATGGGATCATCTTGATAGATTTTCTCAAAATACACAGGAGGATAAGGGGGGATTATGAAGAAGAAGTTTTAAGAAAATGGAGAACTGCATTGGTGAGAAAAAGGCCAGGGAAGTTGCACAGAGAAATTTTTTCCCATTGTGATAATGTACCCTCATTCTTGCGGAGTAGTAGGGCTATCCTCTGAGAATTTTGTTGTGAAACCGTACCCCATCTACCTCACAGCCTTTATCTTGCCCCTTCCGATTTCATTTTGTTCTCCAAACTCAAAGAACACTGAAAAGGAACATGGTTTGAGTTCCTTGAGGAAGTGCTGAAACTGCCATTTTGATGTGATGGAAATCGAAGAGCAGAAAATTCTTTGGGTAAAGGTTAGAGATATGGAAACAGTGCCTTAGAAATGTGTAGATCTTAATGGAAGATGAATCAGGAAACAATAGCTTCAAATTTTTATATTTTTGTTTAATAAAGGTTTCTATGATTTTATAGCAATACTTTTTTTTACTTACCCTTATGTATGTATTTTCTATTAAAGTTACTCAAAAAGTCCCACTGGAATCCCTCTTCATATAATATCATGACTGTGCTACCTAATAAGAGAGTATTAGGCATCCAAGGGCAAGAAGCCTAAGGTTAAACTAAAGAAACAACAGAGATGACCTGGAAAAGTCAAGTAGCAGGTTCCCTGGTAAGAAGATGCCAGTCTACTGTTTGAATAGAGTCACAGTGACAAAGGGAAATGTCAGCCTTTGGAGCAAATGTTATCTAGGAAGCATGCATGCATTACTTCAAAGAGTAACCTGCATCAAGTGTATAACTTGGTGGAGCTAAGATTTGAACTCAGGCTGGCTCCAAAGCTTAAAGAATTTGGCTTTATTTAGGAGAAGTGGG
Organism: Chrysochloris asiatica; assembly: GCF_000296735.1. Taxonomy (NCBI): domain Eukaryota; kingdom Metazoa; phylum Chordata; class Mammalia; order Afrosoricida; family Chrysochloridae; genus Chrysochloris; species Chrysochloris asiatica. The sequence continues at coordinate 18,588,393 of NW_006408565.1, read as the reverse complement.
AATTTGTTTTCTGTTGCTACAAATAAAAAGTAAACAAGAATTTGAGTTTTGAATAGGGACTAAGTCAAATAAATAGGAAGGGAGGAGGTAATTTTACACATACAAATTGGGGTTCAGTAACAATTTTAATACCATCAAACAGACAGATAACCAACTAGAACTAGAGACCACACTATGTAGTATAGCTATCTATGGATAACTATTGCACAAATGGGATACAGAAGGACTTCTGCAGATTCACAGGGAGAAGTGAAAGTGACATTTTTCTAATCAATACTTAAAAACACACTGAAATCTATCATCTCATTATCTTTGACCCAGGTTTGAATGAATCAGAAATCTCTCCAGAATTGTCATGTGAGTTCTGGTTTGTTTTGACATCTCTTACCCTATGTGTTCCACCACTTTTATGATAACCACCGTGCTTTCCTAAACTCTTAGACCTCTAATAAAGCACTTTCAGGCTCTTTTGAAATTATTGGTTAAGATTTGTCTGTCTTCCTCTTTAGTCTGTAAATTCTTTGAAGGTTTAGTTACTTTTGTAGATTGAGGGCTTACCACAGAGGCTTGCAGAGAATAATTATAAAGTAAGGGGATTCAAAAAGTTTGTGGATAAATTCTAGTATTTTACAATTTCACTTTTCCACAAACTTTTTAAAGCTCCCCTGTATTAAAACTAAATTTAAGATAGAAATCCACTCTCTTGTAGAATCATTTTACCACCTATTTCTAATCAGATTCAGAAGCTCTAGTTGCACAGCGGTTAAAAATCCAGCTGCTAACCGACATGTCCATGGTTTGGAACACACTGGCCACTCCATGGGAGAGAGATGTGCAAATCTCCTTTCATAGAGAGGCCAGCCTTAGGGACCCTGTGGGCCAGTTCTACTCCGCCCTGGAGGGTTGCTATGAATTGGGATTGAGTCAATGGCAATGCATTTGGTATTTTCAGTTTTTCTAATCATATTAATTAGCCAGTGATCCAGAAATATGAAACTGATCATTTTATGAATCCTTGGGGTCCTGGCGTAGTGCTGTAGGATAAACACTTAACTGCCAACCACAAAGGAGCTCTGATAGTGCAGTGGTTACGAGTTGGGCTATTAACCTCAAAGTCAGCAGTTCAAAACTAACAGCTGTTCTGCAGGAGAAAGATGAGGCTTTCTGCTTCCATACAGATTTACAGCCTCAGAAACCCCATGCAGGATTGCTATGAGTCGGAAACGACTCCACAGCACACTACCACCACCGCCAACCACAGGTGGGCAGTTCAAAGCTGCCTCTGGGAAACCCTATACAGGATCACTATGACAGGAAGTGACTGGACAGCACTTGACAACAACAATCACCTTAATTTCAAAGCAAAGAAAATTTCATTAAAATCTATTAAAAAGTGTAAATAATGTAGACATTTTAGTAAAGGACAAAATTACTAATTGCCAGTGCATATTGAGATTAGATCATTTTTACTCGTTACTAGTAAAGAGAAGAAAGACTACCAAAAGAAGTTAGGTTGAAACAGTTAATAGTAAAAGAAAATAGAATTACTCAGCTATTCACAGATAATCCAGTATCAGCAACCTATCCTCCCTTGTATGCTATTAAATCTGACTCACAGGAGTTTAACACTCACCATTTGTTTGCATAGAAGGTGCAATATTTCAGAAAGCAAGACCCCAGCTCTTCCAACAGGAAGTAAAGGTTTGCTAAATTCTCTGTAAAAGATAGGAGCGATAATTAAGTATCTCTAAATAAATTCGCTGTTCTAGAATAGTAGTCACATAATGTGTGCCAAAACAGCAGATCCGGTCAAACGTAAAAAATAACCATCAAGACAAACTTCAGGACATGTTCTGTCATTTCCCACAAAAGTAGTTTGGTGACTTTAGGTTCACTTTGTGCTTCATGGGAAAATCTCTACCCACTTATACGATGGTAGCAAAGCAAAGGTCTTTCTCAGTTTATTCAGCTTTGCTTTGAGCCAAAAAGGGAGAAGCTCTCTAGTAACAGGGAGTTGTAAAGCTTAGTTTAGAAAGCATTTTTAGCACTTAGGAAAGAAATATTTTCTTTAGAATATGAGTGAAACTGGATGATTTTTTTTTCAGAGTTTAGATGAGTTATTTCCCAAAATATTATTTCCATGGAATATCAATTATTAATTATAATTCGATGGAGTATCAATAATTAAGAAGCTAATTTTTATTTATTATTTTTCCAAAAGTAGTCTTATAATTTTAAATGTGCTATAAAATACTCTTAAATTTCAAAAAAAAAGTACACATAGTATGCAGAGTCTGACTATATCAACCATTTTTTGGGGAAACTCTAGGGTTTTGAAGAAGAGAATTTGGAAAATACAATGAATATGGTTTATCCAAGGTAACTTCAATTCTCCATTCACATCCAATTCTAGCAGTGCTTGAGATGTTGGTTTCTTTTACTCCAGTCCTGGGCAAGTATTAACCCAATGCCATCGAGGTGATTCTGATGCAGAGGACCCAATGGGACAGAGTAGAACTGTAAATCTGAGGCTGTAAATCTTTCAAGGGAGCAGGTAGCCTTATCCTTCTTTAGCAATGTGCTAGTGGGTTTGAACTGCTTACCTTGTGGTTAACAGGTGAAACTCATTGCATCACCTGGAGCCCTGGTGGCACTGAAGGGTAAGCACTGGCCTACTAATTGTAAGATCTGCCGTTCAAACCAATCAGCCATTCTGTGGAAGAAAATGAGGCTTTCTGCTCCCATAGAGATTTATAGCCTTGGAAACCCTATAGAGTCACTATGAATCCAAGTGGACTTAATGGCAATGAGCAAGTATTCTCCAAGTGCCATGGTCTGATGAACTACGATATGGAAATACAGCTTCTGACAGCACTGGAGCAGTGACAGGCATAAAAATCAGACTGACACTAACTTTCCATGAATAAGTGTTATGTGATTCGGAAGGCCCTTGATGAACTAAAAGGCCCCATCTAAAATACCCCATTCACTTCTCCAAGCTAGACCTACTAACATGGCACTCGAGGTCTTAAAGAGTTACAGGCTGCGGTCAAGAGCCACACTATGGTTAAGTGCCAGCTGGTGAATTCCGTGTCACTTTAACTTGATGTATACCCAAAGAAACACAAGCATAACTTGCATGATAAGTTGTCTCATGGAGATTCCGCCTTCCTTTAACATGGGGGTCACCAGTTCAGCAAGGTACAACCAAATATGGGGGATATCAATAGCCATGTCATCTGCTAACTCCAAGGTTTCTGAAAAACTGAAAAGGAATTGGGGAAAAATTCACATGCAAATGCAATTCAAAAGTGAAAACTTTGTTCTTTAAGACAATAAAATTCAGTTATTAAACAATTACATATTACGCACCTGCTATGTGTTAGGCAGGAGTCTTAGTGTGGCACTGTAGGATAAGTACTTGACTGCTAACCATAGTCAGTGGTTCAAACCCACCAGCCACTCCCTGGAAACACTATACAGGGTTGCTATGAGTTGGAACTGACTTGACAGTACTTAATAACAACAACAACATGTTAGGTAAGGAGCCCTGGTGGAGTAATGGCTAAGCACTTGACTGCTAACCAAGAGCTCGGTGGTTAGAACCCATGAGCAGCTCCACAGGAGAAAAGAACTGGAAATTTGTTCCTGTAAAGATTAGCACCTAAGACACCCTATGGGGCATTTATGCTCTGTCCTACAGGATCACTGTGAACTGTATTCACCTTGACAGCATATGATGGGTTAGGCATTGTTTCAGCCTCAAAGTGACTAGTCATCAAGTTTCTGTTCTCAAAGAACTATTATTAATGTAGGGAGAAATTTTAGCACAAACAATAGCATGTTTTTAGAGAGGGGTAAACATTTTAAGAACACGCACCAGGATACCAGAACAGCCTAGAGGATGGTAGGAAAATACATCTGTATAGAGGTGAAAACAACGTAGCTCTGCGCAGTTTTCAGGATTAGCTCCCAATTTAGAAAGAATTCACTACAGTTGAAAATTGGATCCTCCAAGTCAGTCAGAAGAACTGATTAAATCTTTATTAAAATTAAAACCACTTGCAAGGAGGAAAAAAAGACAAAAATCCTTGTCCTTTCAGAACAAAAACTGATGGATATAATGAGTCAGATATCATTATCATTACTATGACATGTTATAAACTATTATATAACTACATAAAAGTTCATCGTTTCAAATATTTTGCTAAGAAATAGATTTCTGAGTGGTAAAATGAAACAGATAGGAATCAAATATGAACCGGAGAGATTTCAGATACAAAGTATCAGTCTTACTTAGGTTGGAAACCATGGCTACTCATTTTGAAGTATAAACAAACATAATTCAAGGGCTTCTTAATTATTCTTATATGAGTGAGGAGTCCTGGTGTGGTGCTGTAGGGTAAGTAGTAGACTGCTAACTGCAAGGTCGGCAGTTCAGTTCCACCAGCAGCTCTTGGAGTTGCTACATAGAGTTGCTATGAGTCAGAATGGAATCCAAAGCACTCACAATGATACGATAACAATGTGTTACAAAGTACAAAAACAAAAGTGAATTAAACTACAGGAGACATTCACAAAGGTCAGAGCTCTGCATATATAAAACATGATTTTTTCACTGCAGTTCCAGTTTCTAGTCAGAGTAAGCCCTCTGTTTACCTGCCTCTGAGGCAAACAGGTTATCACGCTTTTTTATCTTAAAAAGAGCTACCACTAAAGGGCATGCTCACCATCCTGAAGCTGCCATTTCATAAGAGATTACAGCACAGCCATATTACCTAAATCTGCGTTTCATGAGTCCTTAATGGCAGCTTCCTGACCTCACAGCTTGCAATGATGTGACATCTATTTGCTGTAACAGATACATGACAGTCTTCTCATTAATGGTACACTTGCAGGCCACTGATGGGACATAATCTGACTGGCCCCTAGGATTACTCTGTTTATCACTCTAGCCTGCCAATTCATGGTCCTTGGACTAGTGGCATAGATAAAACTGGTTAATGAGCCCACAGGACCATTGTAGCCATCCCTGTACGGCTGTCAGCAATGTATCTGCAGTTATTTTCATTACATATTACAACTAAAAGAAAATCATGTTCTTCTTGCCTTATTTTATCTACTTTATCATGGATACCTTGCAGAACATAATCATTGGTGAAATCCATACTACAGATAAGAAAACATTTAGACTGACTATAGGATTTCCCCGAAACAGGCCTATCAGAGAGTTTCCCCCCCAGGTTTACAGTCCAAAGTGCTTTTGTATAATGAAAACAATTTCTGGGAGTATAAAAGCATCAGGATAACAGTCTTAGTGTTTTGGACTAATACATAAGCAGCCTGTAACAACACCTCTACCATTCGTCTGTCACTTTGTCGTACTGTGGTGGCTTGAGTGTTGCTATGGTGTTGGGAGCTATGCCATGGATATTTTAAATACCAGGAGGGTCATCATGGTGGACAAGTTTCAAAGGAGCTTCCAGACTAAGACAGACTAGTAAGGAAGAGAGGCAGACTACTTTTGAATGTTTAGCCACTGATAATCTTATGAAATCTTATAAATGGAGTCCTGGAATGGCTCTTCAGGTTAATACACTGGACTGCAAGGTCGGTTTGAACTGCAAGGTTGGCGGTTCAAGCTTACCAGTTGCTCCTGGAAAACCCTATACAGGGTCTCTATGAGTCAGAATCGACTTGAAGGCACTTAACAAGAACAACAACCTTATGAATAGCAGTGGCACATTACTGCTGGAAATTGAGCCCCTTAGGTATGAAGGCACTCACAATAAGACTGGGGCAGAACTGCATTCTCAAAGTAGCGCTCACCATAATGACTTGAATAGAATTAAGTTTCCAGGACCTTCATTTTCTGATGGGGCACAACTCAGAATGAGGAGCAACAGATGCAAACATCCATTAAAAATTGAAACATGGTCAAGTTCATCAAATTGTATGAGAAAACTGGTTTTATTTTGTTTTGTTTTTCCTCTTCTTTTTACTTCTGGTTGAGCTCTGATCATCTAGTCACTGAAGCCAGGATAAGTGGGTATTATCTGCAAGTGTGGGTGTTCTTATGCATATGCCCTCTCTTCTTATCAGCTGACGCTTCACTCTCCACTCTA
>NW_006408565.1:18531711-18580493 GCF_000296735.1 Chrysochloris asiatica | reverse complement strand
TAGGGGGTGCAGGGGAAGGATTGCATGGAGGGGATTATAACCATGGCAATGTGATGATATACGATAGAATGAATGTAAAACTAATGTTCTTCCATGTAAACTACCACATAATTCACAATAAAACATTTAAGGAAAAAAAAAAAAAATAGAAACATGGACCGTATGAAGTATCATCAAGGAAAACGGCAAGTTGTCAAAAATGAAATGGAATTAATAAATACTGATATCCTAAGCATTGGTGGTGGTGATGATTATGTCTGCTGGAGTTAGTTCTAATTCGTAGTGATCCTGCATAGGATTTCCGAGTCTGTAAATCTTTACAGGAGCAGAAAAACCTCATCTTTCTCCTGTGGAATGGCAGGTAGTTTCGAACTGCTGACCTAGAGGTTAGCAGCCCAACTTGTAACCCCTATGCTACCACATTTCTTTATCCTAGGCATTAGTGAGCTGAAACAGACTGGTATTGGCCATTTTGACTCAGACAATCATATGGTTTATTATGCCAGCAATGACAAATTCAAGAGGAATGGAGTAACATTTATTGTTAAAAAGAACATTTCAAGATCTATCTTGAAGTACAATGCTATTTATGATAGGATACTATCCATATGTCTGCAAAGAAGACCAATTTATACCACTATTACATTTACGCACTAACCACTGAAGCCAGTGATAATGAAATTGAAGAATTCTACCAACTTCTTCAGTCTGAAATGAAGCAAACATGCAACCCAAATGTATTGATAATTACTGGTGATTAAAATATAAACACTGGAAACAAAGAAGAAGGATTAGTAGTTGGAAAATATGGCCTTGGTGATAATAATGTTGCTGGAGATAGCATGATAGAATTTTGCAAGACCAATGACTTATTTGTTGCAAATACCTTTTTTTTTTTTTTTTATAAATGTTTAGTGTGAATTATGTGATAGTTTACATGGGGGAACATTAGTTTTGCATTCATTCTATTGTGTATCATTTCATTGCCACGGTTACAATCCCCTCCATGCATCATCAACCAACCAAAGGGTATACCCTGCAAGCCTGCCTACCACCCTCCCTTTCCGGTCATCAACACACAGCCCCTCTGCCACTCTGGATCTCAAGTCCCCAGCTGCTCCATCTCTCCACGTCATCGTCTCTGCCCCCATCTCAGGCATCAGTGCTTCTCTGGGTAGGGTCCTGCTCTCCACTCTTCTCCATTGATGGTCCTAGGGACCTCCACTCCTAGACTGAAAAGTTAATCACTCCTCTCCGTGCTATAAAACATCTCCCTTCACATTTCCAACCCTCACAATCAGTCCTGATAACAATTATTCCCTATTGTATCACAAGAGACCTATCTGCATTTCAGCAAATACCTTTTTAAAGCAACACAGAAAGGCGATTATACACATGGACTTTACCAGATGAAATACACAAGAATCAAACTTACTACATCTTTGGGCAGAGACTGTGAAAAGGTCAATGTCATCAGCCAAAACAAGGCCAGGGGCAGTCTATGGAGCAGACCAACTGCTCACGTGCAAGTTCAGACTGAAGCTGAAAAAAATTAAAACTAGACCACCAAAGGCAAAATATGACCTTGAACTATATCCCATCTGAATTTAAACACCATATCAAGAATAGATATTAAGCATTAGACACTAATGACCCCAGACCAGAAGAACTGAGGGATGAAATCAAGAATACAAGAAATGCAAAATGTCATTAGAAAAGACAGGGGGAAAAAAAAAAAAAGACCCAAATGGATGTCAGAAGAGACTTTGAAACTTGCTCTCCAGTGTAGAGATACTAAAACATATGGAAGAATGAGGTGGTAAAAGCACTGGACAGAAAATTTCAAAGGGCAGCTAGAGAAGATAAAGTCAAGTGTCATAATGAAATATGCAAAGATCTAGAAATGTGCAAAAGGGAAGACCATGTTCAGCATTTCTCAAGCTGAAAGAACTGAAGAAAACTCAGGTCTCAACTTGAAATATTGAAGGATTCCATGGGCAAAATACTGAGTGATGAATAAAGCATCAAAAGATGGATGGAATATATAGAGTCATTGTACTGAAAAGAAACGATCAATGTTCAGCCATTTTAAGAGGCAGAATATATGATCAAGAAGTGAAGGTACTAGAGGAAAAAAGTCCAAGCTGCACTGAAGGCACTGGTGAAAAACAAAGTTCCAGGAATCGACAGAAAACAAATCAAAATCTTTCAGCAAACTAAAGGACCAATGGAGGCGCTCACTCATCTATTCCAACAAATCTGGAGGACAGAAGCCAACCAATTGAAAGAAATCCCTATTTGTGCCCATTCCAAAGAGAGGTTACCCAACAGAAGCATGTATCATTGAACAATATCATTAATATCACATGTTTAAGTGAAATGTTGCTGAAGATAATTCAAAAATGGTTGCAGCAGTACACAGACATAGAACTGTGTCAGAAATTTAAGCCAAATTCAGAAGAGGACATGGAATGAAAAGTATCATTCTTGATGTCAGATGGATCTTGGCTAAAGCAGAGATTATCAGAAAGATACTTGTGCTTTATTGACTATGTAAAGGCATTTGACTAAGTAGATCATGACAAAGTATGGATAGTATTGCAAAGAATGAGTATTCCAGAACACTTAGTTGTGTTTATGAGGAACCTGTGTATAGACCTAGAGACAGTTGTTTGAATATAACAAGGGGCTTTTGACTGGTTTAAAATCAAGAGAGGTGTGTGCCAGAGATATATCTTTTTATCATACTTATTCTATCTGTATGCTGAGCAAATATTCTAAGAAATGGAATATATAAAGAAGAACATGGCATCAGGATTAGAAGAACACTCACATTTCACCTTAACTTAGAGATCTTCTCAGAACAGATTTGATGAATTATACACTAATGACCCAAGAACAGAAGAGTTATGGGATGACATCAAGAACATCATAAGGGAAGAAAACAAAAGGTCATTAAGGAAACAAGAAAGAAGGAAAAGACCAAAATGGATGTCAGAACAGACTCTGAAACTTGCTCTTCAGTGTAGAGATGCTAAAGCAAATGGGAGAAATGAGTAGGAAAAAGAGCTGAATAGAAAATGTCAAAGGGCAGCAGGAGAAGGCAAGCCAGAATATTATAATGAAATGTGCAAACCAAAAGGGAAGAAAAGACTCAGCGTTTCTCAAGCTAAAAGAGCTGAAGAAAAAATTCAAAACTCAACTTGAAATACTGAAGGATTCCATAAACAAAATAATGAATGATGCAGAAAGGATCAAACGGAGAAATACACACAGTCACTGCTGTTGTTGCTGTTAAGTGTCATCGAGTTTGTTCTGACTCATAACGACTCTGTATACGGTTTCTGAGGAATGGCTGGTGGGTTTGAGCCACTCTTGTGGTCCAGCGCCACACAAGGACTCTACACAGTCACTGTACCAAAAAGAAATGGTCAATGTTCAACCATTTCAAGAGGCAGTATATGACCAAGAGGCAATGCTACTGAAGGAAGAAGTGCAAGGTGCACTGAAGCCATTGACACAGAACAAGGCTCCAGGAATTTGGCTGGAATACAAATTGAAATCTTTCAACAAACTGATATGGCATTGAAGACACTCACTCATCTATGCCAAGAAATTTGGAAGACAGCTACCAGGTCAACTGACTGGAAGAGATCCATATTATGCCCAATCTAAAGAGAAGTGATCCAATGGAATATGGAAATCATCAGACAATATCATTAATATCGTATGCAAGCCCCATCCAGAACCTTTTGAGGTGGGACATTCTCACTTGAAAGGATAAGCAGACCAGCCTGGACCAGTTAGAGGAATAGAAGATATTTCTTGATAGAAAGACCAGCAGGAAAAAAAATCAAAAACAAAAATGCAGTCTGATTGGCTACTACAAGAACAAGCTGGTTGTTTGCTGGGAAGCCACCAAGGCAAGTAATCAAGTTCCTTCAGGACAAACCCTCATCCAAGACTGAAACTCAAAGGGAACACACGAGCAGGCATGTAAGCTTGCTGGTGAGCAGGTTGGTCTACTAGTGAGAAGAAGAGGAAAGGCAGCAATGAAGATATGGACTGAGTTCAACCACATTCTATAGACTCTTGTCAACCTGGAGATATGAGAGTAAAGAGGAAGGGCTGGTTGGTCCAAAGTGTGGTAAGACTTGGGGACTCCTGAGCCCATGGACAAGGACCTAGCCACAGAGGGCTAGAGCTGAGAGTGAAGTGTCCAGCTGATACAGAGTGAGGGGAGATGCACAAGAGTGCCCAGACTTACAGATAGTACCCATTTGACCTTGCTTTGATGGCTTGATGATCACAATTCAACTAGAGGAAGATAAAAAAATCTGATAAAGGAAACAAGTGTAATTGCTACAATTTTATAAACTTGACTTATACTTATGTATGAAGTAGCTCAAAATACCAACAGAAAGGAAAGGATCACATTAGCTACCTAAAATGGGGGTCGGGGGGAGCTATAAAGGCATGAAGTGACTGGCTTACAAGTTTTCAAAAGAGAGTTTAGTTTCAGAGTGTGCAGGGGAAGATAGAATCCCCACTGAATAGTTTTTATTATGTCTAGATGAGTCTGGTGAAAGGAGATGGGGATAAGATTCTTATGATTCAACAGTGAGTAATTGTTAGCATGGCTAATTGTGATTGTTACAACTTGTAACAATCAAAGGTAGATTGTAAACAAGTTTTGTAACAAAAAGGGGGGAGTAAACCCCCCTCTAAGACTGAAACTCAAAGGGAACACACAAGCAGGCATGTACGCTTGCTGACGATAACATTAGTCTACTGTTGAGTAGAAGAGGAGGAAAGGTAGCAATGAAGAAATGGGCTGAGTTCAACCATGTTCCATAGACTCCTGTTGACCTGGAGATGAGAGAGAAGAGGAGCTGGTTGGACCAAAGTGTGGTGAGACCTGGGGACATCTGAGCCCATAGGCAAGGACATAGCTACAGAGGGCTAGAGCTGAGAATGATGCATCCAGCTGCTAAGAGGTGAGGGGAGAGATGCATAAGAATACCCAAACTTGCAGATAGTGCACATTTGACCTAGCCTAGATGGCTTGATAATCAGAACTTGACTAGAGGAAGATAAAAAAAAAAAAAAAAAAAACCCCACAATTTTTGATAAAGGAAATGAGGGCAAATTGCTGCAATTTGATGAACTTGATCTATATTCACAGAGGTAGTAACTCTATCATCAGAGAGGGAAGGAGTCTTCACATCAAATATCAATGCTATCCTTTCTGTACACAGATAGGGACGGGCAACCTAGACATTGACTACCTAAAATAAGGGTGAGATAAAGGCACAAAGTGACTGGCTTACAAGGTTTCAAGTAGAAGTTTAGTTTAAGAGTGTGTGTGGGAAGACAGAGTCCTCATTGAATAGTTTTCATCTTGTCTAGATGGGTCTGGTAAAAAGAGATGGGGATAAGATTCTTATGATTCAATAATGAGTAATTGTTATCATGACTAATTGCGAGTGTCACAACTGTAAAGGTAGAAGATTTGTAATAAAAGTGGGGGAGTAGTTAATCTTCCCATCCAGAAACAGAGGACCCTAGGAATATTAAGGGAAAAGAGCACAAGCAGAATGTGAGACTTTATCCAGAGAAGCAGCGATACCAGAGATGGAGGCAGAGATGGGGATATGGATAGAGGGAGCAGCTGAGAACTCTAAATTCATGGGAAGAGAGGGACTGAGAGCTGGCAGCCAGGAAGCAGACTTGCAGAATGTGTCCTTTGGTGGTGTAAATTATTATATATGCCCAAGTGTTTAAAAAAAAGCTAAAGTGAATAGAGAGAAATACTGTTAACTGATGGTACATGGAGGAGATTATAATCATTGTAATATGAAACAAAGTGTACAATTTGTTGAAAGTAAAACTGATGATCTGACCTTTAAACTTTCACTCAATACACAATAAAAACATTAAAAAAGAAATCAGTCTGCTAAATGTGACCTTTGGGCATTTTAAACAAATACATATTTTCAGTGTGATACATGCACATCCAAAAAAAAAAAAAAGGTAATAGAGGTAAATACTGTTAACTGATGGTACATGGAGGGGATTGTAATCATTGCAATGATTTGTTGAATGCAAAACTAATCATCTGCCCTGTAAACTTACACTCAATTCACAATAAAAGTTTTTAAAAAATTACATTAATTAATAACTGTTAACATAACAAATCATTACAAAAAATAAATTAGCTTGTCATACTTGGTCAGTTAATTAACTAACTCATCCCTAGGTACTGTGGGTTAATGTGTCAGACTGCAAAGCCTTTTGAACTGCAAGGTCAGCAGATCCAGCTCACCAGCTGCTCCTTGGAAACCCTACATAGGGTCACTATGGGTCGGAATTGACTTGACGGCACTTGACAACAACAACAATGTGATGACTAGGAGTCCTGGTATGGTGCTGCAGGCTAATGTTGGTTTGAATCACAAGGTCAGCGGTTCAAGCTCACCAGTCACTCGTGGGAAACCTTATACAAGGTCTGCGTGAGTCGGAATCGACTCCAAGTTACTTAACCACCACCACAACAAAGTGAAGACTGGAACTGCAGTGTCTTGGCATGGCCAGATCAAATTATTTCTTGAGCCTTATACATCCCCCACCCCTGCCTTAGAAGTTGATATCTAAACAATAACAGCATCCAAGGGAGCAGACCACTACTTCCACAAATACTATGTTGCCACAATGCTATAGAAATAGAAAGGTAGAGTTCTCTGGATGACGCAACTGAAGACAAAAAATTTAGGGCATTTCCATGCTCCCATGACAGTATGGACTATTTACAACTTGGGCTTTAGAAGTGACTAGGAAACTCTGATCCACTTACCAGAAGGCTCTTGAAGGGTGCTGACCTGGGCTTTGCTTCCATCTTAGAAAAAGATGGTACTGCATCGCCAGGTCTCTCCACTTAGGGAAGAATACATCTCTTAGGTAGGGATCTTGGTCTAAGAAGGGCCTGGTTTAATATGAAAATTTGGCCTTGAGACACTGCATTACCTCTATCTAGGAGCTCTGGTAGCGTAGTGGTCATGAATCGGGCTGCGTACCGCAAGGTCAGCAGTTTGAAACTACTAGCTCTTCTGTGGGAGAAAGATGAGGCTTTCTGCTCCCATAAAGATTTACAGCCTCGGAAACCCTGTACAGGGTCGCTATAAGTCGGAACACACTCCACAGCCAGTAGAAGAAGACATGGAGAAAAATGCAGTAATTGCTGAGATACAGAAGTGTTAACCTCATTTTCTATCTACATAAAAATGCCACGGTTTTGGTATTCATTGTCCAGCAGCAGCAACAGTACCATCACCAAGGGAGTGCTGGCATGGTGCTGTGGATAAAGCACTGGACCACGAGGAAGATTGGTGGTTCAAGCTCACCAAGAGTTGGAACTGACTCAATGGCACTAAACAACAAAAACAACCATGTTTAAATATGACACTTAACCCCGTCCTACCCCCCCCAGAAATCCCAGAAAGGAAAATACCACTATCTGAGATATCCTAGACACCAATCTAGTGCTTCACAAGTTCAATTAACGTGAATGAAGCTAGACCACAGGGTCTTTCCACATATGAATCAACTTCTGAGAGTAGCTTGAAGAAAGAAAGTGACAAATAATAACCTAGCATTCTCATTTCAAGAATTTACTTGTAAATGTATCATAATACATGGATTAAAAGGAAATATTTATATACTCCAATTATAGTTTCTGAACCTTGGCACTTATTCAATTGGCTGAGATAATAACTAATACCTGAGTTTGTAAGAGTGTATATTGGTTGGTACAGAATGAGGTAAAGATTTTTCTTTTAAAGTTGGGAAACCATCCTAGCTTTAGAAGCCAACCACTACAACAACTTTTGTTTAGTTTCTTATACTAAAGTTAACTGGGTCAAATGGCCTTAACACTAAATTCAGAGAAATCCAGCTTTATTACTGAAAGATAATTTTTCTGATCCCAGGGGCAAGTACACATTTTTCACTACCTTGAGGCCAACATCTTCATTCCTCACAAAATCAAATGAGTAATTATTCTCCACGGCACACCACCACCAACCACGTTCAACTTGGGTACTGAGCTGTACACATTCTTCTAAGAGACTGGCTCATATCTGAAATGATTGCAGGAAGCTAGACAGTTACATTTCATTACACAGACATTTAGTTTGGAGTTCCCGGATGGAGCAAATGGTTAAAGCAGAGGTGCCTCGAAAGAAAGGAATAGTGATCTACTTCTAAAAGCCGGTCATTGAAATCCTGAGGAGCATAGCTCTACTCAGACACACATGAGTTTGTTATGAGGCAGAATCACCTCCATTACAACTGGATTTTTTTTTTTAATACTTAGTTTACAAGAAAGCAACACTGTTGTTTTACTGTTGTATATTTAGTCACTTCTGAGCCCTAGCAGACCCGCTCCACACGGTGCCCTACGTCCTAATCTTCATAGGAGCTGATCACTAGATCGTTGCTATCATCGGGATGCTGGGTAGGTTCGAACCACTGGCTTTTGGTAACCAAGGGAGCACTTAACCATTGTGCCATCAAAGCTCCTTAATGCAACGTTAACTCAGTAAAAAAAAAAAAAGCTTTAAAAAGAAAAAGAATGACTTAAATAGTACAGAACTCTACTTAGTGAGTCCCCGTTTAAGATGGGAATGTGACTCTGTTGTTTCTGCCAGGAGGTCTTGCAGAGTGGGCCTCTGGTAGTGCTGGGTGGAATCCTATGTTTACATTTGATACAATGTGGTTCCTGAAAAGAACATTTTAACCATTTACAATTTTTACCTTAGACATTGATTCTAGAACTTAATCATGGATAAGATTCCTTGACTGTACCACCAACAATCTGACCCATGCACCTGAGATAGTACACTTCTATAAAATGCCATAGCAACCAACCTATTACATACTTTATCAACATATGACATAATAATATATTACAGTAGACAGAAACTTTATCTATGATACAAGCCCAATGTCTAACCCACAGTGCCATCAAGGGCTCTGTGGTGAAAACGAAATACTTACAAATGTAGGTCCTTTTAAAATCAGCTACTACCCAAGAACCTGGAGATGGAATATGTCTTGAGAATACTAACCCTTTGAAGAAGTCCTGTTTGCTGAGCTTGTCTGACTGCACCAGCTGATAGAGTAATTGGCCCATGTGATCCCTGGTGATCTGGCTTCTTTCCAGGGTGGACTCCACCCCCACTCTCACAAAAACATGCAGCACACCCTGGGCATTCAGCTCTTCTACACACTGCATGGCTTCCTGTTCAAACAGCAAACAAAGGTTTACTCCAAAAATGGCATGGCATTACCAAAGTTAAAATAACTTTAAAATCTGTTATTTATGACAAAGTCAATAGAAAGCTCTATGAACAAGAAAGTTTCAATGCTTCTTTTTTTTCTTGAACATAGTATTTATTGTTACTGGTGTTAAGCGCTGTTGAGTCAGTTCCGACCCATAGACCCATAGCGACCCTGTATAGGGTTTCCAAGGAATGACTGATGAGATTAAACTGCTGACCTTGCCATTCAAGCCAACTTTTACATAATATAGCCCAGTAAAATACAGACTGAAATGAGCAATATTATTCACATTTAATAAAAAAAAAAGAATAGTATGTCTTTATCTGATCCACGGCACCTAACCACCACCACCATAAGGCTAACATGTTTAGATTAACAATCTACTGCCCTCAAGTCAATTCCCACTCATAGCAAGCCTTCAGGACAGAGTAGAACTGCTCCATAGGATTTCCAAGACAGTAAATCTTTAAGGAAATATACTGGATCGCTTTTCTCCTACAGAGTGGCTGGTGGTTAGAACTGCGGGTGTTGTAGTTAGCAGCTGGATGTTTAACTCATTGTGTACCAGGACTCTGGAGGTAGGGAAAGGACTACTCAATATGGAGACTTCCACTGCATTTCCAATACAGCTGCGTACATCCCTCCTCCCCTACTGCTTCCACATAGATATTTCAGTTTTGCCTGGTGTCCCTGAATCCAGAATGTGTTGGTTCAGCTTCTGACAAGACTAGTGTTTCTGCATGTTTGGTGAATGTGGGATGTGTGCATCTGACTGATGGACTGCACATCTAATGTGTTTCACAACCGCTGCTTTTATCCTCTCTGTTACATCTCCTGGTGGTGCTCTAGGGTAAGCATTGGACTGCTAACTGTAGGATCATTAGTTCAAAACCCTCAGCCATTCCAAGGGGGAAAGAAAGAGGCTTTCTGCGCCTGTAAAGACTTATTGCCTTGGAAACCCTACACCACAGGGTTGCTAGATGTCAGAACTAACTCAGTGGTTGGCAGTGCGTTCAGTTTTGGTTTGGCTACGATATTTAATCCTCCTTCATCGTTGTATTTTGAAACATTTCAAATCTACATAGAAGTAACACTCAGATACCTTCATTTAGATTTAGGTTCATCAATTACTAGTTTGCTATACTTGTTTTCTTTCTGTATATACACAATTTTTATTTCTGATCATTTGGAAACAGGTTGAGGACATTACCACACACATTTCATCTACATACACTTTAGATTAATCTTCTAAAAATATTTGCCGACACACCATTTTCAAATCTAAAACATGTAACATTGATACAATGTTACCAAAAACATGATCAGATGTATACAGTTGTTGTTAAGTACTGTCGAGTCGATTCTGACTCATAGCGACCCTGTATAGGGTTTCTGAGGCTTTAAATCTTTGCTGGAGCAGAAAATCACATCTTTCCCTCTTCAGAGCAGCTGGTGGGCTTGAATTGTTGACTTTGTGGTTTGGAGTTCAGTTCTTATTGTATGGAGCCTGTTGTTTATAGTACATGTTTCAATTTCCACAACTTTTCCTAAAATGTTCAATATAGCTCTTCAAAACAAAACAAAAAACACAACAGTTCTAGGATCCAGCCAAGAATCATTCAGCTGTCAGATGCCTCTTCAGATGCCTTTCATCTAGACCAGTTCCCTGTCTCATCTTCTCAAAAACACTCAGAGGTCATTCATCTTATAAAGCTGTTTCTTATACACATTTCTAACCCACCATTCCTTGTATTTTTTTTTTACCCCATCTGATATTAGTCAGCTAAATAAATTTATTAGTCTGCTAAATAAACTTACCATTCATATTTCTAATGTCCAACTTCCAAATGTTACTGCTGTTTTGTTCTTGTGGGCTTTTACCTGGTTTTAAATCCATCACCATCACTATACTGCCTTTTCAGGAAGGAGTGAAAATGAATGAAAGTATTCAAACCTCAGTATTTAACCTGAAGTGTATTCCAAAGGGATTCTAACCATAGCATACTTTAATGCCAAGGAAATTTGTAATCTTACTCTTACTCCAGATTTTCTCAAGGTTTTCTTCGTATTATTTCTGAACCCAGTTGAAATGACATCTCCCACAGTCCTCTCTGCCTCCCCCAATCACTATCATATGACCTTATTCTACTTCTCAAATAGTACACTTTTTTTTTTTTTTTTTTTGCAGTTGCTGTTTGTCACCTATCTTTTAGGGCCAGCTTTATCTTGATCTCTTCCCCTAGAAAGTAAGTTTCATAAAAGTCAGGCATTGGTTATGCTGTTCACTATATAGACTACAGTAGCCCAAGCCAGTGTAGAACTGCCCCATACAGTTAGTAAGGCTGTCTTCTTCATGGGAGCAGATTCTCCTATCTTTCTTCCTTGGAGTGGCTGGTAGGTACAAACTGCTGACCATTTGGTTAGCCAGAGCCCTTTAAATACTCTGTCATTAAGGCTCTTTATTACCAGGCGGAAAACCAACCAAACCTAGTGCCAACAAGTTGATTCCAACTCATAGTGATCCTTTATATGGTTTCTGATACTGTAAATCTTGACAGAAGCAATAGCCTCATTTTTCTGCTGTGGCTGATGGCTTAAGGTTAGCAGAACAATGCCTAAACCACAGTGCCACCAGGGTTCATTTACTCCCAGGCAGTATACCCTAAAAATACGGTTGGCATGTTTTAGGTACTCAAGCATACAGCGCAGAGACTAAGACCATAAGCATTCGAAGCAGACTCACCCAATTCTACTGTGTGAGGTTGGAAGTGCCACATAAATTCTCAGCCTTGACTTCCTCTCAGAAGGTTATTGTAAGGGGTCAAATGATGTACTGGGCACATTGCCAGGTACAATAAAAGGGTTCAATAATCATTAATTTGTATTACTGCTAATAACAATAGCTCAAGATGTTAGGGGGAAAAAACTCCAAATCCTCCTTAGGATGGGCTCTTATAAGCCTTTAGCATGACTCTTGAGGCAATGAGCAAAAGTATAACTTATGCTCTGAATCTGCCACTTATTAGCAGTATGACCTCAAGGAAGTTTACTTACATCTTTGCATCTCAGCGTCTATCTGTAATGATGAAAATTCTGGCAATATCATTCTCAGGAGAGTGTTAGAAGGATTAAATGAACTAATACACATAAAAGATACAGAAGAGCACTGGGCATGTAGGAATCCCTCATGAATGCCAGCTATCACTGTTGTTACTGTTAACATGCCCTCGAGTTGGTTCTGACTCATAGTGACCCTCATAGGGTTTCCGAAACTTTAAATCACTGTGGAAGTATGAAAGCCTTATCTTTCTTCTGTGAAGTGGCTTGTGGTCCACAGTCCAGTGCTTATCCTCTAGAGTTACTGTGCTCCCGCAGACATCATTCCAGGCACTTAATGCAATTCTGCAGGCAGAGGTGCCCTGTATGTTGCATGCTGACATAGTTCTGTCTGTTCCACACTGTAGGTCTGGCTTATGGCTAACATGCCTGCCACTGTTATAATTAAGTGCTACAAGGTCTTTTCCTACCTACATCTTAAAGTCCACCACAAGGCTATAATTTTCTCCTTCCTAAGTGTTTGCTACTCACTGATTTTGTAGGCCTTTCAAATTTTTTCTAAAGCAATATTCCACTGCTGTCTTCCATATTATCTCTGCCTTTTGTCTTTCTTAGCCTTTCAGTTGTATTTTAAGTTTTTTTACACTTTGCACTTTAATGACAGGAAAAAGCTGTGCTGCTGGTTTACAAGAAAACTCATTTTCCAGAAATCCTACTAACAAAACACGAGAAATCAATATGTTCTATGGCTTTATCCAGCTAATGCTTTGTTTTGGGTGGTGGGGGTGGAGGCAGGGGGCATCTCCAAGTCTTCTACAAAGCACTCCTCTCCACCTCATCTAACATCAAAACATCTTTCTGCTGTTTGGGGCCATTACAGAGGCTGGGCTATGGATAACCCAAGTAATTTTGTGAACAGGAAGCATGTAATGACTATACTGACAAGGAAATAAGTAATCTTGAAAGAATTTTTAGTAATATAATGCCAAAGAAAATTGGTTAATATACATGACAGACATGCTTTAACAGATAATAACAATTTTAACACATAAGTCTTTCCTGATGCCAAATATTCTACTAGCTCCCATTACAGGCTCTCTACTAAATTCTCATAAATCTTCTAACAATTATTACAATTTTAAATTAAGTAACTACTTGCAAACTTAGCTCTTCATGTGCTCTCTCTGCCAGTAGACTGGGGTTCTCATGAGATCAGGCAACATGTCTATCTTATTCAATTAACATTTCAAAATGAAGATCAAGTAGAAGGTAAGGGTTGATTCAAAGGGACAATTCAAAGCTTATATTCTGAAATATCTTTTATGCTGTCTGACTCTTCTACCCTGGCTTACTCCTTATATATAAGTCTTAGAAAATAAGGAAAAGATAACACCAGCTACACTTCAAGGTTCATATGAAAATCACAATTGAAATGACTATAAAGCACATGACAAGTATAAAGGGTGCTAGGAACACTCATAGAAAGTGTGGTGGCATCACACGATAAGCACTGGACCGCAAACCACAAGGTCAGTGGTTTGAGCAGCTCAGCGGGAGAAAGATGAAGCTTTCTGTTCCTGTAAAAGATTTAAAGCCTCAGAAACCCTATACAAGGTTGTTATGGGTTGAAAACAACTCCACAGTACTTAACAACAGAGAACCCTCATATTGACATGTGTTGCTTTTTTGTACAATAACATCAAAGTATATTTGGTTTTCCCATAGTTGAGGATGGATTATTGCCTATTTTCTCTTTCCTCCAATCAATCTGGAGTTCTGGTGTGGTGCTGTAGATTAATGCGCTGGACTGCAAAGTTGATTTGAAGCTCAAAGTCAGGGGCTCAAGCTCACCAGCCTCTCCTTGGAAATCCTATACAGGATTGCTATGGGTTGGCACTTAACAAAAACAACAACAACCATTCAATCTGTGACTTACAGTATCAATTTAAAAGAAAATACTTGAATCCGAGTTAAGTAAACTAAATTGGGTATGGCTTGGATTACTTGACTTAAGTCTGATTAAATATACAATGAAAATTGATTTCTATTAGAAGCAAGACTCTCTGCCATAGGGCCAGTGCCTATGAAAAGAAATGTGGCTGTCTCTGTTGTTGTCATTGCCTTCTCTTTTGTAAATTCCATTTACCTTAAAATCATTAATGTGTAGGAATTCATCAATGATAGATTTAGACTTCCTCTCCATCTCCACTTCTGATAATGCAGGCTTGTCAGGGGCTGACGTTGCTGGAATTTCTGGTTTAGCTACTAGTGAGGTTAAAAAGAGTGAGAAAGTAAAAATGTCAATTACTATTAAAGTGGTGGGATTACAGTCAACAGTATTTGTGTTGGCATATTATTTTTCTCAGTAAAGGCGTTACAATAGATCCAAGTTTGACAAAGCAAGACATGTAAAAGCAAAATATAGAAACCTTCATTTTGTAAGAGCTGTATTAAGGAACTTCATATTCTGTAACAGTGAAAAGAATGTCAGGACATGATGAGCTTCTATAATTACAGGCATGCTGTCCCCGTCTGTATTTCAATCCCTTCTCATGGGTTAGATAATAACACACGAGGGCTCCACAACCCTGCACAGATCACAGGGCCCTGCTGGCTACAATGGCCTGCCCCATGGCTCCTCCATCAACACCTTTGCTCAGGAGGCCCTCATTGTCTGGAATACTCTCTCTGTCCCTTCACTCCCTATCTGGTCTTCTCTGAAAATCTGCTTTATTCCTACTGGCATTACAGATCTGAGAGACTCTTTCCTTGACACCCTTCTCTCTCTAGCTCTAGAGAGTTCCTTTTCTAAGTTCTTTCTTAAAACTAGGTTCCCTTCCATTGAAGCATTTTTCTCAATTTGTACTAATGTAATCTTAGGTGAGATTATTTCATAAAGGTCTTTGTGAACTGGCAGACTGAATGCTGAGAGAGGAGACTATCGAGTGCTGCTCCTCAGAAACCCTATATGGGGCGCTCTGAGTCAGAACTGACTCGATGGCACGTAACAGCAACAACAGGCACTCACTAGGTGGTCAGTGTGCGTCTGGTGAATGAACAAATGAACTAGACAATAAACATATAGCTACAAAAGACATTTTTGTGTCCTATACTCAGTGTTCCCATAATACCTAGCACATGTGTCCAGAAAGCTAAAAGATACAAATCTACAAAGTTGGGTGAAAACATTTCAGTTTGTCTCGGAAGTCCATTTAGAGACCACAGTTAGGAGAAACAATTTAAATAGTGCAACTAATTTGAAAGCTATAGAAATGTTAAAAACAACCAGCATTACTTAGTGATTAAGATTCAAAATTAATTTAATTTTCAGCATTGTCAATATCATTACATCCTTTAAAAACTTTGTATTTACCAGGTCGTACTCTAAGTACCAACATTCTCATTTAATCTTCAAAGTAACCCTATAAAGATGATTTGATACATTTATTATGACCATTTTACAGATAAGGAAACTGAAACATAGAAAGGCTAAATTCTCAGAGAATTACCTGAATAGATTTTCTTAGCATACATAGGGCTGTTGTTGTATGCCATCGAATCAATTCCAACTCATAGAGACCCTATAGGGCAGAGAGGGACTGCCCTGTAAGGTTTTTTATTTCTCTTCTATTTGTCGTTGTTGAGAATATGCAAAACAAAAATCCACCATTTTCAATAGTTCTACATGTAAAATTTAATGATATAGATCACATTCCTTGAGGTGTACAACTGTTCTCATCCTCTTTTCCCAAGCTGTCCCTCCTCCATTAACATAAATGCACAACCCCCTAAATTTGCTAATATTAATATCTTTCAAGTTGCAGTTGTCAATTTGATCACATATTGAAAGACCACAATGCTTACAGCAGCAGATTCTTTACCAGTTAAACTAAACTACTGTTTGGTTTGATGATGATTTCAGGGCATATTTTTGGTTTAAGGTTTAAAGATGATCTCAGGCCCATAGTTTCAGGGAGGGATTCATGATCTTCCATGGCTCCAGAAAGTCTGGCTCCTATGAGAATTTTAAATTCTATTCTGCATTTCCCTCTTCTGATCAAGATTCTTCTAAAGAATCTTTGATCAGAATGTTCAATAATGGTTGTAGGTTGTAATCTTTATGGGAGCACATCTCCAGGTCTTGTTTTATCATGGATCTGCAGACAGGTTTGAACCACTGACATATTGGTAGCAACTGAGTGCTTAAACATTGTGTCACTGGAGCGTCTTAATTCATGCTGTAGTTGTTGTTAAGTGCTGTCAAGTCAGTTTTGACTCATAGCAAGCTTGTATAGGGTTTCTGAGGAGCAGCTGGTGAGTTTGAACTTCTGACCTTGCAGTTCAAGGTTGAGTACTTATCCTATAGTGCCATACCAGGACAGGCTAAACCCATGCAAAAACTACTTGGATTACCAAGGAAGATGAGAGCAACAAAAAACAACCTGGCAACTTCTCTCTGGTTTGTCTTATAGTGGCTCCAATCATGTGAGAATCTGCATACATTTGAGGGTCTCCACACTGGTGTGGTGCCGTATAATAAACACTGGACCTCAAGGTTGGTTTGAACTGCAAAGGTCAGTGGTTCAAACTCACTAGCCGCTCTGCAGAGACACTATACAGGGATACTAGGAGTCAGAACTGAAATGATGGCACTTAACCACACAAAGTACAGTGGTGTATTATTAAAGGGATAGGTAAGAAATTAGAGTGTTTAACATACAGCAAGAGGCTCTCATTACCCTAACATTTAGTAGAGAAACAAAAAATTTATAAATTGCTAAGGAATGAGAACTAAACTACAAAACTATGAAGCTGCCCTTTAATTTTTAAGGCACGGGTTTATGCGCTGCATAGGTTCCTGGGTGGTGCAAAGTGTTCTTGACTAACCTAAAAGTTGGTAGTTCTAACCTACCCAGATGTGCCACAAAAGAAAAGGCTAGGATCTATTTCTATAAAGATTACAATGAAGAAAACCACACGGAGCAGCAGTTTGACTGTAATAATACATGGGATTCTCATGAGTTATAACTGGCTTGATGGCAATGGGTGTGGGGCTTATTTTATGGTCTATGTGTATGGCTCCCATATATTGACTCTGAAATCTATTCACGAACACAGTCTCCTTTGTACTTTTCCTTCTAATTGAAGGCCCAAATCTCCAGGCACAGTCTCTCACCTGACTCCCTTGTTTTGTTCCGGTCTGCTTCAGTAATACTCCTTTCTAGATCCACGCCTCCTGTTAGTTGTTTCACGGTCTCTAGCATTTCTCTCCGTTGCTCTTCTTGAGACTGATTGTCTAACAGATCTTTACTGCTGCTGCCCCTCATGAAAGTGTTTGGACAAGCAGATGCAGATGGAAGGGGCTTGTCATTCTTCTCTCTGCCCACGCTGCCACGACTTGGAAGACAAAAACAACACTTTTCAAAACAAAGATCCCTTCCTCCCCTTTATATGCAGTTACAAACAATACCAAGGGTCTCTTAGTATATAGAATAATTTTACAAACAACTTAAGATGTCTGAGAGGCCAATTATATGCCAGAGTATAATTATTTATACAAAATGAGAGATCAAAGTCTTTCAAAGGGAATGTTGATTAAGTTTGCTTGCTTGTTTGTTTGTTTGTTTAAGTTTATATTGTGAATTGAGTGAAAGTTTACAGGGCAGATCACCAGTTTTACATTCAACAAATCATACACCTTGTTTCATTACAATGATTATAACCCCCCCATGATAACATCAGATAACAGCATTTCTCTCTATTCACTTTAGCTTTTTTAAAAATTAAGATATGTTTTAACTATTTTCTAAATTGGTAAAAAGGATACTAATTACATTTGAAAAATATCAACATCAATTCATTATTTTAGTTTTCAACATATATTTTTTACAAATAAAGAAGATATTGATTAAAGTATGAACTGAATGAATCAAGTAGAATATCAGAGGAACATGGTATCACTATCTTAGAGATCTACAACATAGTATTTATTCATAATCTTCAAATTAATGGAAAGTATTTAAGAATTAGGTAGAAGTAGTCTATCAACCGTGGAAGGCATACACAGACTCTTCAAATATTATTTATACTTTTTTGTGTGTGTGTGTGTTTTTTTTTTTTGGTTTAATCAGCTAGGCAACGAGACGTCTGGCTAATGGAAGATGTGGTGGAAGTGATGTGCTGTGGAGTTGGTTCCAACTCACAGTGCATAGGATTTCCTGCATAGGGTTTCCAAGGCTATATGTAAAATTATATCTTTTTTAAGGCTGTAAATTTTTACGAGAGCAGAAAGCCTTATCTTTCTCCTACAGAATGGCTGGAAGTTTTGAACTTCTGACCTTGAGGTTAGCAGCTTGACTCATAACCACTACGCTATCAGAGTTCCTTTAATGGTAGATGTTGCTATTGTTGTTAAGTGCCATCAAGTCAATTCTGACCCATAGTGACCCTGTATGGGGTTTTCCAAGGAGGGACTGGTGAGCATGAACCACCAACCTTGCATTTCAAACTGAGTTTGCAGTCCAGCGCTTAACCCGCAGCACCACACCAGAAAGAGCAAATTAAAAGGGACAAGAGGGGAGGGTGTAGAGGCAGGCCAACAGTTCAACCCCTATGAAGGAACATACACAAAAGCTCAAAAAGTCGAATAATCTGGAGACATTTATGGTAGGGCCAACTACACTTCAATAGCACAACTGGTGTTCAATGACATGAGTAACAAAAAATTTCATGTGTACTAAATAAGATTTTATTTCAAAAGCTAACGGAATCAGTAACATAGCTCAGAAAGTCTACTTAGTTAAACTGATATCACACACACACACACACACACACACACACAAACAACTGAAGAAACTGAGAGCTTAAGAAACTGCAGCCCTGGAAATTTTGGTAAGATAGCTGACTAGGCAGGCATGCTACACGGATCCTCTACAACAAAGATATGAGAGACCGAATAAAACACAGATGAAAACCTGGAAAACTGAATTTCAGAAGGAAGGTTAGAGAAATGGATTGAGTGCTTCCTGTGAGAAGCAGCTGAGCAGGGATGGTGAGAGAGGAAGGCTGACTGGTGAACAGTTGACCAGACATGGCAGGATCATCCTGAACCTTTGTGAGCTGTACTGGCAATAGAAGGTGGCATGGCAGGACAGAGGTGCACAGGCGACTGGGAAGGTGCGATTCCTTCTTTGTCCCCACACACCCCCTGGTGACCAGAGGTGTGGCCAGCTCCCACTCTCATCTACCTCCAGCACAGCTTCTGCTCTCCAGAAGTTTGGAGCCACACCAATGGGAGGCGGGGCCCAGCTGCTCTGATTCTGTGTACCATTTTGGTACCTGGATTCAGGTTGGCTCAGCTTGGGACCTATAGAATGCACAGAGCCACCAGACCAGCATTTAACCAGTCACCCTGCTCTCCACTGCTCTGTGGTCCTAACAGACACTGAAACTAGCTCTATCAGAGGTCTACTTCCGGAATGAGTGCCCTGAATATAGATAACACTGAGGCAGACAGGAACTCCATGTAGGGCCAGGAACTGAACTCCATTGTCACAACCTTCCCACAGCCACCTCATGAGCTCCTTAGCTTTCAGGAGCCACCCAGACTTTTCCCCCCTCTGGGTCCAACAGCTACACTGTTTTTGTTTTTGTGTTTGTTTTTTTCCTTTTGTTGTTTCATTATTTTTGTCTGTTCTTACTCCTTCTTCTTCTCTTTCATTCACTTGAATTTTATCCTTTCTATTTCCACTTTTGTTTTGCCATGTTTTCTTCTGTTTCTCATTTCCCCCTTTTGATCTTTCTTTACTACTCTTTACTCTCTTTTTCTCACTTCCTCTCTCGCTAGTTTTTTCTTTCTTTTAAAAAAAAATCTTCCTTTTATTTTTCTTCTACAATTCCAATTTCCTGTCCTTCTTTTGTCTTTATAGTTGTTATATTCTGTTTTTCTTGTTGCTGATTTTTTTTTTTCTTCCTCTTTATTGTTTTTATTGTTTCACTGTTGGCTGCTTATTTATTGAGTTACGTTTTCTTGTATGTGTGTGTGTACGAAGGGTCTTCTTTTTCCCACCCAAAAGGAGACAACAACCATACCATACCCATACAACCCTGCCACAACTGTCCCCTCTGCAGCTCCACCCACTGGGAAAGAGCCAATACCAGCTCATATATCATCTGATCATGGACAGACATCAGTCAGCACCAGCCAAACCCACCCTAAATTGAGATGCACAAATGGTGTAAAAAACCAAACAAACCAGTGTACATGCTTACCCGCTTCCATTCTCTAACTACACTCACAGGAGAGAGTTGGTAAGACCCTAAGAACACATCAACATACAATTACCAATTAAATACAAATATGACAACCCTACAATGCCCGGAAACAACAGACAATTTAGCTCATAAGAAGAAACAAGAGATAATAGCTCCAACAAATAACCAAGATGCAGAGTCAGATAATGTTTCTGAAGAAGAAAAGGTAATGGAACTAACTGGAAAAGAATTCAAAATAATGATATTTAGGTACCTTCAAGGACTGACAAAAAGATCGAGGAAAGTAAGAACACAGAAAAAAGTTTAGAAGAATTCAGAAAAATACTACAAGAATAAACAGACAAAATAAATGCTAATTTTGAAATAATACAAAACCTGCCATTAGAAATCTACACGATTAATACTAAGATTTCAGAAATGGACAATACATTGAATTGAAAGGGCAAAAGAGAAGATTTGAAGCAAAGGAAGCACAAATGACTGAGCTTGAAGATAAATCTCTCAATACTAGCATGGTAGAAGAACAATTAGAAAAAAAGAACCCAAAGAAAGCTTAAGAGTTACTGTGGGACACCATGAAGAGGAACAACTTATGGGTGATCAGAATTCCAAAACAGAAGACATAATAAAAAGCACAGGGAACACTATCAAAGAGTTATTGGAAGAAAACTTCCCTATCATCATGAAAGATGAGAAGATAAGAATAAAAGAAGCTGAATAAACTACAAACAGGATAGATAAACAAACAAACAAACAAAATCATCAAGACATATCATAATAAATCTTTCCAAATACAGTGACAAGGAAAGAATCCTGAGAGCAGCTTGGGAAAAATAAACTTACTTAACCTGAAATTATCATACATGACATCACCCCCCATAACTCAATCCAGTTATGGAAGTATTTAAAGTAACACAAGCCTACCAGACTGAAAATAGGGAACCAGACATACCAATGTATAATGAAGTCAGCTGCAAAGCAAAAAGAGAGAATAGTGTAGACAGAGAATTCTCAATTGGCAAAGAAGTCACATAGATTTCAAGATAAAACAGACTTTTAAACAGGGAAAAAATTTTAAAATGACAAGGTAACTTCAAGAAAACTAATATACTTGCACATCAAAATTTAAAAAGAGGAAAACTGAAATATTCAGCAAACACAAAAGAAATGAAAATGAAAAGAAAACCCACAAGCAAAATGAAGTCAGTACAGGAAATGCTAGGGAATAACGAAATCAGCAGCACCACAAAAAAATCAAAACAAAAAACACCCAGCAAAACACAGAAATAAAATCAGACCTACCGATAATTATACTGAATATAAACAGATTAAATTTACCCGTCAAGAGACAATGAGCAAAATGGAGAAGAAAACAGAATACTTCAATGTATTGTCTTCAAGAGACACATTAAAATGATGGAAACAGCCTAAATTCCTATCAACAGAAGACTTGTTAAATAAACTTTGGTTCATACACACAATGCAACGCTGATGACTAGTGATGATTCTTCAAAACAACTCACAACATGTATGAACCCAGAGAACATTATGTTGCGTGGAAATTCGTCTACCACAAAAGGACAAATATTGTATGAGACCAATGTTGTAAAAATAAAAGGTTTTCTTGGTAAAAGAAGCTATCTATGATGGTTACGGGGGGGTGAGCGGGGGGAAGCGGGGAGGGAGACTTATTCACAGGCTAGAGGACAGACACATAGTGAACATGGGTGAGAGGGCAGGCAATGCACAAGAGGGTGGTTGTCGAGGATGGATGGGGGTAGCGGGCGACAGACAGAGGAGTGTAAGAGTAAAAGTGAATAGACGTAAATATTGTTAATCATTGGTACAAGGGGGGGGTTGCAATTATGGAATGAAGCAAAGTATATGACTTATAGAATGTGAAGCTGATGATCTGCTCTGTAAACCTTCACTCAATTCATAATAAAAGGTTAAAAAAAAGAAACTGCAGCTCTGAAAGTTCTTACATCAAAAATGTTCTTTTTTGTAACTGTGCCATGGGTCCTCATTCTCTGTAAATCAGCCAACAGACTTGACTGCATCAATACAACAAAAACACTAGTAGAAAGACAGTAGATACAGAGACTAATGAATAATACTAACAGATAATCTTAAATCTAACTTGAAGAACACTGTCACAGGAAAGCTACGGGATGGCTAACATGTTAATTCACAAGATGGCTCCTCTAGAGGACCCTGGGGCATTTAGCTTGGAGGGACCTATGTGTTCCTCCTCTAGGCTCCTTGGGTGGACCTGGCTTTGTTAAGGAGCAAAGTGGTAGGAATCTGCTAGGTAAGCTGCCCCTCCCTTCTACTTCATATCAAATCCACTGCTGAATTATGTTCCACTTTTGGAGCATTATAGACTGTGAACAGTAACGAAGGGGTTAGGGGGATAAAATGAAACCTGACTCAGGAGAGGGAAGATGACTGCAGATGCTTTCCAGCCACAAGGATTGTCATTATTACCTGGGAGGGTAGGTACATGTGTGAGACAGAAAAACATGAGGCAGACACACTGACAGGAAGGAAAGCCTTGAGTAATCATAAAAATCAGGCTTCTCACCTGGTTAAAGTCCTTCTGGAATCAAACTCCAAAGGTGTGGAAGATGTGGATCCTGAGGGTGCTGGGGGTTGCAGAGCAGAAAATCTGTTTAAACTGGAAGCACTTGACCGTAAGGCATCTACAAGAGTTCAAGATTCAGAAAAAAATACAAATCACAGGGCTAAAATACAGATTCTCATTCATCTGCCTTCTTGGGGCGGGGACCGAGGTTTGAATTTCTAATAAGCTCCAAGGTGATACCCCAGCCGTGCGCCACAAACCATACTCTGAGAAGCAAGGTGTTAGAAGGAATTTGTATATAAAAGTTAGTTTAGGAATCTCCACTCATTACAACCACTTGCTTCTTTCAAAACAATTCATTTATCCTGGTTAGTGCATAGCGTTGTTGTTGTTACGTGCTGTTGAGTTGGTTCCAACTGAAAGCAACTCTATATAGGGTTTCCAAGGAGCACTTGGTGGGTTTGAACTGCTGAACTTATGGCTTAAAGTTCAGTGATGATCCTACAGCACCACACTAGGAATCCAGTGCATAGGGTAGGAGTGGTAAATTGGGGAGAAGGAAGGCGAGAAACAGGGATACAAGCAAAAACAAAACAAAATATTGCACTTTGAGAAATATACTCTATGCTATGATCCGTAGCATAGTGGTTACAAATCGGGCTGTGAACCTCAGGTTCAGCAGTTCGAAACTACCAGCTGCTCCGTGGAAGAAAGATGAGGCTTTCTGCTCCCGTAAAGATTTACAGCCTCGGAAACCCTGTACAGGGTCACTAAGAATCGGAATCAACTCCACGGTACATCACAGCAACAACAACATGATCCCATTTATGTAAACTTATGTGTGTGCAATGAAGTGAACACAGTTACGTGTCCCCCAACATCTACGGTAAGTTTTGTGACATACGCTAGTCTGCGATTTGAATATTACGTGAACACCAAATAGGCAGTCCCAGAGTATGAACAAGTTCTGTTCCGAGGTCTAACTTTAAGTGAAACTTGTATATACGTTAGAACGTTTTGGTACGGATGCTATCTAATGTCAGTTAGTCAAACGTTTGTCTTAGCATACATTGTATCTTTTTAAGCATAAAAAAAGCATTAAGGAAACATTTCCAGATACACTAAAGTAATAATAATCATAAAATTTTGATATGTGAAAGTGATCATAACATTTTCAGATCTAAGGTCAAATGTCTGAAAATCCAACTTTTGAGAAAGATTTTGAAAAATATTTTAATTCAATTCTTTATTCCTTTATAACTTCCAAAAATTAAATTCTTCTGGGTATGAATATTATTTTTCTCAGCACAGTGCATTTCTTTTTCAAGTTTGGGGGGTCTCAGTAATTTCTTTAATTATACTGACAAGAGAAACCTAATAGTTTAAGTCTTAATTAAATAGATTAACAGAATTAAATTCTAAAAAAACATATTTAAAATATCTCAGGATTCTTACTGAGAAGGAGCTCTTCATATTTCAGGTTAGTCAAAGAGCTTTACCTACCCACTGCCACAGAACAGAATTTGACACATAGCAACTCTGAATAGGGCTTCTGAGGTTGTAAATCTTTATGGGAGCAGAAAGCCTCCTTGTTCTGCTTGGAAATGGCTGGGATGTTTGAATTGCTGACCTTGCAGTTAGCAGCCCAATGCATAACCCACTACATAACCAGGGCTCCTTACAGAGGGTTAAGAATGCCAATAAAAGTGTGGGGTGACGAAATCCTTTCTTAAAAGTTATTATGAATGACTGTGTGACTTGCCTTGTGAGGTGGATGGATGCTAACAGACCATATTCAAGTTATCCTGATGGTAACTCCATACTTACCAGTCTCACTTGCCTTTGCCCCACCACTGCTGCCTTTCCCCCAGCTTCCCAGCTGTGCTTTAGGTACCAGCTGAATTTTATCATCAATTGTGGGCTGTAACACAAATGACCAAAAGTCAATTATAGGGTATATTTAAAAATGACAGCTTTTTTATTTCAATGCAAGAGAATCTGAAGTACTTCCTTGGAATCTAGGCTCCAAAAACCACAGGTCTTCCAATTTAAGATGATGTGCTAGTGTGCTAAATGTAAGCAGTTTTTAATGAGTCCCCTTATACACTAATGCCCAGTGATTTCAAAAGGAAAAAGAATACAGAGGCATACCTAGGATATATTGCAGGTTTAGTTCCAGAACACCATAATAAAGCAAATAGTGCAGTTAACTGAATCACGACTTTTTTTTTTTTATTTCCTAGTAAGTACACTATACTGTAGTCTATTATGTGTGCAACAGCATTATGAAGATGTATGAAATATAGTGAGAATTACTAAAATGTGACACAGAGACAAGATGAGAACAGATACTGCTGAGAAAATGGTGCCAAGAGACTTGCTTGATGCAGACGGTTGCCATAAACCTTAAATTTGTAAAAAACACACCAGTATCTGCAAGGCACAATAAAGCGAAGTGCAATATAATAAGGTAGGCCTATACAGTTATACTAAAGTAGCTCATGAACTTCTTCATGTGATTGTCAGAAATCAAGCAGACAGAAACAGGGCAATATACAAAAAACTGGCATTTCAGCAAAGCTTAATACTGACTGGCACTGGGTGGGCGGGAGGCGGGAGAATGAAGATTTAAAAATGACAATAAGGAGTTTCTGTTACAGAGTTTCTGTTTGGAACTAGATAGCGGGTACTGGTGTCAAACATTGTGAATATACTACACTGTACACTTCCAAAAGGTTAAAATAGCAAATTTTATGTCATATAATATTTTAACACACACACAGAAATATAAGGAGAGAAGAAGATAGGAAAACACTAGCCATGAAAGCTCAACGAGTGAAGTTTCCTGATCTCTTTCATATTTAACCCTTCAATCACAACTCTGATATAGAAGAATTGCCTTATAATAAACAGCATTATAAAGCACAGTTGCCTTGCTATGTAGGAATCTCTACCATTTAATAATGAATTTGTTTAATGGTTTGAACTTCTTCTAGGTTATTTATATAAAATACTTATAGTTATCTGAATACACCAGCTTCTTAATAAATGATTTATGTACTTTTCAAAATAATAAGGTAATGTTGGAGGCATAATACAAAGATTATTCTTTTACCAGTGTCCATGCACAGAACTATAACAAAATATTAACAACACAAATGTTATTTATAAATAGTGATGTTATTTTCAAGATACAGGGGCTGATGTTGGAGGAGTTCTTTAAACATAAGGTTTTGATTAAAATGGTCTCTTTCTGGGAATGAACGGGGGTTGGGGTGTGAGGGGTTGGGAATTGAGTTCTACTCAACAAAGAGAATTCCTGGTCAGTGACAAAATCAACCGGAAGAGTTTGTAACAGGAAACTAGAAGAGAGCAGGGTTCTAACTAGTCACCAAGAAAGATCCACAGGAGGTATGCTCTTGAAGCAACGCTCTGACGAAACCATGAAGATTTAAATGACGTAACTCACCTGTTTTCCAATATTCTCAAATTATTATTATTTTTTGACCCATTATCGTCTTCCAGTTGATTATTTTCACTTTAGCTTTAAATGCTTAACCTACTGGCAGGTTGCCAATTTTCAGAAATATGGAAAATGTGTTGCAAGTAAAGATCAAACTAGACTTGCAAATGATTTATTTGCAAAACCTAATGGATTGTAGCAGTTTCCACTGCACAAAACTGAATTCAATATTTTTACATTCTCCAAAGTTATTCACCCAACTCACAGTCATTAACTTCTGCCAAAAATATCTGCCAGGAGAAAATTCTTTCTTCTTACTGCCCATGGATTCTCAAGAGTGGAAAGTAGACAATATTAAATATTTATTATAAAATGATTTTAAGTAGGTCCTTTGCCATTTCTTCTAGGCCGTGCATAAGGCAAACCCATTAATTCCTTTCATGATTAGACTTAAACAGGTAACTGCTTCTTTCCCCACAATTAAGTATAAAAGTTTGCAATTGACTAAGAAGACAAAAGGATCGTTGTTATAATTTCTCTCATGTTAAATATTGAATAATGCTAAGAATTAACATGGAATGCTGGTGTGGTGCTGTGGGATAAGGCACTGGAACGCAAGGTTGATTTGAACCACAAGGTTGGCGGTTCAATCTCACCAGTTGTTCCTTGGAAACCCTGTGTAGGGTTGCTATGATTCGGAACTGACTCGACTCGAGGGCACTTAACAACAGAAATTAATATTCCTCATTAGTTACTTTCTCTTTAGTAAGCCTTCAAAAAAAAAAGGGCTAATGCCAAGAAAACTATATCAATAGTGACCTGCAAAAATGTACCTGCAGAAGTAAAAAGAAGAGGGAAAAGAAAAAGAAAAAAAAAAAAGTATGCTCATACAATTTGATGAACTTGACCCACACCTATGGAAGCAGTAGCTCAAAAGAGGGAGCGGGCCCTTGCAGCAAGAATCATTCCCACCCCCTCCTACACACAGAGTGGACAGGGATGGGCAACTTGGACATTGGCTACCCAAAAAGGGGGGTGGGGGGCTACAAAGGCAAGAAGTGACTGGCTTACAAGCTTTCAAGAGGGAACCTAGATCCAGAGGGCCTGGAGAAAGGTAGAATCTCCAGTGAGTAGTATTCAATCTGTCTAGGTGGCGCTGATGCAATGAAATCCAGATAGGTGTCTTGTGATACAATAGTGAATAATTGTTATCAGGACTGACTGTGAGGGTTGGAAATGTAAAGGTAGACATTTTATAGCAAGGAGGGGAGTGATTAACTTTTCAGTCTAGGAGCGGAGGTCCCTGGGACTGTCAAGGGAGAGGAGCAGAGAGCGGAACCCTACCCAGAGAAGCAATGATGCCTGAAATGGAGCCAAAGATGATGATGTGGAGCGATGGAGCAGCTGGAGATTTTAGATCCAGAGAGGGAGAGCCACTGTGTGCTGAAGACCTGAGGGACACGGGGGAAGGATTGCATGGAGGGGATTGTAACCATGGCAATGTGACGATATACAATAGAATGAATGTAAAAGTAATATTCTCCCATGTAAACTATCACATAATTCACAATAAATCATTAAAAAAAAAAAAAAAGTACCTGCATCAAAAACCAATCCTCCATAAAAGAAACAATGTGAGAATCTTAGATGAATAAGAAATAACTTTGAGACTCAGGCTTTGGGATTGCTGTAAATTATTTTTTCAATGTCATACTCACCTTAGTGATTTTCAGGAATTTTGAGGGGTCCAGTACCCGACTGTTCTTGGCCCCTTGCACAGTGTTCCAGCCCCCTTCGTCCACTCTCTGGACACCTGCAGGAAGAAGAGAGTGTGCTATAGTCATTTTCTCAAGTCAGTTTAGAACTGAAAGAGCAAGCAGCATTTTCAACTCAAGTGAAAAAAGACCAAGAGAGCTGTTTTGGCACTGCTATAGTCTAACATTTGATGCTTTTGAGTTGTGGTGTTGGAGAATACTTAGTGCCATGGGCTGCCAAAAGAACCAATAGATCTTGGAAGAAGTGCAGCCAGAGTGCTCCTTGGAGGCCAAGATGGCCAAACTTGCCTTATTTTTTCTCTATGGAACACCTCTATCTGACAGTTTCACTTAAATGATTATTTGATGGGTTTTGCCATCAGTAACATGTACAGGGCCTTGGTCTCTCCTATTAAGTGAAAGGCATTCAACAAATATTTGTTGTATAAATAAACAAAAGAGCACTAAACTTTTCTAATCTTCATATACTTCTGGATTTTCTTTGTGCTAGTTAATTTGTGGAGTTCTGGTGTGGCACTGTAGGATAAGCACTTGACTGCAAAGGAACCGCAAGGTTGGCAGTTCAAACTCATCAGCTGCTCCTCAGGAAACCTATACAGGGTCGCTATGAGTCAGAACCGACTCAACAGCACTTAGCCACAACAAGAAGTCAATCTGTAGTGCTGCAGGATAAGTTCTGGACTACCAATCACAAGACCGCCAGTTCAAATTCACCAGCTGCTCCTCAGAAAAGACTTGAGGGCACTTAACAATCAAAATGACTAATCATGAATTCTTTTTCTTGTGACACTTACATTCTACTTCTCTTTTCACTTGCTTTTTATGTGTGACTCCTTAAAGAGTTTATTTCTTCCCTTTAGCTTCCTGTGGATATCCTCCAT
Organism: Chrysochloris asiatica; assembly: GCF_000296735.1. NCBI lineage: Eukaryota > Metazoa > Chordata > Mammalia > Afrosoricida > Chrysochloridae > Chrysochloris > Chrysochloris asiatica. The sequence goes on along the minus strand of NW_006408565.1, from coordinate 18,551,120 downwards.
GAATCTGATTTTCATTTCCTTTTTTTTCTCAGTCTTGTCATTAGGTGCTGTCGAGTCGTTTCTGACTCATAGCGACCCTGAATAGGGTTTCTGAGCAGCAGTTGGTGGATTTGAACCACTGACCTTGATGTTCAAATCAATCTTGAGGTCCAGTGCTTATACTATGGCGTCATAACTCTCTTATTTTAGTTCAACAATAAAAGTCATTACCTAAAAGGCACTGTGGTGAGGAAGGTGAGTTAAATATTGCGTCCTATGAAACTGAAAAGGAGCTCTGGTAGCATAGTGGTTACGAATTGGGCTGCAAACCTGAAGGTCAGCAGTTCAAAACTGCCAGCTACTCTGTGAGAGAAAGATGAGGCTTTTTGCTCCTGTAAAGACTTACAGCCTTGGAAACCCTGTACAGGGTCGCTATGGCTCAGAATCTACTCGATAGCACTTACCAACAATAATAACGTGAAACTGAAAAGTACTTTCTTCCCTACAGGATTTGTCTCTCATAACAACTTCACTAGAAGTTCTACTGTGTCAGTGACAAGCAATACAAAGAGACAGCAGCTGTTGAGTTGCCTCCAATTTATGGCAAACTATGTAACAACAGATTGAATGCTATCTGGTCCTATATCAGCCACGTTTGCTGGCATGTCTGAGTCCATCATTATGGCTACTGTGCGTATCTGTCCTATCAAGGGTCTCCCTCACCCTTGCTGGTCCTCTGCTTCACCAAATATGATGTCCACCTTCAGAGGTTGATTTTTCCTGTGGAGTTCTCCAGAGCAAACAAATTGGTCAATATTCTGTTATAATGCATAAGGTTTTTATTGATTCACAAGCTAATTTTCTGAAACAGATTAAGGATTTCTTCCTAGTCTGTCATAGTCTGGAAGTTCTGTTGAAAGCTGTCTACCATGGCTGATCCAGGTGGTATTTGATATACAAGTAGCATGGTTTCCAGATCACAGCAAATAGTAATAATCATTAGGTGATAAATTGAGCATATACTAAGTGTGCGAGGCTCTGCTAAATGCTTTACAGTCATATGACCTCATTAGGTCACGTCCGCCTCACATAGATCCTTCATTCTACAGAATGAGTGATTTATGTAAGGGCTGTACACTTAGAAGTAGAGGAGCTAAAGCTCAAACCCAGACACTTTGGCTCCACAGTATATGCTCTCAACCCTCACAGTATATGGCCAAACCAAATCCCAGATCACTTAACTCTACAGTTGAAGCCCTGTGGACATCTAAAAATGAACAGGCTCAAAGGAAAAATGATCAATTCCCTTCTGAAAAAAAAATTCCTTTCAACATTCCTAGCCTTTTCAATGGACTCTAGGTGTGGCACTGTAGGATAAGAACTGGACTGCGAACCACAAGGTCCACAGTTCAAAGCCACTTGATGGCAATTAACAACAACAATGTCTTCTCATGGATTATTATTTTCTCAGGTGGAAAATGCCTTTTATTTCATCTTTTATAGTTCTTGTATTGGTTTCTTCATTTCTGCTTTTTATTACTATCAACTCTCACCTAGAATTTCTCAATAGAAACATTGCTGAAGTTAGGGCACCTCTTTAATTCATAAAACGAAAATCAATTGGATTTTATTTATATACAAGGGAGATTCACTTTGAATCCCCTTTGTACCTCAGCATAAGGAGCCCTGGTGGAGCAATGATAAAGCACTCGGCTGCTAATTGAAAGGTTTGTGGTTTGAACCCACAGCAGCTCCATGGGAGAAAGACTTGGTGATCTGTTCCTATAAAGGTTACAGTCTAGAAAACCCTATGGGACACTTCTGTCACTTGGGGTTGCTATGAGTCAAAATTGAATTTGTGGCACCTAACAACAACAAAGCATGACATTATTCCTTTACTCAAAAACTTAAAATTGCTCCTTAATGTTTATTAGCTCAAGTCAAAAGTTCTTAATCTGGCCCCATACTTACATTTCGCTTTTCCTTCAGAACATTTAAAAGTTTGTTCTAATTATTTATTCCCTTTCACATGTTCATTTCAGTTTCATGACTAAAATTCTTCTTCCCTTTCAAAATACCAACTACCCTTCAACACAAAGTTCTAGCACCCTTTTCTTAAGTTGAGATTTCTTCCAGTTTTCTCTTTTCTCTAAATTTGACAATCTGTGCTGAGTAAATTTCATAACTGATAATATTTACATTTGTGTGACAAATATTCCCTGTATTAGTTTGGCATCCTAGATAGCCTAATAGCTTCTAAAGGGAGGAAACTATCTTTCACTGCTTTTTATATTTCTCATCAATATTGAGTATATAGAAGATGCTCAGTAAAGTCTTACTAATTACTGACTTTGAAACAGTTAAAGAAATTATGTTTAGTTCCAGATTCTCTATGTCAACTTGATCATGTCTCAGGGTGAAAATGCTTCATTTCTTCCTTTGGGCTATTCTTTTGGATCTCACTTGACAGTAAATAGAGTAAATAGAGAATTTTCACATCTGTCTTCCAAACTTCCAGGGTTCTTTAAAACCTGGTAGGCACTGTCTCTCACCTGGTCTTCTCTTCTCTTTTGTCATGAGCTGCTGGACCTTCCTTTGCTCTTCTTGTTCTTCTATTTTAGCCTCTTTGTGAATCTGTTCAATAGTCTTGGGGCCTTGATCAGCTCTCCGAGATACCCAATTACACTATGAAAATAGAAAAGAGAGTCAACAGCCAGATGGCAACAACTAAAAATAAAAATGATGATTTTTTTTCAGACCAGTATTTTATATTTTTCAATGCTAAAAATTACTAAATACTCTGGAACTATGGTAGTTTCTTGTACCTTTGCAGATTAGATTTAAGGAATTAAATTCTTCTCAAACTAATGTATATGGAGGAATCCAGTAGACAAGACATAAAAAGAACAGATAAATAAGTGACTGTCCTAATTTACTTTATTATTATTTTTTTATATGTGAAAAGAGGAGAGAAAAGACGAATCAAGACTATAAGGACTCCTTGGCTTTGCCTTGCCCACTCAGTTTCTACCCCACTCCTGGGTTCTAAATCAAGGTGATTCACACTTTTCTCCTGCCATGTCACAATTACGACATTCTACACCAAGTACCACACCACAAAACAACAAGCTGAGGACAGTGAGGATAAAACACAAAGTAATTTTACGCTTCCCTTTCCTTCCTAGCTTCAGGCTCAATATCTGATAACAATGAAAGTGCTTGAAGACATGGGTGAAGAGTCTATATTGATTTACGTTAGCTTAGAGGTAAGTACAATGCTCCACTCCTACTCATAAGGTTTTCACTGGCTAACCATTCAGAAGTAGGCCACCTCTCCATATTCCTAGTCTGTCTTAGTCTGGATGCTCTGCTAAAAAACTGTCCACAATGGGTGACCCTCCTGGTATTAACAATATTAGTGGCATAGCTCCCAGCATCACAACATGCCAGCCACCAGAATGACACACTGACAGACAAGATTATGAATAGCTCCAGAATACTGTCAGATACAGTGCTAGAAGAGGAGCCCCTCAGGTTGGAAGGCACTCACATAAGGACTGGGGACGAGCTGCTTCCTTAAAGTAGAGTTAACCATAATGATGCAAATGGAGTAAAACTTTCAGGATACAACTCAAAATGAAGGAAATAGTTTAAACATCCATTAATAATTGGAACCTGGAATGTAGGAAGTATGAATTTAGGAAAATTGGAAATTGTCAAAGTGAAATGGAACACATAAAGATTGATATCCTAAGTATGAGTGAACTGAAATGGACTGGAATTGGTCATTCTGATTCAGACAATCACATGGTTTACTATGACAGGAATGACAAATTCAAGAATAGTTTAGCATTCATCATCAAAAAGAAAATTTCAAGAGGTATCTTGAAGCACAAGGCCATCTGTGGTAGGGTAATAGCCATATGTCTACAAGGAAGACCAGTTAATAAATTTAAATTTACACACCAACTACTAAAGCCGGTGATGATGAAATTGAAGAATTCTACCAACTTCTTCAGTCTGAAATTAATCAAACATACAATTAAAATGTATTGATAATTACTCGTGATTGGAATGTGAAATTAGAAACAAAGAGGAAGGATCAATAGTTGGAAAATATGGCCTGGGAGATAGAAATGATGCTGAGATCGCATGACAGAATTTTTGCAAGATAAATGGCTTATTCACTGCAAACACTTTTTTTAAACAACATAAAAGGTGATTATACACATGGACTTTAACAGATGAAATACACAAGAATTTAATTGACTACATCTGTGGGCAGAGACTGTGGAAAAGTTCAATATCATAAGCCAAAAAAGGCCAGGGGCAGACTGTGGAACAGACCGTCAATTGCCCATATGCAAGTTCAGGCTGAAGCTGAAGAAAATTAAAACAAGTCCACAAAAGCCCAAAACATGACCTTGAATATATCCCACCTGAAGTTAGAGACCATTTGAAGAACAGATTTGATACATTCAACACTAACGACTAAAGACCAGAAGAGATGTGTGTGGGATGACATCAAGAACATCATACAGGAATAAAGCAAAATATCCTTAAAAAGGCAGGAAAGAAGGAAAATTCCAAAATGGATGTTAGAAGAGACTTTGACCCTTGCTCTGGAGTGTAGACATGTTAAAACAAGTAGAAGAAACGAGGCAGTCAAAGACTTGAATAAAAAATTTCAATGATCAGCTCAAGAACACAAAGTCAAGTATTATAAAGAAATGTGCAAAAGCTGGAGTTAAAAACCAAAAGGGAAGAACATGGTTAGCCATTTTTCAAGTTGAAAGAACCAAAGAAAAAATCAAGCCTTAACTTCAAATACTGAAGGATTTTATGGGCAAAATATTAGATATGCAGAAAGCATCAAAAGAAGATGGAAGGAACACACAGACCCATTGTACCAAAAATAAATGGTCAATGTTCAACCATTTCAAAAGGTAGCATATGATCAAGAACTGATCATACTGAAGGAAGAAGTCCAAGCTGTATTGAAGTCATTAGCGAAAAACAAGGCTCTGGGAATTGATGAAATACAAACTGAAATCTTTCAACAAACTAATGCAGCACTGGAGGCACTCATTCATCTATGTCACGAAATCTGGAAGACAGCTACCTGGCCAACTGATTGGAAGAGATCCATATTTGGGCCTGTTCCAAAGACAGGTGAACCAATGGTATGTGGGTATCAATGGATAATACCATTAATATCACATGCAAGTAAAGTTTTGTGAAAGATAATTAAAAACTGGGAAGTGCCAGAAAGTCAAGTCAGATTCAGAAGAGACTGCAGAACCAGCGATATTATTGCTGACATCAGATGGATCTTGGCTGAAAGCAGAAAATACCTGTGAAAGCAGAGAAAGATGTTTACCTGTGTGTTATTGACTATGCAAAGGCTTTTGACTGTGTCAATCATGACAAGCTACAGATAACACTGTGAAGAATGGGTATTTCAGAATACATAATTGTGCTCATGCGGAATCTGTACATAGATCAAGAGGCAGTCATTGGAACAAAACAAGAACATAGTGAATGGTTCAAAATCAGGAAAGGTGTGTACCAGGGTTGTATTCTTTCCCACACTTAATCTGTATGCTGAGCAATCTGAGAAGCTGAGTTATATGAAGAAAAATGTGGTGTCAAGATTGGAGGAAGACTCATTAATAAGCTGTGATAAGCAGATGATACAATCTTGCTTGCTGGAAACAAAGAGAACCTAAACTACTTATTGATGAAGACCTAAGGTTACAGCCTTCAGTATGTGTTGCACTTAAATGTACACAAAACAAAAATCCTCACAACCAGACCAATAAATAACATCAAGATAAATGGAAAAAAGACTGATGTTATCAAGACTTCATTTTGTTTGAACCACAATCAATACTCATGGAAGTAGCCATCAAGAAATCAATTGGCATACTACATTAGGCAAATCTGCTGCACAAGACCTCTATAAAGAATTCAAGAGCAATGATGTCTATTTGAGGACTCAGGGGCGCCTGACCCAAGCCATGGTATTTTCAACAGCCTCAAACTCATGTGAGCATTGAAGAACTGGTGCATTTGAGTTATGGTGCTGGAGAAGAATATTAAAAGTACCATGGGCTGTCAGAAGAACAAACAAATCTGTGCTGGAAGAAGTACAGCTAGATGCTCCTTAGAATCCAGGATGGCAACACTTTGTCTCTCATGCTTTGGACATGCTATCAGAACAAACTGTCCCTGGAGAAGGACATTACGCTTGGTAAAGTGGAAGGTCAGTGGAAAAGAGGAAGTTCCCCAATGAGATGGATTAGCACAGTGGCAGCAGCAATGGGCTCAAATGTAACAACAATTATGAGGATGGCGCAGGACCAGGCTGGGCAGTGTTTCGTTCTGTAATACATAGGGTCGATATGAATTGGAACCGACTCAAGGGCACCTAACAACAACAGAGGCAAGGATGGAAAACACATTTATAGCAGCATGCAAATTCTGACCAACTGGTACTGGCTTTGGTTATAAGAAGGATCCTGAGCCATCCTCAATGCTATCTGACCTGGGTGCAGGAAAGAGAAAAGAGGAGGCCAGTAATCACCTTTTCCAATGCAGAGTTGGCTATCGTATACTCCTAATAGCAGTTAGGCTAAGAAAAGAGAAAACAAGATGGTAGTAGTAAAAACTCAACCTGGTATGAGAAAAGAGGAAGAAAAAAGAAGCAGGATAGAGGGGTTATAGGAAACAACAGGAAACAAAACTTAACACCAACATTTCCTATTCGTTGGGCATGTCACATAATTACATAATTATCTGACTGAATCAATATAACAAATCTCAAGGTAGGCAATAACCTGAGAGATTAAAAACATAAGGCTAGGAGAAATTAAATGTATTCATTATGAAGAAGAGGTTCTCTGATTTACTTAGAATTAGCTTATAATGATTAAACTTAATTGACAAAAGTTTGAATTCACAATGGATGATTTTAAAACTGCAATGTGGTTTGATAATCAGGGTGCAGAGAATAAACAGGAAACAGTCAGGGATATACCATACAACGTTGTTCTCCCATGGAAGTTTGCCTATTTGAGGTCTGACAGTTCTGAAGCAAAAGCACTTAAATTCTTACAGATGTAAATACTGGAATCCCTTCCTCAGACCAATTCCTTAAAAGGAATGATATTTTTCTACTTACCAGCCTTAGGTCTATTACATCCTGAAGCATGAAACGAATTCTAGATGACGTTTTTCTTTCTTTCACAATTTTCTCCATCTGATTAAAATACTGGTCCATACGAGGCTACAAGAGACAAACATTAGTATTTCTGGCTGAGGAATTCAAATATAATTTTACTATGTAGAAATTTTAAATGGCCTAGGAAAAACAATTTCTAGCCAAAAGGTAATGTGGCATAATTTTTAAATGATCATATTATGCTCCAAAATGTAGACTACATTTTCCAGATTCCCTGGCAGTTGACGGTGGTCAGGGTTTGGGCTGACAGAATTTAAGTGGAGATGTCCTATGGCAGCTCCCTGGAACGTTCTGTCAGACAGAAATGGCTCTGTCCTTTGCACTGCTGTTGTTAAGGGTAAGGACAATTTTAGTGATGGTAGAATATTATGCTGGAAGGATCTGGATTCTCCATTTCTGAGTCATCATAATTATTTCAGACCTCTGAGCCACCAGAACAACCTTAAGACTTCTTATCACCAAACTTTTGCTTACATCAACTAAAGAAAAATTACTTCAGTCTTGTATAGTTACTGCTACTGGGGTTTTCTGTCAGAGTCAAACATAAAACCAGATGATTTAGATGTTATGGAACATTCCTGACATTTCTTTGAAACGTTTCTAATGTCTCCAACTCTTCTTTGGATATCATCACGTTATGTTTGAATTAAAATCTATTAAATAATGTATTACGTTATAGTTTGATAACTATTTCATTAACTGAAACATAAACTTCTTAAGGAAGCTACTGGGTCTTCTTCATTTCTGCATCACCCTCAGGCTTGGAGCACTTTTCTCCCCTTACTTCTGCCCACAGTTTGGCCGTTCATTTCACAAATGATCAGTGAAATGAAGAAAACTGATGAGAGACACCTAACTGGAACAGCCCACAAACTGGCTTTTATAATTTGGGACCCCTTCCTCACCTCTGACTTTAATGAAATGTGTAAGAAGCATTATGGCCAAACACTGACAAGGAGATAAGCAACAAAAAAAGAACAAGAAACAGGCTAGAGTGATGGGTCATGATGGAACTCTTGTGGATCCTCCTGAGAGCCCTGCCGAAAGTCTGGGAGATGATGGAGTTTTACCTTTGCTTTCTCAAAATCCAGGTCTTTGCCAATGGTAGTGAGTAGGCGACACAGGCACTCCAGGGATTCTTCATCATGGTTTTTTAGTAGCTTCACCACACAGTCATGCATGATGGCCTCAGTCAGCATTTTGAGTTTAAAGAGCTCTCCAATAAACTTGATGTTACCGATGGATCTCCTCCGGGCTTTGTCCTTAGCTTCTTCCAGTTCGTCGTGAAGCCTTGTCCTTTCCTCTGGCTATTGTGTAAGGGAGAAAAACAGGATCAGGATCACGAAGGCTATATTGCACAATAGATGTTAAGAACATACAATTAGATTTATGGTCTCTACCCTTTACAGGGGTCCTAGTGCAGGTAAAGTACTGGATGGCTACCTTCATGTTGGCAGTTCAAACCCACCACCTGCTCCTTGGGAACCCTATACAAGATTGAATATAGGTTGGAACTGACTTGATGGCACACAGTAATCCTTTCTAGGGGTCAGAGGCCCCCTTTGAGAATCTAGAAATTATGAACTACATCTAAAAGTTTGCATCCATTTAAGACATTTCTAGAGCTCAGCAACCTCTTTGAAATCTAGGTTTCTAAATCCCTAGCTTACAGGGTTTTGAGTTGCTCTAAAAGGAATGATGCATCCCCTAAATATCGATATAGTATCTCCCAATAAAAACAAGGAGTTCTGGTAGTGCAGTGGTTACGAATCAGGTTGCTAATCTCAGATCAACAGTTGGAAACTACCAAGGGTTCCACGGGAGAAAGAGGAGGTTTTCTGCTCCTGTAAAGATTTATAGCCTCAGAAACCCAGTACAAGGTCACTATGAGTAGGTACTGACTTGATGGCATTTAACAACAACAACACACAAAATCAAAGTCTATAGGCCTCTCTTTAGTAGTATGGATGACTGTAGCGGGCTGGCTTCATAAAACTTCTACTTGATAGCACTTACACACATAAGCAGTGTCGTCCTGTGACAATACTTACGGCACTGGCAGCCTCAAGTTCTTTCTGCTTCTTCTCAAAGACATCATCATCTGCTTTATCTTTTTCAAACTCCTTTTGGCAACGGTTCAGTAGCAGCTTTCGAAAATTCACTGTGTTACCAGGCTTGTCTGCCATGGGCACCTTCAGCTGCATCCAGATGGGAAAATGCAAAAGCAGAAACATTACTTAAAGACATTAAAATGTTCTTTCTCAAAATATCTGTTTTCTTTATTGTGCATAATAATGCTGACTGAACCACAGGAAAGCATTCTACAAGAGGTATACAACTGGCTTTAAGGTAATTCATAATTCAATGGCAAGATTGGTCTTGAACCTTAGCCAGAAATGGTACATATTTCTTCTATATAAACGTACTGTATTTGTTATGGTCATTCCACTTTGAAATTCATGTGACATCATTTTGACCATGCTGCTGCTTTTTTTTTTTTTTTTTAACTCGGTAGGGTTATTTTATTACTTTTGCTTTTTCTTACTACCATTGTAAGCAATTAAAGAAATAAGTAGAAATGGTGTCAGGCAAGGGAGAATTTCATGGCCATTAGACAACTGTTATGAGATCTTTATTTTAGATAAAAAGCAGACAGAGGGACATTTGAGGATTTCCTGAGATATCTTTTCCTCAGGGAAATGCTAGAATGCTGTAATGCACCTTGACTATCAATAACTATGTTTACTGACTATTTCTTATGTGTCAAATATCCCCACAAAAAACAAAACACTAGTGCTCCAGATGTTCAGTTGAATCAATGGCTCACTGCAGGTACATTCTTTTGATATACAGACAGACTCAGAATATCAGGGTGAGAACACTTGAAGGCAAGACGCCTACCAACTAGTTTCCCTACCAAATCCAGTAATGATTACTTTCTAGCATGCAATAGCCTGTATCTTCAAGGCTACTTAGAACCAATACCAAGACATTAAATAAATACCTCCCTGAACACAGTTTTGAGTAACTGTTGTGTAACATGACAAATTTCTTTTTACCAAGCGGCACCCAAAGTTCTGAAATGTACACAAGGTCTTTGCTTAATGGGACAAATGGGAAACTAGGTTTCACTGCATTTAATATTTTAGTTAATATTTTAGTAGGTTGCACACTACTATTTTGAACTATGTATGTTTTACATTTCAACATATAAAAAACAAAAATCCTCACAACTTGACCAATAAACAACATCTTGATAAACGGTGAAAATAGTGAAGTCATCACGGATTTTGCAATGAATGGCACTTAACCATTTCTCCCATAGCACTCTCTATTCAGCAGGGTTCACTGCAATGACCACACAGACAACTTAAGACACAATATATACAGTTATGGAATTTATTAGGGAAGCTAACAGGTTACAATTCAGGGTCAGAAATGTTCAGGACACAGTTCTTCAAGTCAGGACACAGCCTCAACACTCAACCATCCTCACAGGCAGGTCTTGCTCTGCTCTGTCAACATTACAAAGCTCTGTTAGGGCTGCTGATAAATGTCCACAGGGTACCCAACTTCATTGTAAGCTTCAGTCTGAAAGCACTCAGTTCTAGTTCCATGGACCAGCAAACTTAGCCACCCCCTCAATTAAGTGCCTGGAGGCACCTCATTCTGTAAGCAACCTGCCTGCTGTAAGTCACTCAGCTTTACTCCGTTGACTGGGAAGCCTACTGCTTGGTCTCTTGCTCTGGTTCTTGGTTCTACTGCTGTGGCTGCTGCTCCTCTGTCACTCTTTCACAGTGTCACAGCTTTCTGTTCCTGGGTTGAGGAGGTTCAATGTGCAGGGATCTCTGGATCCAGGGACTCATTCTACTCCTGACTCTTCTTTGATGGTGGTAGTGAGATCCCCCCCTTCTGCTTCTGAGATGACTCATTTTAAACCCACCATAGTGTTTCAAGTTTTTACAATCACAATTAACTCTGTTAACAATTACAACTGAATCATATCCTCCTGTCAGCATCTTCTCCCACCTTTTCTTACCCATCAGGAGGAGGTTATTTGAGGGGAGTTACAAAGACTGTGGGTAGAATAGTCACATGAAGTAATTCATTGCATTGCAGATTTCATTTGACTTGGATCCACAATTAATGCCCTTGGGAGCAGCAGTCAAGAAATCAAGCACAGTATTGCACTAGACAATCTGTTGCAAAAGATTTTTTTAAAGTGTTCAAAAGCAAAGCTGTCACTTTTAGGACAAAGGTGTGCCTGACCTATTTACAGTATTTTCAATTACTCCATATGCATGTGAAAGCTACACAATGAAAAGGAAGGTTTCTAAATTATGGTGGTGGTGAAGAATATGGAATATACAATCAACTGCCAGAAGAGTGAGCAAATATCTTGGAAGTAGTACAACCAGAATGCTCCTTAGAAGTGAGTATGGTAAGAACTTAGTCTCACATACTTTGGACATCTTACCAGAAGGGACCTGTCGCTGGAAAAGACATCATGCTTGGTAAAGCAGAGGGTCAGCAAAAGAGAAGAAGTGTCCCAATGAGATGGACTGACACAGTAGCTACAACAGTGGGCTCAAACAGAGCAATGATTTAAGGATGGCGCAGGACCAGGCAGCGTTTCATTGTGTTGTACACAGCACTGCTACCAGAACAGGCTCCAAAGCACCTAACAAGATTTTGCACTGATGGCACACTAATCTATGATCTATGAAAGACCACTTAACAAATCCAGTTCTAATCAACTAAGGGATAGTGTAACATTACACATTTCTTTTCTGTAGGAAATATTAACTTAGGAAGAGGGAAATATCAACAACTTTTAAAAAGAAAATCTGGCAACAACAAAGAAACTATAGATCATTTTTACCTAATATATGAACACACAAGAGTGCCCAAGAGTTTATCAGCCTTCAGAGACTGAAGTACTTCACAGAAGCAAAGGTTTTCAAAAGTAATAGTCAAGAGAAGATTCTATATTCTACTACATAAATTCTATATTCAACAACATAGGACAATGAACACCTACCTAATAGTGCACTGATAAAAAAAAATGCAAAATAAAACCAACAAGTATACCCAACAAACAGAATGTCATATAAGAGAGCACCTACATAGCATCAGGTTCCATAACAAACCAAAGCTTCTATTCATCAGCAGTTGCAGTCAATCTGCTTCTTTGCAGCAATAGGAATGAAAACTGTCAGCAAAAAGTCCTATGCAGCTTTACGGAATATTCACCAACTATATTAACACTAAGAACATAACTGAGAGATCAAAACAGTCTGTGCCACAATCAATTAGCCCTAAAGAACGTTTCCTGCAATACGGATGCATAGAAAATGGGGGGACTGTCAGCAACAATATGAAAATCCAAGTTACAGTCATATACTGATAGAAACCAGAGTTTATATGAATCTTTGTTTTTTAAAGGTCAGAAAGAAAAATGTAATTTGTGATGATAAGATCTAGCTTTTGCACCTTTTGTGTATATATTTAAAGAATTAGGTTAAGGCTCAGAAGATTTACTTACATGTTCTATAAATAACATCAATTCTTTTAACTCAAGTTTCAGTGTCATCATTTAAGATAAGAGGGGGAACAATACCTGTGTTTAACTTGGAAGGTAGGTTTTTACATCCAGTGAAAGAATATTTGGTACCAACTGAGAGGGAAGAAGTTTTCATCCTGTCCCCTCTGTATGCAGGGTTGATAGGGATGGGCAACTTAGACACTGGCTACCTAAAAACAGAGAGGCTATAAAGGCACGAAGAAGTCCAAGGTGCATTGAAGGAACTGGCAAAGAATAAGGCACCAGGAATTGATGAGGTAACAATGGAAATCTTTCAAGAAAGTGAGGCACTGTTGGAGGCACTCACTCCTCTATGCCAAGAAATTTGGAAGCCAACTATCTGGCCAACTGATTGGAAGAGTTCCGTATTTGTGCCCATTCCAAAGAAAGGTGACCCAACGGAATATGGAAATCATCGTACAATATCTTTGATATCCCACACAAGTAAAGTTTCACGAAAGGTAACAAAGGAACAGCTGCAAGCATACATTGACAGGGAACTTCCAGAAATTCAAGTTGGATTTAGAAGAGGACGTGGTACAAGGAATATCACTGCTGACGTCCGATGGATTTTGGCTGAAAGCAGAGAATACCAGAAAGATGTTTACCTGTACTTTACTGACTACACAAAGGTTTTCAATTGTGTGGATTGTGACAAGCTATGGACAACATTGTGAAGTATGAGTATTCCGGAACACTTAATTGTGCTCATGAGGAATCTGTACATGGACCAAAAGGCAATTGTTTGAACAGAACATGGGAACACTGAATGGTTTAAAATTAAGAAAGGTGTGCAACACCTTTAATACGTATTATTTCACTATACTTATTCAACCTGTATGCTGAGCAAATTATCTGAGAAGCTGGGTTATATGAAGAAAATGAGGCATCAGGATTGGAGGAAGATTCATTAACAAACAGCCTGCGATATGCAGATGATACAACCTTGCTTGCTGAAAGTGAAGAGGACTTAAAATCCTTATTGATGAAGATCAAAGACCACAGCCTTTGGAAGGGATTGCATCTCCATGTAAAAAAAAAACAAAGATCATCACCATTGGACCAATAAACATCCTTATCAGTGGAGAAAAGATTGAAGTTGTCAAGGACTTCATTCTTCTTGGATCAACCATTCACACTCAAGGAAGCAGCAGTCAAGAAGAAAAATAAAGAATGTATTGCAGTAGGCAAATCTGCTGCACAAGACTTTTTAAAGTGTAGCAGAGCAAAGATGTCAGCTTGAGAACTAAGGTGCACCTGACCCAAGCCATGGTATTTTCAATAACCTCATATGCATGAAAAAGCTGGACAGTGAATAAGGAAGACCGTAAAAGAATTGACACATTCGAGTTATGGCATTGTTGGAGGAGAATATTGAAAGTGCCATGGGCTGCCAACAGATCTGTGTTGGCAGAAGTGCAGCCAGAGTGCTCCTTGGAGACCATGATGGCCAAAGTTCGTCTCTCATATTTTGGGTATATTGTCAGGAGGGACCCGTCACTGGAGAAGGATATCATGTTTGGTAAGGTGGAGGGTCAGAGAAAAAAAGGAAGATCCCCAGTGAGATGGATTGGCAAAGTGGCAGCATCGATGGGCTCAAGCGTGGCAATAATTGTGAATTTGGCCCAGGACCAGGCAGTGTTTCGTTCTGTTGTGTATAGGGTCGCTATGAGTCGGTACTAACTCGATGGCACCTAACAACAATAACAACAAAGGCATGAAGTGACTGGCTTACAAGTTTTCAAGAGGGAGTTTAGTTTTAGAGTATGTGGGAGAAGGTAGAATCCCCACTGAATAGTATTCAACTTGTCTAGACAGATCTGGTGAAAAGAGAAGGGGATAAGATTCTTACGACTTAATAGTGAGTAACTGTTAAGGTCGCTACGAGTCGGAACCGACTCCATGGTACTTAACAACAATTGTTAAGGAGCTCTGGTAGCGTAATGGTTATGAATCGGGCTCAGAACCTAAAGGTCAGCTGTTCAAAACTACCAGCTGTTTCATGGGAGAAAGATGAGGCTTTCTGCTCCTGTAAAGATTTACAGCCTCTGAAACCTTGTACAGGGTCGCTATTAGTCAGAACCGACTCCATGGCACATAACCACCACCAATTGTTATCATGGCAAATTGCAACTGTCACAACTATACAGGTAGAAGTTTTGTAACATAAAGGAGCAAGTATGCAATCTTACATTCCAGGAACAGAGGACCCTAGGACCATCAAGGGAGAGGAGCATGAGAGGAATGTGGGACCCTATCCAGAGAAACAGTGACACCAGTTATGGAGGCAGAGATGAGGACATGGAGATATAGAGTAGCTGAGGACTCTAGACTCATGGAATGAGAAAGGCTGCGTGCTGGCAGCCAGGAAGCAGGCTTGCAGAATGTGCCCTTTGGTTGCTTAAACGATTATATATTCCTGAGTGTTTTGATGTACATCTCCCCCCACACCCCAAAACAAAACAGAGGGAACAGAAACAAATATTTTTGAATGATGATGCACAGAGGGGATTGTAATCATTGCAGTGAAACAATGAGTGTAAAATCCATGTTCTCCCATGTAAATTATCACTCAATTCACAATAAAACCTTTCAAAAAAGAGTATTTGGTAGAAGCATTTTATAACTGCCGATGACAAGTGAGATGTATGCGGGTGTGCTGGGACACTGAAACGGAAAGATTACTGGAATCTGAATCACAAAATCTGGATTCAAATTACAGCTCGATAACTATGTGAACGTAAGAAAATCAGCGCACTGAGCCTCAGTAGCCCTCATCCGTAGAAGTGATACTTCAGATGATTGCAGTTTGAGGGACAATATAAAATTGCTGTTTAAACAAGAGCTTTGGAGACAGTGAATTCTAATTCTGCGATGTGAACTGGCCAAATTATTTAGTTTCATCAAACCTTCATTTCTTTCTAAAATGGAGATGATAATATTTCTTGGACTGCTGGATAGATTAAGAGACAGTCCAGGTAAAGGAAACCATGACTGGCACACAGTAAGGATCCCCAAAACAGAAGTAATACTCATATTATATTTATATAATTAATGTTATATTTAGACACCTGGAGCTGTATCTGACATGGCTATGAATAAAAATGAAGAATCTAAATTAGAATAATACAGTTATCAAAGAAAGTATGTAAGCAACATTAATTCATTAAGTAATAGGGAAAGAAACACAAAACATAAGCATTAGGAACAAACATATGATATCCAAAATGATGACCGGGGTAATTTCACAGGACAAAAACAAATGTGAACATACATCAATCAACCTTTTAGATATGTTCACATGAAAAGGTTAAAACAGAACAACCAGTAGACTAGCCACAGATTTGCAAGCACTCTATTTCTGAATGAATGAATGCTACACAGCCCACTAAAGACTTTATTTCCACAGTGATCTTGCTGTCCTCTGGGCATGGTTGGCGGGGCTGTGGAAATGGGCAAATGAGAACATATTGTTTGAGATTTGTTGATTCATGATCACTTTTGAACCTTAAGAAATAAATTCCAGCAAGATTATGACACTCTTAAATCAGCATGTGTTGGCGACTGGACAGTCTGGTATGGAGGTCTGCTGGAATTAGATAGTTGGAGCAGACCAGACCATAAAGAGTGGACAAGGTAGATGCTTGCAAATGTGATTAAGGATAGTTACCAAGAATAAAAGAAGATGTGCAGCATCATGAAAAAGACTTCTAGATAGCTATAACTTTCAATTAACAATAATCCGTCATCTAAACTAAGATAGATCAGTATTTCAAATGGCTTGTTTGGCAGATGGTTTCTTTTCTCAGAGAACAAAGGAGTCAGAATATTTTAATAAGGCTGCATGGTAAACTAGATTCACTAGCGAGTACCTACCTTCTACTTGTACACAGGAGTAGACTAACAGTACAACATAAGCACAATAAGATCTGTCCACACAGGTCAGCCAGCAATCTTGGATATGAATATTGAGTAGTAATTTTCTTCAAGCAGCAAGAACTCTATTACTTACATATTTGTTAGCAGTGAGGGTAGGTATTTCTCAATCCCAAAGGTAGAGAGCTCCCATCGAAGGTTGTCGGCTGCATGGCTCATAAAGAACTCCTAGTTATGATAGTCAAATGGGAGGTTAGAAAGAAGAAGGGTAAGTCTGGGCCTTTGCTCAGAATGCTCAGGATTCTCCATGCCACCTCAGAACATGAAGATGCTACTAGTAATCCAGGAGCCATTTTGCCCTTTGGGTCAGAGGCAGAATATATGAAACAACTAGTATAATGTAAGCAAGTGATTTTTATATAAAGTGAACAGGAATAAAGCAGTTGTCCTTGTTCTCTGGTTACATTCTATCCTCTTTTTCACTGACCTTCACTTTTCCAAGCGTAATATCCTTCTCTAGGCACATCTTCACCTGCATATGTAGCTACTGAAAATACTGTGACTTGGGTCAGGTGCACCTTAGTACTCAAACTGGTGTATTTGCTCTTCAACACTTTAAAGAGGTCTTGTGCAACAGATTTGCTTAATGAAATGTCACAGGATTTCTTGGCTGCTGCTTGCGTAAGTGTTTACAGTAGATACAACCAAAATGAAGTCTGATAATTTCAACCTTTCCTCCAGTTTTGTGATGTTACTTACTGGTCCAGTGGTGAAGAGCTTTGTTTTTTTTTACATTGAAGTGCAACCCATTATGAAGACTGTGGTCTTTGATCAAGCAATCCAAGCCCTACCCAGTTTAGTTTACCATTTCTTTTTGATACAGTGACTCTGTGTATTCCCTCCATCAACTTCTGATGCTTTCTGCATCATTCAATATGTTTTCCATAGAATTCTTCAACATTGCAAGTTCATGCATGACTTCTTTTTTCACTTTCTTCATCTTGAATAATGCTGAGCATGTTTTGTCCCTTTTGGTTTTCTAGGTCTTTGCACATTTCACGTAATACTTGATTTTGTCTTCTCGAGATGACCTCTGGAATTGTCAGCTCTTTTACTTCCTCATTTCTTCCATTTGCTTCAGTATCTCTATGCTAGAGACTTTCAAAGTCTCTTCTGACATCCATTTTGGTCTTTTCTTTCTTGTCTTCTTACTGATCTTATGCTTTCTTCCTGGGTAATGTTCTTGATACCATCCCACAACTCTTCTGGTCTTTGGTCTTCAGTGTCTAATGTATCAAATCTGTTCTTGAGATGAGCTCTAAATTCAGGTGGAATATATTCAAGGTCAAATTTTGGACTTATTTTAATTTTCTTCAGCTTCATACTGAATTTGCATATGAGCAATTGATGGCCTTGTTCCACCACTTGTAAGTTTGTATTACTTTTGTGGCTTGAGTGTTGCTGTGATGCCTGGAAGCTATGCTACCAATATTATAAATACCTGCAGGTATGGTAGACAATTTTCAGCTGAGCTTCCAGATTAAGATAGACTTGAAAGGAGGAGAAGCAAACTCCTTCTGAATGTTTAGGTACTGAAAACCTTATGAATAGTAGTGGAACACAGTAAGAAATCACAGGAATATTGAAACATGATGCATAGCACCAGAATACTGTCACATATAGTGCCAGAAGTTGAGCCACTCAGATTGGAAGACACTCAAAATATTATTTGGGAAGAGCTGCCTCCTCAAATTGATGCAAATGGAGTAGAGCTTTCAAGACCTTCACTTGCAGAAGCGGCACAACTCAAAATGATGAGAAGCAGCTGTAACATCCATTAATGATCAGAACATAGAATGTACAAAGTACAAATCTAGGAAAATTGTCAAAAATGAAATGGAACACATACAGATCAATATCCTAGGCATTAATGAACTGAAATGGACTGGTATTGGCCATTTTGAATCTGACAATCACATAGTTTTCTAAGCCGAGGATGACAAATTGAAGAGGAATGGCATCACATTCATTATTAAAAAGGACATTTCAATAACTATCTAAAAGTATAATGCCGTCTGTGATAGGATAATATACATCTGCCTACAAGGAAGAGTAGTTAATACAACTATTATTCAAATTTACATACCAATTTCTAAAGCCAGTGATGATAAAATTAAACAATTCTACTAATTTCTTCAGTTTGAAATTGATCAAACATGAATGTATTTATAATTATTGGTGATTAGAATGCAAAGTCTGGAAATGAAGAAGGGCAAGTTGTTGGAAAATATGGTCTTGGTGAAAGAAATTATGCTGGAGATAGCAAGATAGAAATTTGCAAGACCAGTGACTTAATCATTAAAAAAAATATATTTGCAATGAGTAAGTTGCTAATCTTGCAAAATTCTATCATGTGGTCTCTAGAATCCTTTCTATGACCAAGGTCATATTTATCTACTACTGAACCTTCCTCTTTGTTTTCAACTGTTGCATTCCCCTCACCAGTAATTATCAAGCATATAAAGGGTAGAAAATACTGGAGAAAACATTTATCACACAACTTTTTCAATTTTAACATTTTGCCAGATTACTTACTTTTTTTTTTAAATGTTTTTAAGTGGAATTTTTTTTTTCTTAAATGTTTTATTGTGAATTATGTGATAGTTTACATGGGAGAACATTAGTTTTACATTCATTCTATCGTGTATCATCTCATTGCCATGGTTA
>NW_006408565.1:18526970-18531611 GCF_000296735.1 Chrysochloris asiatica | reverse complement strand
CGTCAGACTGCAAAGTCATTTGAACTGCAAGGTCGGTGGTTCAAGCTCACCAGCTGCTCCTTGGAAACCCTACACAGGGTGGCTATGGGTCAGAATCAACTCGACAGCACTTAACAACAACAACCCTGTAATTTATTAATTCTTTTCCCTGCTTAAAATAATCTGTTTTATCTTGAAATCTACTTGATTTCTTTGCCACTTGAAAGTTCTGTATCTACACTATTCCTTCTTTTTGCTTTGTAGTTGACTTCACTACACATTGACATCTCTGGTTCCATATTTTCAGTCTTGTAGATTTGTTTTACTTTAAATACTTCTGTATCTGAATTGAGTTCTGGGTGGTGTTGTCATGTATGGTAATCTCAGGTTGTTTGCTATTGATTCTTAGTCGAAAGAACATCCTTCAGCATTTTTGTAAAGTTGTTCTGGTCACTACAAATTCCTTTGATTTCTGTTTATAAGGAAATGTCCTAATTTTATCGTCATATCTGAAGGACAACTTTGCAGTATAGTGCATTAACCCACAATGCCACACCAGGACTCTAGAGTCCATTTTGTACTTACAAAAAGGAGCAAAAGTCCTTTTTTAAAAGACTATGTAACAGTACACTTGAAATTTTCCTTTTTCCTGAGCTGCTCTCACGATTCTCTTTCTTTGATTTTGGAAAATTTGATTTTTATCTTGGTGATTTTCTTTTGGAAATTATCATGTTTGGGGTTTGTTCAGTTTCTTGTATGATATTAGGGAAATTTTCTTCCAACAACGCTGACAATTTTTTCTGTGCTTGTCTCTTCCTGGTCTGGTATTCCATTCACCCACAACCACCTGTTCCTCTTCATAGTGTCCCACACTCTTAGGCTTTCTTGAAATTTTTTTTCTGATAGCTCATCTGGCATACTAGTATTGAGACTTCTCTTCTAGTTCACTAATTCAGGCTTCTCCTATTTGGCATTTACTCCTTTGCCTTTTCAATGTATCATCCATCTCTGAGATCTTAGTATTAATTTTCTGGATTTCTAATTGCAGGTTTTGTATCATTTCAAATTTTTTATTTATTTTGTCTGTCTGTTCTTGTAGTGTTTTTTTGAATTCTAAAGTTCTCCTTGCTTTCCTCTTTCTATCATTCCTTTGAAGGTACCCAATTAATATTCTTTTTCGGTTAGTTCCATTATCTTTTCTTCTTTAGAAATGCCTCTAGCTCTGCATTTTGTCCATTTGTTTGAGCCACTCTCCAGTTTCTTTGTGTGAGCTAAAATTGTCTATTGTTCCCAGGGCATTGTGGGGTTGTTGTACGTGTAAAAACAAACCATGTAGTTGTTCGCCCCAGATGGGAGAGATCTCTAGTGGGCTCCTGCAAGCTAAGGAGCTCATGAGGTAGGAGGGTGTGGGAGGAATATGTCAGTGGAGTTCCTGGCCCTAAATGGTGCTCCTATAGGCCTTGGTGTTATCTATGTTCAGGACACTCAGTCTGGGAGTAGTTCATGGGGACCCCTGATGAAGTTAGTTTCAGTGTCTGCTAGGGTCACAGGGAAGCTGGGGGCAAGGTGACTGGTGAAATGCTGGTCTGGTGAAATGTAGGTCTTTAGTTAAGCCCACCTGAATCCAGGCACCAAAGTGGCACACCAAAGTGATGCAGCCATCCCCTAACTCACAATGGCATGGTTCCCAACCACATGACTCCAAACTCCTGGAGAGCTGGGTCTGCACTGGGGGTGGATGAGAATGGGAGCTGGTCATACCTCTGGTCACCAGGGGAGTGTGGGTAAAAAGAAGAAATTGCACCTTTCCCAGCATCCTGGTAAATCTGCTTTGCTAGGCCTCCCTCCATTACCAAAGCTGCTCACAAGATAGTGGAGACTAGTTATGCACCAGTAAGTCTGTCTCTGTATTTTGCCGTCCCTGCTCAGCCTCTCCTCCCAGCCAGATTCCACCTCTCGAATCTTTCCTCTGAAGTTCAGGATGCCAGAATTTTCATTTGTGTCCATTTTATTTGGTCTATCGTATCTTTGTTGTAAAGGGTCTGTGTAGTGTGTCTGCATAGTCCGCCATCTTGCCATACGTCATGTGTTTGCTTTTTACCATCTAAAGGTTCAACTAATGTATTATGACAACATACATTCACATAGTGGAGCAATAGTGGCACAGTGGTTAAAGCTCTTGGAGCAGTTCTACCCTGTCCTATAAAGTAGAAATTGACTTGATAGTAACAGTTTTGTTTTTAAAACTTCTATAACTATCACTAAGTCAAGAAATGGAACATAAATACCATTAATAGAGCACCTCTTGAAATCTTCCAAATCACTATCATTTCCAAATCCCCCAAGTCAATCCTAATATTCTGCATACTTATATAAGTCAGTTTCTTGCTTTCCTTATTTTACCATTTAGGCATGTATATCCAAACACAGATAAAATTGGCTTGATTTGTTTTCCTTTAGGTGAATGAACCACATAGTATTTATTAGTTGGGGTCTGACTTGCTCAGGTTTATTCTTATCAGACTTACCTATGTGCATGCATTTGCCGATCAGGTTCACTGTGCTTATTTATTAATATGTCACAATCTATTTATCCATTATACTACTGATAGAAGTTGTGTTAAGCTTTTGTCCATTATGAAAACTACTATGGACATTGTTTTGAGGAGGTACATAAGACATTTTCTTTCTGGTAGGAGTTAAAATGCTATTTTAGAGTGAAAGCAGAACTTCAGCTTTCCTAGCCAACTTTGTTTTCCATTTCTGTTGCTGGCAATCTACATATCCATAGCAGGGTATGAGAGTTCTTTGTTTCTTCACATCTTAAGAATACCTGGCAAATGTAGCAATCGGTATGTATCACATGGTTTTGTTTTGATTCTCCTCCTCATGTTTGTTGGTCATCTGGATAGTCTGTTTTGTGAAATGTTTGTGCAAGTCTCCCACTCATCCAAAACTGAGTTATTTTCTTACTGATTCGTATTAAATTAAAAAAAATATTATCTGATACAAGTCCTTTTCTGAATTTTGATTTGCAATGGGTACGAATGGACTTCATTACACTAAACATAATACTCATTTTGCATGTTTACTTCCTTACTGACTCATTTTGCAAGTTTACTTCCTTATCTCTTGATGAATGTTGTTGTTAGATGCCGTGGAGTTGGTACTGATTCATAGAGACCCTATGCACAATAGAACGAAACAGTCCCTCATCCTGACCTAATCTCATAATCTTTGCTACATCTGAGCCCACTGCTGCTGCCACTGTACAAACCCATCTTGTTGGGGGTCTTCCTCTTTTTCACTGACCCTCCACTTCTTCAGAGACTGGTCACTTCTGATAATATAGCTGAAATTTAAGAGATGAAGTCTGGCCATTATGGCTTCTAAGGAACATTCTGACTGTACTTCTTCCAAACACAGGTTTGTTTGTTCTTCTGGCAGTTTAAATATTCTTCTCTAACATCATAACTCAAATGCATCAATTCTTCTAAGGTCTTCCTTATTCACTGTTCAACTACACAAGCATATGAGACTACTGAAAATTTGTTCCTTTGTAGTTAGTGGTTTTTACGTCCTGATAAAGAAATCTTCAGGCTAATTAATATTCTTTTTTTGTACTATTTTTTCCCCATGCTGACCATTTCTAAAAACTATTTTGTGCTTAATAGCTTTGTTTTTACCAGCTTATATTGAGCTTTTCTTTTTCCTTCTTTAAATTGATGTTGTGAGCCTGTAGAGCAAATTTTGAATCTGTCTTAGTGGAGTCCTGGTGTGGTGCTATCGGATAAAGCATTGGACTGCAAGGTAGGTTTGAACCACAAGGTTGGCAGTTTGAACCACAAGGTTGGCAGTGTAAACTCACCAGACGCTCCTAGGGAACCCTATGTAAGGTCACTATGAGTTGGAACCGATTCAATGGCATTTAACACCAACAGCAATGCCTTAGCAGTTGTGGACATTTTCTGAGCCATTATGTCTTTAAATTTATTATTCTTTTCCATTCTCTTTCTGGGTCTCCAATTAAAGGAAAGTTAGACCTTCCTACAGAAATTTTCCCCATCTTTATCCTTCTTTTTGGTTTCTCCTTCACTGCGACTTTTTTCTATGCACGTATTTTCTCATGGTGTGGCACTGTGGGGTCAGCACTGGACTGCGATCCATAAGGTCTGCAGTTCAGACTTACCAGCTGCTCCTTGGAAACCCTATACAAAGTTGCTGTGAGTTGGAACCAACTCAATAGCACTTAACAACAACAATTTTCTAGTTCACAATTCTCCTCTTCAGCTGTGTCTGCTATTAAACCCATAAAATTAAGTTCTTAATTTTATTTATTCTAATACTCTAAAATTCCTATTCAGTTCTATTTAGTATTTGTCAGTTCTTTGCTAAAATTTTCAATCTTGTCTTTACCACCTTAAGTGATAAGGTTTGTACCTGATAAAGCCAATATTTGGAGCCTCTGTGAGGCATTTCTTTTGGTTTCCATTCATGATGACTTTTTCCCTTGTGTGCTTGATTATTTCTAATTGTGTACTGGAGATTCCACATAAAAACTGTTTATAAAAATGATTTCATGTGTACTATTATAGTCTTTAAGGAGCTCTGGTAGCGTAGTGGTTACGAATCGGGCTGCGAACCATAAGGTCAGCAGTTCGA
>NW_006408565.1:18518536-18526658 GCF_000296735.1 Chrysochloris asiatica | reverse complement strand
GGCACTTAACAACAAGAAGAAGGAGGCTCTAATAAAATGAAATCACTATTATCCAACTTAGAAGACTAAGGTGATTTGCTGGTCAATTTCTGGCTTACTCTTATTCTAAGCATGCAGTCCTTTGGGATACCAACCTAAACCTAGGGGAGTTTATTAGAGCCTCTTTCATTACTTCTTTTGGCAGACTCTGGTCCCAACTTTTGTCTCCCCAGTGTAGCAAGTCTATGAAAAACAAGTTGTTCAAGACTTCTTAGTTGCCTCTTTTAGATTAAACATTGTCTGCAGGGAAGTATACCAAATGTCTCTCTTCTTTGCATATTATAATACATTATTAAATTGTATCATATTATTCAGTACATTCTTAACATTGAATCTGTGCTGATATCTACCATTTGTCTGTCAGTTTGTCATAATGTGGTGGCTTGCATGTTGCTATGATTCTGGAAGTTATGCCACAGTTATTTTAAATACCAGCAGGGTCATCCACAGTGGACAGGTTTCAGACTAAGACAGACTAAGGAGAGGTGGATTACTTCTGAATGTTTAGCCAATGAAAACCTTATGAACAGCAGAACATTGTCAGACATAGTGCCAGAAGATGAAAACTAATTTCAAGTATAGCAACAACTGTGAGGAATGCACAGGACTGGGTAGTGTATCATTCTGTTGTGCATAGTAGGGTACTATGAGTCAGAACTGACTCAACAGCATCTAACAATAACAACACGCTGATATACTTAGCACAACTTAATTAATTTAAAATTTTATATATTATATAAGGGAACTTCAAAAAGTTTGTGAAAAAAATGGATTTAAAGACTAATGGAATTTTTCCATAAACTTTCTGAAGCCACCTTGTTATCAACTGATCAAATAAATTGTGGTGTACACTCTTATTGTCTTGTTCAGGCATATTTTAGTTGTTTCCTATTATTCACTATTAAAACCAATTATGTTAATAAATATTCTTATATGATATCCAGTATGTCTAATAATTTTTCTGGAAGTATATGCCAAGAAGTTAAATTTCTGGGTAGCTGTACATAAGAATCAGCAGTTTGAGCCCACCAGCCGCTCCTTGGGAGAAAGATGAGGCTTTCTGCTCCTCATTTACAGCTGCGGAAACTCTATACAGAGTCATTATGACTCAAAATCGACTCAACGGCACACAACAACAACAGTATATAAGTATCTTCAAGAATACTGTTCAATTACTCTCCAAGGGGGTATATTCATCTTTGTGAACACATTAACAAACAAAATTAATTTAATGGGTATGAATTGTATAACTTCCCTATAATGAATAATGAACCTCCATCAGTTTAATCAGCTAGTGGATTTCCATTATAATGAATTCCCCAAGTTTTAATCGGATGGATTTTTTTTTAGTACTCTGGATTCCAATACTTTGTAAGTTAAATGAATTCCAAATACTCCAAATAGATACTCTAAACTGTATTTTTATATTTTTATTTATTATATATTCTGCACTAAAGACTGTTAATTTTAACAAATTAGATTTTTTTTCTTTGTTGGTTGTTCATGTTGAGTTATGCTGGAGAAATTCTTATTATAAGTTCATGAAGATAGTCTCAATTTTTATATTTGTGTGTGTATACTTTTATATGATTTTGTGAATATAGAAAAATTATGGAAGGATGCACCTAAGCTATTTATATTAATTGCCTTGAGGGTTTGTTGTTGCTGTTGTTAAGTGCTATCAAATCAATTCTGACTCATAGCGACCCTGTTATAGGGTTTCCGATGAGCAGTTGGTAAGTTTGAACTGCTGAGTTTGTAGTTCAAAAGGCTTTACATTAACCCACAGTGCCACACCAGGACTCTAAGGTCTTGAGGGTAAGAAGAGCTTAATTGTCTGGGGCTCCAGTGGAGAGGTGTAACTTTTCTTGAGTCGCTGTTGTTATTAAATGCCATCAAGTTGGTTCTGACTCACAGTAACCCTGTATAGTTCCAATTAGTTATTTGGTAACTAAAAACAATCCAGTAAATGTTTGTAAATGTTACTAAAAAATACTGATCAGAACAAAAGCCTCAAAAGCGGTTGGCATGTCCTCCAAAATCTTATCCTATTCCAATTCAATCTGTACTACTGCCAGTTCTTTTCAATGGTAATTTGCATCAATGTTGCACTTTTATTAAAAACATCCACAACTCTTTATGGCATACAGTGACAAATTCAGAATGTTTTTTGGCATAAACCATTCATTTATGTGTCAACAAACTGCAATATTACAGAACACATTTTAAGTGATCTTTTTCCCCTTATAATGCTCTATTTGTTTAATATGGATTCTGAGTTCTTTAAAAACAAAGATTAAAGTGTCAGGGGATCTAGTCCTTGTGTTGATGAGTGGACACAAAACACTGTGGCTGCCACAATAAAAATGAGGGGCTTAAGACAGAAAATTAGTTTTCTTTGAAAGAACTTTATTTTAGATTATCAACAAGGAACTGAATAAAGTGCAAGTGAGTAAGTGAGACTTGCATCTGTAGTCCAGCATTATCACTTATTACATGTGTCACTGTGAGCAAGTTATTTATATTACCTATGCCTCAGTTTTTAATTCAATAAGTAGGACCAATGATAACTTTCAGGGCTATAATATCATTACAAATAATGTATGAGTGTTGCTACAAAATCATGTTTGTTGTTGTTTGGTGCCATTGAGTTGGTTCCAACTCATAACAACTGTAAGTATCTACAACTGAAACACTGCCCGATCCTGTGCCATCATCAGTCATCACAATCGCTGTTACATGAAGCTCATTGCTGCTGCCGCTGTGCCAATCCAGCTCATTTGGGGTCTTCCTCTTTTTCATTGACCCTCCACTTTACCAAGCATGATGTCCTTCTCCAGGAACTGATCCCTCCTGACAAAAAGTCCAAAGTATGAGGCATGAAGTCTCACCATTCTAGCTTCTAAGGAACATTCTGGCTGAACTTCTTTCAACAGATTTGTTTGTTCTTCTGGCAGTCCTTAGTACTTTTAATATTTTTCTCCAATATCGTAACTTATATGCCTCAATTCTCTACAGACTTCCTTATTCATTGTCTAATTTCCATACACGTATGGGGCTACTAAGGAGCTCTGGTAGCATAGTGGTTACGAATTGGGCTGTGAACCTTAAGGTCAGCAGTTCGAAACTACCAGCTGTTTCGACGGAGAAAGATGAGGCTTTCTGCTCCTGTAAAGATTTACAGCCTCGGAAACCCTGTACAGGGTCGCTATGAGTCAGAACCAACTCCACGGCACTTAACAACAACAACAGCAACAAATGGGGCTACTGAAAATACCATAGCTTGGGCCAGGCATACCTCAGTCCTCAAACTGACATTTTTGCTCTTGAACACACCTTACAGAAGTCTTGTACAACAGATCTGCCTAACGCAATTTGTCATTTATTTCTTGACAGCTAGTTTCCATGAGTGTTGACAGTAGATCTAAGCAAAATGAAGTCTTCAACAACTTCAATCTTATCTCCATTTATCATGATTATTGGTCCAGTGGTGAGGATTTTTGTTTTCTTTTTTTAACATTGAAATGCAACCCATTATGAAGGCTGTGGTCTTTGATCTTCATTAGTAAGTACTTTAAGTCCTCTTCACTTATAGAAAGCAAGGTTGCATCATCTGCACATAATCTGCATATGCTAATTAGCCTTTCTCCAATCCTGATGCCACGTTCTTCTTCAGATAATCTAGTCTCGGATTATTTGCTTATCATACAGATTGAATGATGCTGGTGGTTATGTGCCGTGGAGTTGGTTCTGACTCACAGCGACCCTGTACAGGGTTTCCGAGGCTATAAATCTTTATGGGAGCAGAAAGCCTCATCTTTCTCCTGAGGAACAGCTGGTAGTTTCGAACTGCTGACCTTGTGGTTCACAGTCCAATTCATAACCAGTATACTACCAGCAGATTAAATAAGTATGGTTAAAGAATACAACCCTGGTGCACACCTTTCTGGATTTGAAACCATTCAGTGTTCCCATGTTCTGTTTGGATGACTACCTCTTGGCTTATGTACAGGTTCCTCATGAGCACAATTAAGTGTTCTGGAATACCCAGTCTTTGCACTGTCTTGTCATTATCCACACAGTCGAAAGTCTTTGTATAGTCAATGACACACAGGTGAACATCTTTCTGGTATTCTCTACTTTCAACCAAGATCCACCTGACATCAGCAGTGACATCCTTCATTCCATGTCCTTGAATCTCTGGCCATTCCCTGTCAATGATGCAGCTGTTTTTAAATTATCTTTAGCAAAATCTTACTTGCCTGTGATATTAATGATACTGTCCTATGATTTCTACATTCCATTGAGTCACCTCTCTTTGGAATGGGCACAAATATGGATCTCTTCCAATAAATTGGTCAGGTCTTCCAAATTTCATGGCATAGATGAGTGAGCACCTCCAGTACCGCATCAGTTTGTTGAAAGATTTCAATTCGCATTCAAGCAATTCCTGGAGCCTTGTTTTTCCCCAATGATTTCAGTGTACTTTGGACGTCTTCCTTCAGTACCACTGGCTCAAAATCAAAGAAATATTAAGCGAAAATATTACAATATGAAGCTATTGTTTTTGAATACATCCTTTACTTGGTCTACACAATTCTGAATATGATGCTTCTATCTCACTAATCCTTATGTGAACAATTCAGTTTGTTTACAACATGTCAAAGGACAGTTTTGGCTACATTGAGTTGACAAAAATTATGTTCTTTTTAACTGTGTTTTGAATTTCAGGAGCAAAACCAAGTCTGAAGGGGTAAGATCAGGATAGTTGGATGGATAGGGTAAGGTTGCCCAATGAACCTTTTATAGGCTAGCCCTTGCTACCCTCGAGAATGTGCTGATGGGAAAAATTCCCCAGTGCGTTTCCTGGCCTTTTTCTCACCAATGCAGTCTTCCGATTTAAAAAACAACAACAAAAAAAACTTCTTCATCATAATCCACTGTGATCATTCTGTGCCCTTTGAGAAAATCTATCAAGATTATCCCTTTGGAGTCCCAGAAATCAGTCACCATAACCTTCTGAACTGATGATAACTTCTTTGCCTTGAGTTTAACTGGCCTAAGAGATACCTTCGGAAGGCACTTTTCTGATTGGATCTTGTTCTCTGGATTATATTAGTTAATCCAAGATTCATCTCTGATTATGATTCATTGTACCAAATTGTTTTCATTAGTTTCAACCTTGCTTAAAACACCGATGAAAAACTCAGCTCTTTGAGCCAGCTGATCTCTGTATAACGCTTCTGGCATTCATTGAGCTGAAAGTTTGTTGAAGGCAAGATGTGCACTTCAAATGAAAATGCCAAACCACGTGAGAGCCCAACTGCAGTAGGTAATTACCAATGGTAGTTCTGTTATCTTCTTCCACTAGTTTCTGGATTTCAGCCACAGTTTCTTTATTCATTGTTGTTGATAGTTTTCCCTCTCTTGGCTCATCTTTGAGGTTTTCCCAACCTCCTTAAAATGTGTTGTTTTAATGTTGAGCAATATTCCTGTAAAGTTGTTGCCAAACTTCAAAGATTTAAGAAAATGTCCAGTGGAGTTTAGTTAAAAATTTGGTATTAGACATGACCTCAAAATCTATTTTTTTCCCTAGCACAAATAGTATCTTTTTTTAATTTTTTTGAGGCATTTTAATGAGATTAAGACAAGTGCATTACTGAGAGAACTTGTCTGTGGACATTGACAACCTCTGACCACAGAGACATTTTTAAACATGTTTTATCTGGACTAAACCCATGCATGTGTGAACTGGACATGTAGCAACACTTTTTGACTTACCCTCATCTATAAAGCATCTACCTATTCTGAACCCTATCAGGTACTAAATAGAAAGGTTATGTTATTACAGTCATCCTCATATTACGACCAGCATTTTAAGTCTGTCACAATCTGACCCTAGATGCTTTTCTATCACTTGTTCTTGTTAAGTGCCGTTGAGTCAGTTCCGACTCTTAGCGACCCTGAACAGGGATTTCGAGGCTGTAAATCTTTACAGGAACAGAATGCCTCATCTTTCTCCCGTGGAACCACTGGTAGTTTCGAACTGCCAACCTTGAGGTTAGCAGCCTGATTCGTAATCACTACACTACCAGAGCTCCTTTTAATTTAGGGCTTACTATAGGAGTCCTGGTGTGGCACTGTGGGTTAATGCACTGCATTGCAAAGTTGGTTTGAACCGCAAGGTTGGCAGTTCAAGCTCATCAGCCGCTCCTCAGAAACCCCTATACAGGGTCACTATGGGTTGGAACAGACTCAACGGCACTTAACAACAACAACTGGCTAAGTACCAAGCTTAGGAGAAATAAATGCATAATCTCATTTATTTTATCCTTACAATAAATTTAAATTATGCAAATTACTCTTATCTTACTGATTAAAAACTGAGGCTTAAAGAAGTTATGTAACTACTTAAGGTGATAAAGTTAGCATGTGGTAAAATAGGGATTTGAATTTAATTTTAGTTTAAATTTTAAAGCTAGAACTGTCAGACTCCAAAGTCAATGTTTTGTAGCCATTATAATATATCACGCTGACTGGTGTCAGTCTTGAACCTTCTCTGATGCTTGTGTAAGAGTATTCCCCATCCTCCTAGGTCTAATTTAAACTTGACTTATTTCATAAAAGTTCTCTCTCTCCTACCAACATGCCTTTTTCCTCCAACTTGATTTTCAGATTACACCAACATTCATTTAGGTGTCAACATAACGCAATATTACAGAATACCCTAAAAGTGTTTTTGGGTTTTTTTCCCCTTTTAGATGCTGTGTTTTTCAATATGAATTCAGATTTCATTAAAAACAGAAGATTTACTTTTCCACTCCCCAGAAGACTTACCTACCTTAGACATAGGTACTCAAAAAATATTGGTAGAATGACAGAATTTTGCATTTTCATAGCTTGCTTCTAAGAAGTGAGGCACAACAAAATGAGTAGTGACATTTAAGAAAAAAACCCCCAAATATTAAATAAAGAAAAACACATGTTACAGACACAAGTACCTTGGTAACAGTAACAGGAAGGAAAAATACAGATGGCACATGGCAGGTTCATGACTGTAGAACAGGAGGACAACAAACACTAAGCAGAAGTTCTTTGGTCTCCCATTCTATCTTGCTTAGATAAGACAGCCTAGGAAGATTAACTAGCTGTAGACAATGTAAGAGAAAGTAATCTAATGGTTTCTAAGACAAAATGATCACGTTTCAGTCCTTTATGACTGAAAGACAACTATTCTTTCATTTGCACAGAGGCTAGAATTAAAACCAAAATATTTTTCAATTTTGAATTTAATTAAGTATAAAAGTAAGCATTTTCTTTATGTCACAGCAGGAAAACTGACTGCCTAGGATAACAATTTCATGTTACAAATTTAAACCTTACTCAATCTCCTTCACTTCTGATGAGCCCATCCACATATTGGCAATATACATACTGACTATTTCAATCAAACCACCATACTCTCTCCAGAGGGGAGTACACATTTTAATAAAGCAAGAGGCTTTCTATACAATGAGGATATTATCATATTATTAAGTGCTAAAAATATATTCTCCCCTTTATGTTGCCCCAATAACACTTCTGGGAAGAATGTGTAGTGAGGGGAGAATATACCTCTTGGAGATTTCTGGTTTTACTCCTTCCTCTCTTCTTACCGTTACTAGACATCGACACATGTTTGCGTAAGCCACAGAGAAACTGGGTTCGTCAATAGCCTTCTCAAAGACCAGGTCAATGACTCCTTTCAGCCGCTCCTCTGTATCAACAGTCAGTCCTGACACTTGCTTCATCAGTTGGTTGAACATCTGTGGTGTCAATTTATTTAAGATACTTCGAACTTTTCGGAAAAGTTCCTAAACGTGTAACCAAAAACAAACAAAACCCACAGATGTTATAGCAGCTGTGACAATAGCAGCAGGCTTCCTGTGAAGATAAACATTTTGTTTTGTAAGTTCAATTTTTACAATTATTAACAATGATGGTAAATTAATCACCAAATGAACACCAAACCCATTGCCACTAAATCAATTTTAACTCATAATGATGCTATATAGGGTTTTTGAAGCTGTAAATCTTTCTGGCA